>NC_090780.1:2548333-2906666 GCF_040054535.1 Antennarius striatus | reverse complement strand
GAAATCAAACAAGCTGTCTCTTTTCAGGAGCTCCCACAAAGAAAGTCAAGGCCATCAAGTGCTTCTGGGCTTTAATAAAGAGGAAAGACCTCCGTCCCTCTGGATCCTGACCCCTCCCACCATAATCCTTCCTGACCTGGACTCCTGCGTCGGTCTGAACCAATGAACTGCTTCTCTGTCTCTCTAGATGAGTGACATCTGCTCCACTGCTGTAAATAATGAAACATAAACACTTCAATTTCTGACGTCTCGTTTTACTCCATTGAGTGAGGATGACTACGACTCTTCCTCAGACCCACATAAAGAACATTACTGAACAAAGGCCGCACCAAGAATGAAACAGGTTTGCATTATTTTTGGAGAGATTTTAATAGGAAGTGAAAAACAAAGGTGAATGTTGAAGAACATCAAATCCAGCAGAGCTGATGAGAACGTCGCCATGTTTACTGTGAGAACAAGGAGCAAATGTTACCAACAGCAACAATGGAGAGGAGTCAATAAAGAAAACAAGATGAAACACATTTTATTAAGATGTTAGAAAGAACTCAAAGCTGTTCCTGTTCACAGTAATTCTATCTGTGTCATGACCTGTAGCTCATAATGAAAAGTATACTCCATATATTCAATGCAACAAGCCCTATAATAATAGTTACTGCACCTTGATGAAGTGTTTTTAATATTTTACTTATTTAATTTATTAATCCTTGTTGCCTCCTTAAATTTACCATCCTCTGGACACTTTTGTGTCAAAAATGTAAACGCACACAAAACTGCCATAAAATCTTCATCTATCCATTCATCCAGGGTCCAATTTGTTGGGGGTAGGGGGTCAACCCCTCCTTTGGTTGGACAGCAAGAGATAACTATGTAAGTACAGTCTCCTTTCCCCTCCCTCTCCCACAATGCTTCATTTCTACAGCATCACTACACTTCATCAAACGTATACAAGTTTTATGTATTATTAGTAGTTTGATAATAATAATAAAAAAATAAAATAAAAAATAATAACAAAATAATAATAATAATAACTTTTTAAAAAAATTTATATGAATATTTGAACAAATGCGTCACTTTTCTTTCAATAATTTGCAATGCAAATAGAGTATAGCATTTCCACTTGTGGATGCGCTTCCAAAAGCGTAACAGGTGTCGTCCAGTTATTCTAAAAAAAACTCTATCAACATTTGTGGCTGAGTCAGCGATTCCATGGATTATCACTGCATTGATAACTGTGAGAACAACACAGTTGGGCACACACACAACAGAGGGAGGTTTTGGGTATATAAGAGCAGGAGGATGTTTAAAGCACAAGAAGGTTTAGGAGAGTTACAGACATGCTCAGGTTCTTCGTGTTGACCTCTCTCGCAGCCCTCGGTAAGAACTGCCTGTATGTTCCTCCTCTTCCACACACACACACACACACACACACACACACACACACACACACACACACACACACACACACACACACACACACACACACACACACACACACACACACACACACACACACACACACACACACACGCTTGATGTCTGACTGTAATCCTGTGTTTGCAGTGCTGTCTGAGCTGGAGCCCCAGCCCAGGTACTTGGAGGATGACAGTTTTGATGAGAGAGTTGTGGGAGGTGAGGTTGCTCCACCAAACTCCTGGCCTTGGCAGGTACAGTAACTTTATTTAACTCACAACTGTGGTGCAAGTGACGCTCAATTTTTATTTTTTTTACATGAGTAAAAGCAGCAATACCACAATGTGAAAATACAGTATTTTCCACACTATAAGGCGCACCTAAAAGCCTTTAATTTTCTCAAAAACCAACAATGCACTTTATAATCCAGTGCACATCATATATGGAATTTTTTAAAAAAAATAGGCCATTCATTGAAGATGCACTTTATAATCCAGCGTGCCTTATAGTCCAGTGCATCTTATATATGAAAACAGTTTTAAAATAGGCCATTCATTAGATGTGCGCCTTATAATCCAGTGCGCCTTATAGTGCAGAAAATACTGTACCCTTGAAGTAAAAGACTTGCTTTGAGAAAATATGTTTGACTGAAAGTTCCCTGGTAATAAATTTGTTCAAACAATCAATTCATGCAGAATGACGCATTCCCAAAAGGAGATTTTAGCTATTTTGTGGGTCTTGTGTGCTTATTTAGAAACTTAGAGACGAGTTCAAAAGATGACTTTAAAAGTGTCCTTGTGGTTACTTCATTTTTAAATATCAGAAATTCAGCCAAGAAGCATTTAACACAAATGTGAGTGTTTTTTACTTATTTATGTGGCTGTAATGCTGTATTTTTCTGTCTCCTTAGATCTCTCTGCAGTACAAATCTGGCAGCAACTTTTACCACACTTGTGGAGGAACTCTGATACGGAAAGGATGGGTCATGACCGCTGCTCACTGTGTGGATCGGTGGGAGATTCATTGATTGAGTCGATGCTTAGTGGAAAACTACTTAATTTATTGTACATTACTTACTAAATTACTCATTTCTGGATGTTGAAGTGCAGAGCCAAGACGTCTTAGGTTTACAGCTAAAATACAACATGTGCTTTTTCAAGGTTTTCCAATATAAATATCTGTTCAGCATTGCTACAGATGCCCCAGACATGAGAATAAAAATCAACATGTCTCCTTTTTGCTTCTTCCAATAATGATAGCTCACATTGACATGTACTGGAGATGAATGCATTTGAAATGAACTCATCATATTTTTACTGTCTCCAGGTCCAGGACTTGGCGTGTTGTTCTTGGCGATCACAACATCAACTCTCACGAGGGTAGAGAGCAGTACATGAGCGTGAGCCGCGTCTACCTCCACCCCAACTGGAACTCCAACAACGTTGCCGGAGGGTGAGTGGTTTCTAGTCACATTTTGACACAGCTGTATGCAAAAGTATAACTCTTGGCAAACATGCTATTTATACTGTACATCCCACAATAGAAACACAAAACGTATATAGTAATACATTCAATATATCGTTAATTTATGAATGAATTTAAATACATAAAGATGGATGTTTTGGGTTTTAAAATTGACTAAATTTGTTTTTTTCATTTAATATTACACATAAATTACTGAATCAAAACTGATGTACCACTCTAATCATGGAATGTGAAAACATATATCTTATATTAAATTGCCTTGATAGAGATCGATAGCGCGGAAAAGGACCAGTCATCTGAAAATTATCGTTAATTTTGGTGTTAAAGTTTAAGAGATAATAAATTTAAAATAAACACTGATGGACAAAGAAAATAATTTAGTTGTAAAATTAATTCAAAATGAATGAAACAAATTATTAGCTGTACACCTGCGACTTCCAATGACAGTTGAACAACAACCAGCCCTTAAACATAACTAAAATAAACTGTTACATGGTTAAGGAAAGCATTCATTGGGTAATCACTTGAGGACGTGTCGGTGCTGCTCTCAGGTGGGACATTGCTCTCCTGCGTCTGTCTTCTGATGCCACTCTGAACAACTATGTTCAGCTCGGTGCCCTGCCCCCCTCCGGCCAGGTCCTGCCTCACAACAACCCCTGCTACATCACAGGATGGGGTCGCACCCAGAGTGAGTCTGTTGTCATGATTTTATTGTGTTTAATTCATGCTGAATTAAAACACATAATTCTTAAACACAATAAGAGATCAAGTGTGATTTTAGGGGGGAATAAACTCTCTGATCCCCCCATTATGGGCTGTAATGGTTTCTCCTGTCATCCCCAGCTGGTGGTAACCTTTCTGCCCAGCTGAAGCAGGCCTACCTCCCTGTTGTGGACCACAGGACCTGCTCCAACTATGGATGGTGGGGCAGCACCGTGAAGACCACCATGGTCTGTGCTGGGGGAGGCAGTGAGTCCGGGTGCCAGGTGAGAGTCTTTCGTTAATGAAACCACATTTTTGCATTTCAGCTGTTCAGAGTCTATTTTTGGTTCGTTTGATTTTTCTTGTAACAAAACTCCGCCAAAGTCCTAACGCTTCTAACTAAAGGTTTTCTTTATACATGGTTTGACAAACACTGATTATTATGCCAATATTTTTTCCTAAAGTAATTCAGCAGGACTTCAAAAACTTGGGTTTTACTCAAGACAAATGAACATTTTTTTTAAATGGCAATCTTATCTTTGTGCCACAAGTAATACACAAAATTGGAATTTGCATTTCTTGTTTGTAAGGAATCAATCAATCGATTTGGGCTGCTGTTGTGGGTGATATGGTGATGTTATCAGGGCCACCAACATACTGGGTGCTATTATAGCGTACAGAGTAAGATAATCCTGCAGGAAGACAATTCACAAAATAATCATATGTTCAAAATTTAATATACTGTACTTAGTTTAGTTTAGGAACCAGTAGGGTGTCAGAACATGCATGTTTGTAGCTTTCTTGTAACAATTCTGAATGCGTGCAATGCAGATAATATTTATTTAATGTTTTGACTGACTCGAAAACCTGATATCAGTTGGTTTGGAAAGTGTAAACTGTCAGGACCGTGTACATTTGTACATTAGAATATTTATAAAACCTGACCAAAATGGCAGGGTTTTTTTTTGTCAGAAGCACTTGGTACATTCCCAGTGACACAAATATGTTTCTACTCCAAATGTAGCCAGATATATATCTATATATCTACCTATAACTATATCTATATCTATATCTATATCTATATCTATATCTATATCTATCTATCTATATATATATATATATATATATATATATAAAGCATAAGTAGACAAAACAAACTCCCCTCCTTTCAGCTAATAGAGATAAATACAAATAAATAAATATGTCATTTTGTAATGGAGCAGCCGCTCCGATCACAGGTCACAGTTAAGGCTCATGGGAATGTTAATGTTAATGTTAGGAAGTTGTTTTGGTGATGTGTTAATGTTTTGTGACACGCTGTTTTCTAGGCTTATATCGTTGGAACTGTGTTTTATTAGTAATGTATTTTTATTTTATTTTTTATTTTATATACGTACTTGTGTATATATATGATAACACATGACACTAAATACAAATGTCAGCTGTTTGTCACCTCTCCAAACAAAGATCTGTGCAGGCTGATCACATTATACTGCAAGTTGAAAATTAAATTTGGCAGGAATGATATAATGGGATATTTTTATTTGTCAAAGCTAGAGAGTTTAAATAACGACTGCAGTATTCCTGGTGACTACTTGAGACCTTTAAAATAAAAGACAGTGTAAATACAAACATAAGAAAAACATTAGAAAAAAGACAGAACAGTCAATTAAAATAAGAGATCTTTAATAAGAAATAAAGGATCCTAAAGTAGAATATAATTTTGAAATATAAATAGCATTCAAATGGATTTAGAAAAAAACACAGGATCAATAGATTTTTGAAGTGTTTAATATTCTTGAGGATGGTGAAATGAATGTTTTATGTCACAATATTGTCAGCACAATTCTCTGCCTCGTGTGGTTTTATCCTACTTCACACTGTCATTAACGTTATGCGTACTCAAACGTTTTATTTATTTTTTCCAATAAACTTACGATCCCACAATGTTCCAAAACTGGCAGCAGATAGATTTACATGATGTTGAATTTTTCCACACCTTTTTCACAGTTTCAGGTGTGTTGTGCTCTAGTAACCTAAAGAGGGTTCCTCACCTCCTGATAAGTCCACACCACCAGGATTGTGTTCCATATTTTTATGTGTAAATTCTAGGGCTCCAAACCAAAGTTGATCCAAACCCATCATCATCACTAGAAGCCTTGAGAGGAGTAAGTACACTCAGATATGATGAACTGATGGAGATTTTATTTAAAATGAGCCCACATGTAAGAAACAGAGTTCAGCAACTTTCCCCCTTTTTAACCTTGGTTTAAAAGTTGTAACTATAACCTGCGTTGTGGGTTAATGCATTACTTGTATGCCATTTATAGGATATTAATAAGAAACCTGTTGGTAAATGAAAAAAAAGAACTAAAATAGCTCTTTTTGCAACCTGGAAACTCACAACTGTTTCTTGGTTAGGGCTCAAAACAGGTTTATAAAACATTAGAACTGATTAATGAGTCAACTGAGAAGTTTTATGAGTCCAAACTAATGAAGTATACAAGTTTGAACCCACTTTCTCACAGCATCTTCCAGACCAGTGTCACTCTGATCAGGTCAAAAGAAATAATGTTTGTCGCCCTGATTTGACAAGGTGAAATTGAATGTATCTGACGACTGACCCCTCCTGTCAAGAAGATATTGTGGAGGAAATATAGATTATTTTATTTCATGTTTTGTACAAAACTTGCTGGAGGCTGTCTGAAATTGGAAGGGGACGTGAGAAGCAAGAGGGCACAAGAGAACTGCACCTGGAGAAGGGGCAGTTGCTCACAGTCTATTGAAATGTAATTTTTTGTCTCAATGTTGTTCTCTTTATTCTCATTTAATGCAGGGTGACTCTGGTGGCCCCCTCAACTGCAGTGTCAACGGGAGGTGGGTTGTCCACGGTGTGACCAGTTTTGTGTCTGCCTCTGGCTGCAACACCTACAGGAAGCCCACCGTTTTCACCCGTGTCTCTGCCTACATCAGCTGGATGAACAACGTCAGTATTAATCACTGAACCATATAAACCAAAGGGTTTCAAAAATACATCAACATAGGACAGATCAATGTATGTTATGAAAAATTTGAGTCCCACTTTCTGATTCAGTGCACAAACTGGAGCTTTTCATAAGGTCTTATTGTGAAACTCTCTCCAGGGCCAGTGAGGACAATCACATAATAATTCACTTGTTTTTGTTTTTTCAGATCATGGGCTGAGAAGAGAGATGGTCCCCATGGAGACGAGTGAACACCGTGAAATCATCTCAGTGTCTGCTGTATCCGTCAGAATAAAATTATATTTTATGTGCATGTGGTTTTACCATTTTCTGTATTTTGTATCTGGTCATGTTGTGATTCATTACGAGTCACCAGAGGTGAAGCTTAATTTGTTTCTGCAAACAAAGAATCATGGATCTGTTCAGACTTTTATCGTAATGATGAACGATTTCTCATACCAGAAAAATTCTGAGATATTTTTGAACCCTTAACTCAATCAATCTATCAGATTTTTATTTCTAGAGCTTAAATTTAAAATTATAATTTGCCTCTGAGGCTGTCCAATCATACGAAGTAACCCCCTCTACCCTAGACCAAGAAAAACAAGCACTATGTTACAAATCAGAATTATTCAACGCTTTCCATTGACATCCCATGAACTTTTTTTTTTTTGCAATAAGTCAACAGAAGCTCAACTTGCTCTCAAGTTTGTTTGAAATTGGTTGACAAAACAACTCTTAACAATGAAGAGGAAAAGACTTGTGTAACATTTACTCTAAAATATGATCCAACTAAAACAATTGAGATGTTTACATGGCAAGAAATCTCATGTAGCAAACTTTAATTTTGGCACATCAGTTAAAAATTATTGGTATACTGAAATGTACTTACAAATTTACAATGTATTATCAAATGAAAAAAAAAGAAACAAATACATTGTAGTTTTAAGATATAAGCAATTGTGAGCAAAAATTTAGTAACAATATACTTACCAGAACACAATTAATCCTCTGATCATACTTATCCTCAAACCTTTGTGATGTGACTCAGTAAGCTTCAAATTGTTTTTCCATTCATTGTTTGAATTTGTGAGGACAGAAAGTTCATTTGTTGTAAGAGAAGGACTCCTGCTGGTGGTGGAGTGAAGTTTTAAAGATGCTGACGTGCTTCACCTCCTCCTCCTCTTCCTGTTATTCTCCTCCATCCCTTCCTATAATATACATTGCTTTTCCTCTTTCACCTCCCTCACTTCATAACTTCCATTAACCTCCACGTGCCAAAAGTGCTGCTGTCCCCTCACCTAAGAATTTCTCAGAGATGCTGACAAAGGATTGTGAAGTGAAACAACAATTTCAATCATTCGTATATTTAAAAAAATACTAAAATATTTCCACAGAACAATCCAAGTAAACAATACATTGTCTTTCCACTGATAAGGACCGATCAAACGTCATGTTGGATTACAGTATATAGTGATTAAAATTCATGTCACGAGTAAGATTTGTAATGGGACTTTAAAGTAAACCAGACAGAACTGTGGTGATCCGCAGTAAACAAAGCACTGGAATAGTCCAGACACTAAGAAGTAAAGGCATGAATTAGTTTCTATCCACAGCTAAAAGAACAGTTCTATTATGAGAACATTATGGTGTGCAAGACCACTTCAAGAATAATGTTTGGCATTCATTAATGCGTTTGCATGCATTTGTTTGTCCACAACATCTAATTTGGCAGGAGTTCTGGGCAAAAAGTAAAGCAACACTGACCAAAGCCAGTGTGGGTTCCTACTGTGAAAACATACTGAATATAACAGGTTCTACCACTCATGCTGCAAGGTTCACCGGTTGAGATCAAAAACTCTGATATGAAACACATCTATCTATTCTGTCCGTCTGTCTGTCTGTGTGACACAACAGTAACGCATTCATTTCTGAGTACTCCATTGTTCTTATTTACAGCTGAAGAAGACATTACATAACATACATAATTCACAATAGTTTGTACTTTAGGTACCTGTGCAACGTGCTGGCGTTGCATCCGGAGTGTACCCTGCCTCTTGCTTGTAGTTATCAATGATAGGCTTCAGCAGAATGCGTGCAGCTGCTTTTTGCAGATGATGTTGTCCTATTGGCCTCATTGAACCTGGATCTTCACTTTCATTTTGCAAATATATGACTTTCTTAAAAGTCTGATCTTGAACAATGCAGCCATTGAAGACACTTTAAATCCCAACCATTTGTGCAGGGAATAAATGTCAACCAATGGAGGACAATTAATCGGCCATATGGTGTTCTCTGCCAGGGTGATTAATATGTGGCTTCGCCGAAGGTGCTCTCTGTCTGCAGTTAATCACCAGGACAAATGAAGTGAGGACTGACTCAGGACTAATTACTGCTGTAAGTGTTGAAACAAATAATATCACAAGCGTAATTATTTTTCCCAGTCAGACACAGATAAACACAAACTGTGGAATCTTATTGCCAGAAGACAAATGAAGATAGGAATGATGTGAGTAGTCGAGGAAGATTGTTTTTGACAGAACGAGTAAATTATTATAATGGGGGCCAGGAAAACAGCAACATATGGAAGCAACAAACATAGAAAACCACTTTCTATAATTTGTAGAAGTTTAAGGATGTGTGAAGGTTAACACTGATTTCTGAGTGAACAGTACTTTTTAAAAAAAACAAGGCTTACATCTGCAACTTTCTTATAGCCAGTCTATATTGTTAGTTTTATTTTTAGACATGTTACCTGACTCCTTAGCAATTTATTACAAAGATAAATATGAATAGATATATCTACAGTAAAGTTACTGGAGGTAGTTGAGTTTTTGGTCTTGTATTGCAAATACATTTGTTAAGATTTAACTTTATTATATATTACATCATTTTAAAACCTTTCCGAAACGAATTACTTATTTTTTATCTGTATGATTTGTGAATTTACGGCGTGTTTATTAGCTATTTATGCTCTTTCTAAAAAACTAAAGTACAATGTCATATTAGGGATAATTAATCCTTTTTTATGCACTCGTTTCCTTTTTATGACACATAGCAAAAAGGCTACGACATTGTAAAAGACATTATTGGAGCACAAGTGTAAATTGTGTGCCCTGTGTTTTGAGGCTACAGCTCAGTTGGATGGATGGATGGATGGATGGATGGATGGATGGATGGATGGATGGATGGAAGAAAGACAGTAATAAATCATGTGATGATCATTTAGGCAGCCTGAGAGGCTCCTGTGTTGATCCGTTCGTGTGTCTGTCAGTATCTCTGGAATGCCTCAAAGTAATTACCTCAGATTTGTGGTAAATGTCAACTTGAACAGAAGTGATTAGATTTATGGTCAAATGTCGCTTGACGAAAAATAGTAAAGCCATAACTCGAGAATTGAAATGTTAATTATGCGAAAGAGCTTCCACGAATGCCGAGTAGGATAAAATGAAGTGATGGCATTTTATTAAGATTCACCTTCACCGTCTCATCATAATATTCTGGAATAACATCTTTCAGAAACAAGCACGCAACAAAAGGAAGACTGTGATTGTATTTTAGATTTGAGTTTGTGACTCTAATCCTGGATGTTCATCTTGTAGGAAAGCGATTTGTGAAGAATTTTGTGTAAACATCAATGTTTGAGGATCGGATGCTTTTTGCAGCAGGTCCTGAGACTTTATTTAAGGTACTTTATTTAAGATACTTTATGAATCCCCAGCGGGTAAATTCTTTTTGCACTCTACATATTACACACAAATACAGACTGGAGCACAAACACACACATGCACACAAAGGACCTGTAGACTTGCAATGATGGAGAAATGGTGGAGTGTAGGGTGACCACGTGGCGGCACTCTGGAAGATGTTTCTTGGGGTTTGGTGCCTTGCTTGAGGGCACCATGGCAGTACTGTAGGTCATTGCTGGGCAGTTTTCATATATCAACTGGGCATTTAAAATATCACATTTCAGACCTTCTCATCATGTCAAAAAGTCTGTCGTCTGTTTCTTTTTCTGACTGAAACCCGAGACAGAGTGACTGAATGAGTCAATACTGAATCATCAATAATGGAATAGGGCAGGAGATTTGCCCTACACTGTTTCCCAGCTTGTGCTAAACTAAGATATTTTATACATTGCATGTACTTGAGGATTTCCTCACATAGGATTGATAAATCGCACAAACTTTTGACCACTCAGAAAAAACCCCCAATATATTCACAGTCATATTCACATCTATGTCATTTCTGTGCTACTGTTACTACTACTTATTACAGACAAGAGATCATTACGTGCCTGTATCGCTGAGTGAATTCTTAATCACCTTTTCTCGGTTGGCGTGATGTGTGAAAAGACAACCAATGATTGTAAAACACAGAATGTACGTAGACCTTATCAGTATCAGTACAACAAATATGATTACAGACAGTTGTCATAAAATATAAACTATAGAAGATGTCACATTCACTCAATACAATTCAATATTAAAATATTTCCCACATCAAATTTGAAGACATTTCAATAGCTGTTGCTGCTTTGTGACATTTCTGCCTGGCTTTGCTATGAAGATCTAATCGCATCAATCCTTCCTTCAACAGGCTTCAGGCACTTCATTAGAACATATTGCACTTTGTATGGGATTGGTAGGATAGTCATTATCTTAAATATGCCATTGATTTTCTGCAGAATAAAAGAATAATTTTTGTGGTTACAAAAAAAAATCACTTGACTATAGAGAGAAATGTGTTATGTTTAAAAAGTAATTGATGTAAGAATTACTTGAATGTGAAGGCAACAATCAAAGGGACACGTTTGAGTTATATGATGTTATATGATCAAATATTTAATGATTGTTAGGGGGAAGTTGAATAATGTAGCCACAAGAGGACACAAGCCAGTGTCTTATTGTGCCGGTCCCAAGCCCGGATAAATACAGAGGGTTGCGTCAGGAAGGGCATCCGGCGTAAAACTTTTGCCAAATCAAAGATGCAAATCAAACCTATGACTTCCATACCGGATCGGTCGAGGCCCGGGTTAACAACGACCGCCATCGGCGCTGTTGACCTACAGGGCGCCGGTGGAAATTGGATTACTGTTGGTCGAAGAAGGAGAGGAGGAAAGTGCGTTCGCACGAAGAGAGAGAAGAGGAACACCAAGAGTATAGGACTGAGAGTAGGGACGTTGAATGTTGGAACTATGACAGGAAAAGGTAGAGAGTTGGTTGACATGATGCAGAGAAGGAAGGTAGACATACTGTGTGTCCAGGAGACCAGGTGGAAAGGTAGCAAGGCTAGAAGTTTAGGAGCAGGGTTCAAGTTGTTCTATTATAGTGTAGATGGGAAGAGAAATGGAGTAGGAGTTATCTTGAAGGAGGAGTTTGTTAGGAATGTCCTGGAGGTAAAAAGAGTGTCGGATAGAGTGATGAGTCTGAAGCTAGAAATAGAAGGTGTGATGTTCAATGTTGTTAGTGGGTATGCTCCACAGGTAGGATGTGAGCTGGAGGAGAAGGAAAAATTGTGGTCGGACCTTGATGAAGTGATGCAGAGCATACCTAGAAGTGAGAGAGTTGTCATTGGAGCAGACTTCAATGGACATGTTGGTGCAGGAAACAGAGGTGATGAGGAGGTGATGGGCAGGTTTGGTATCCAGGAGAGGAACACAGAAGGACATATGGTAGTTGACTTTGCAAAAAGGATGGAAATGGCTGTAGTGAATTCTTTCTTCCAGAAGAGGCAGGAACATAGGGTGACCTATAAGAGTGGAGGTAGGAGCACACAGGTAGACTAAATCTTGTGTAGACGGTGTAACCTGAAAGAGATCAGTGACTGCAAAGTAGTGGTAGGTGAGAGTGTAGCCAAACAGCATAAGATGGTGGTGTGTAGGATGACTCTGGTGGTGAGGAAGATCAAGAGGGCAAAGGCAGAGCAGAAGACGAAATGGTGGAAGCTGAAAAAGGAAGAGTGTTGCATGACTTTTAGGAAGGAGTTAAGACAGGCTCTGGGTGGTCAGGAGGTTCTTCCAGATGACTGGACAACTACAGCTAATGTGATCAGGGAGACAGGTAGGAGAGTACTTGGTGTGTCATCTGGAAGGAAAGTAGATAAGGAGACTTGGTGGTGGAATGAGGAGGTACAGGAGTGTATACAGAGAAAGAGGTTAGCCAAGAAGAAGTGGGACACTGAGAGGACTGAGGAGAGTAGACAGGAGTACAGGGAGATGCAGCGTAAGGTGAAGGTAGAGGTAGCAAAGGCCAAACAAGAAGCTTATGATGACTTGTATGCTAGGTTGGCCAGTAAGGAGGGAGAGACTGATCTATACCAGTTGGCAAGACAGAGACAAAGATGGGAAGGATGTGCAGCAGGTTAGGGTGATTAAGGATAGGGATGGAAGTCTATTGACAGGTGCCAGTAGTGTGATGGGAAGATGGAAAGAGTACTTTGAAGAATTGCTGAACGTGGAAAATGAGAGAGAACAAAGACTAGAAGAGGTGACTGTTGTGGACCAGGATGTAGCAAAGATTAGTTAGGATGAAGTGAGGAGGGCATTGAAGAGGATGAAGAGTGGAAAGGCAGTCGGTCCTGATGATATACCTGTAGAGGTTTGGAAGTGTCTAGGAGAGGTGGCAGTAGAGTTTCTGACTGGGTTGTTCAACAGGATCTTAGATAGTGAGAAGATGCCTGAGGAATGGAGGAGAAGTGTGCTGGTGCCCATTTTTAAGAACAAGGGAGATGTGCAGAGTTGTGGCAACTACAGAGGAATAAAGCTGATGAGCCATACAATGAAGTTATGGGAGAGAGTAGTGGAAGCTAGACTAAGGGCAGAAGTGAACATTTGTGAGCAGCAGTATGGTTTCATGCCAAAAAAGAGTACTACAGATGCAGTATTTGCGTTGAGGATGTTGATAGAGAAGTATAGAGAAGGCCAGAGGGAGCTGCATTGTGTTTTTGTAGATCTGGAGAAAGCTTATGACAGGGTGCCCAGAGAGGAACTGTGGTATTGTATGAGGAAGTCTGGAGTGGCAGAGAAGTATGTTAGAGCGGTGCAGGACATGTATGAGGACTGTAAGACAGTGGTGAGGTGTGCTGTAGGTGTGACAGAGGAGTTCAAGGTGGAGGTGGGACTGCATCAGGGATCAGCTCTGAGCCCCTTCTTGTTGCTATGGTGATGGACAGGCTGACAGACGAGGTTAGACAGGAATCTCCATGGACTATGATGTTTGCAGATGACATTGTGATCTGCAGTGAGAGCAGGGAACAGGTGGAGGAGAAGCTAGAGAGGTGGAGGTTTGTCCTGGAAAGGAGAGGAATGAAGGTTAGCCGCAGTAAGACAGAGTACATGTGTGTGAATGAGAGGGACCCAAGTGGAAGAGTGAGGTTACAGGGAGAAGAGATCAAGAAGGTGGAGGATTTTAAGTACTTAGGCTCAACAGTCCAGAGCAATGGAGAGTGTGGAAAAGAGGTGAAGAAGCGTGTACAGGCAGGATGGAACGGGTGGAGGAAAGTGTCAGGTGTGGTGTGTGATAGAGGAGTTTCAGCTAAAATGAAAGGAAAGGTGTACAAAACTGTGGTGAGACCAGTTTTTCCCCTTAGAGGTGCTTTTTGTGTGTTACTTTGTGGTGGCTTCTCTGTTGTTACTTTGTGTACTTGTGATTTTAGCCTGAACAGTGATTTTTTTTTATTGTTAATAAATATGGGTTCAGTTCTTCTCTGCATCTTTGTCCTGGCGTCTGTGGACACCCCATCACAACAAGAATCAAATATCTAAAAATCATGCATCTTAAGCCAATCCTGTTAAATGTTCAAGAATTAAGGCCAATGCATAAGTTTCCCTAATTTTGCTGTTAGTTACCTCACATTTTGGATTTTGGATTAAGTCCTGGAACAGTTTTCATAAGCTTGAAGTTTACTGAGTCTCAGCCTGTAGTAAAGGATGAAATTAGCATGTGACAGCATTGCATGGCACACCTTCAAAGATTCATACGGCAGTACTTTTATTTGTGTCCATATTGAATGATATTTGCAGTCTGAGAAACTTTGTAGGATGATCAGACAGGATTTTAATATCATGTTAAACAGTATTATTTAATGGCCCATAAATAACACTGTCAAAATGCACAGCTTGGCACTGAATAAAACAAAAGTGACAATTCATATTTCATTTTGTCTGAACCAAATAATACTAAATGTCACATTAAACCACGCAGCAGTATTATGTAAATATAATAAATCCAGCATAAAAGAGTATGACATAAGATTCAATCATTGCATCGTCAGTGACGGTGAGGAATGTGGGCATTTTGAAAGGCAAAACCACCAAACCGCATCCAAATGACACTGAAAGGCCGACAGCTTTCATTCTTTTCAAAGTCACTTTGAGTTAAACACTCTTTGAAGGACGAGGGAGCACAAGCTTCAGCCCGAGGTCAACTACACAGGAGGGCATATAAGAGAGGGGGATCCAGAGGAGCTTGGCGTCCCAGCCGGCGCTGTATCGGGCGCGGGGGTGGGCGGCGGTCAGAGCGTGCTCCATGCAGTTTGTCACCTTGGTAAGGTCAGAGTCACACACAGCATTCATGATCAGACGCTGGACCTTGATGTCTGGAAATTGGAATTAATTGAAAGATATTATTTAGCAAATTCAATATCAGTGAGTGTTTTTAACTTCATATGCAAATGTGTGTATAGTATAACAAGTGGGAATCATTTTAAACTCACAGAAAAAATTTGCATTTTGACAGTTTCCCTCATTCTTAACACAAAGGAATTTTAAGGGTATTATTTATTTTCTGATTGTTGAAGTGTGTGAAAGAGGTTTTTTGATCGAATTTGCTGCCTTCAGGTACAGCATAGTAACTTCTTTTTTGTGAAAATAAAGGGATTTTGTTAATGTAGAAAAACAAGAAATATCTTCAAATGTTTGCAGCATTTGTAAGTTGAGGGATTTTTTTTTTTGGTTTGTTTTATTAAGCAAATGTTCCATTTTTAATTCATTCACCAAAACATTCAGTAGAGAATAGATTTACCAGACTCCAGGTGGTCCCAGTAAACATCATTGGACTACTTACACCTATCGAGATACTTGTCTCCATAGCTGGCTTGTACTTCAGGGCTGAGCTGGTTCCACAGACGGTGCAGCTCCCTCTCGATGGGATCCAGACTCGTCACTGCTGTCTTGAAAAATCCTGGCTCAATGATGCACACGTTGATTCCAAAGTAGTTTATATCTCTCCTGAAAACAGAATTTTTTTATAAATGTCATGTTACTTTATAGTTCTTCTTTTTTTGTAACATAAATAATCACATCTCCCTTTTAGAAAGGAAGCTGTGAAGCTTCTGCCTGGAATGATTTGTCTTCAGAATAAGAATTGAAGATGTTTTTTGGAGGAAAGGAGGAGGTATAAATGGAATAAATTATTGATTATGCCCTAAAATAAATAATAAAAAAAAAAAACTGATGAGGCTGTGGAATTCTGACCTGAGGCAGTCAGAGAATGACTCTACTGCAAACTTGGAGATGCAGTAGCCCCCACCGTTCGCAGCGACCCTTCCCAGCACCGATGCCACGTTTACTATACGGCCCCTAGCCTTTTTGATGAGGGGCAGGAAGGTTATCGTCATGGCGATCACCCCAGTCATGTTGACTTTAAGTGTGCTGTGGAAATCTTCCACTTTCATCCACTCAGAAGGACCCATGGGTAATGAGCGTCCAGCATTGTTCACAATGCCCCAAAGTCCTACGAAAGGAATGATGGGTAATAAAAAAAAACAAGCAAAATACAGCGTTTGTAACAGAAGTTGTGATGTTTTATTGGGTCGAGTTACATTCAAATAATGATTATCTTCTCTCACCGTTGTCACCAACCTCCTTCTTAGTCCACTCCATGGCTTTCTGTATGCTGTCCTGATTGGTAACATCCAGCAGGACCGTCTTCAAATGAGGCCCCGCCACCCTTTTCAGGTCATCAGCCCCCTTTTCTGTGAGACAGCCAGCCAGGACATGGAAGCCTCTACGATCCAGCTTCTTGCATAGCAGGTTTCCAAAACCCGAGTCGCAGCCGGTCACAAACACGTACTTATCAGTAATGTCCTCAATCTGCAGACTGTCTCTATACAGCCACACAACGACCCACAAGACCACAAACGTTACACTGACGCACAACCAAGCGTTTTCTCTGAAAGAGAAGGGAAAGCAGAAGAAAATGATGACGGAAGGGATTCAGATTTGACAAAATAAAATCTAGATGCTTAAGCTTGGAGGATAAAAATTGTATTTACATCTTCAGTATTACCAATCGATTAGATTATGTAACGCAGCATTGGCAATTCTTACCTGAATAGATTGCAGATTAAATGTGTATCCATGCTGCTTCCTGGATTAAAATGACTTTGTGCTCACTAAAAAAAAAAAAAAAAAAAAGGTTGGTCAAGTGTTTTCAAATGGCAACGTGCCAAATCTGATTTTTGGAGGATGGAATGTAAAACAGAAGCTTATGCTTGCTCTGGGGGGTTGTGTTGGTTTTCTGTCTGTTAAAGCACTTTGAAATATCTGAGGATGCACAATATAAGTAAAAGTTGATTGATTGAGAAAAGAAGAGTCCCCATGACTGAATCTGATATAATTCTGTGTCTAAATCGTTGAATATTTTAGATAACTTGTGGGGTACACTGAGATTTTTTCACAGAGGAAGTCAAAAGAGGTGCTTGTAATATAGATCTGCTTCAGGCACATGAGAAATATTTGCTTAATGCTCTTACGGAAGAAAGAAAGGCATCTGTGAGGGAGGGAGACCAAAGCAGGGTGGGGTGCATTGTTTGGAAGCCTAACTAATGCCTGTGACCAAGCTGCTTAAGCTGCTCATTTGCTGGAAACAAATTAGTTTTCTGTCTTATTACACAGAGAAAACTTATGAGATACTTCAGACATGAAGACATGCCTGCAGACTTAAATCAGATAAAACACTCATATCGCTGCTGTTGGCAGAAATAAGGTTACAAATCAGAATTTCAAGTGTACTGAATTTCAAGTATAAAGTTAATATATCAGAATACCTCAATATTTACATAAATCAGTATGATAGGATCAGATAAATTGAATTTTAAGTTATGATTTGTGTTTGCATTTTACTTCTATTGTGGTAAATATTTAAGTTAAGTTGTGGATTAAACTGAATACTTTCCTTTATTATCTTCCATTCTACTCAGGAAGTTAGTCAGAGAAAAATACAAGTCTGACACAGAGACAACATTTCATAGTTTGACAATGAGATCATTTTTAAAAACAATCGTGTCCTACCTTTAGATGGATCCCCACAAGTTATTGTCCTCCTCACTTTTACTTTCCACTTACACTCCCGTCTTAATTCTGGGAGCCTGGTCAGAGAAACGCTTTATCCCTGTGGTTTATCCCTTACGACAGGCCCGCAATTTGTAATCCCCAATCTGTGGCCACTTGTTTTATGGGGGCTGTAGAACACACACGGAATTTTCTGTCCTCAAAGTGAACTTTTATATTACTTCAAATCATCTTTATATTTACCAGTTACTCACAAAACATCTGCATTTGACCAAAAGCATTTGACAAAAAACAAAACTGTAATTCACCTTTAAATGTACCGTACGTGTTGGTGTCCAGAGAATGAAGCCACATGTGTTGAAACATACATATAGCAACACTACAAGTAAAAGCCCATGTGCATCCTTGTGAACACGTGTGTGCTCCTATTGGTCCATTCAGTTTTGACCTTTAATATCAGTTGTAAGTGAACACAATATTTGCCGTACACTCTGAATAGTTGTCTACATTTGTGTTGTGTTGGTGAAGACGCTGAATAAGACGGGACAACTGGACAAACTGGAGAAGGCCATCACCACCCAGAATGTCAACACGAAATGCATCACCATACCACATCCGCAGCTGAGCAGCATCACCATCAAGTAACTGGGAACACCTGGTCGGTATAACCAGGTTTCTTAACCCCGCCTGTCGATTCACTGGGGGTGCGTTCACTTTCCCTAGCAGACGTGGACGACGCCTGGATTTCTGCCGAACGCCATGCTGCTACTCGTGTTATATAGCATGTCTTATATAAACTTTTGTTAAACTTCTGTATATCTCACTTATTTTCTTGCGGTACATGAGCCCGCCATAATACAACAGAATGTGGGTGAATAAGAAAAACTGTTTGTATGAATAAAACTTGATAACGAAGGAATCCTCCATTTGAATGAATGAATGAATGAATGGATGGATGGATGAAAAGATGCAAATTTCTATAGAGAACTCCCAAATTTATTCATTATTTGCATAAACCAGCTGACATGTTACATTAGTTTTCCACTCTAGCAATCAATGAATCAATGAATTGAAGTAATTGTTCATAAAATATGCCTGACCGTTACTTGTGATCGATCAGTCAACAGCATTGCACATTGTAACACAAGCTTTCTGCACATCATACATTCCATGAACTGTCTTCTATAGACAGAAGTCAGATTTCAGGACTTTCTGGCACAAAGCCTGATAGAATGCATGCATGCAATATTTAAGGGGGAAAGTCTGCAGACGGCACAGTGCTACATCATTATTATTATTTATAATCTAGTCACATGTGGGTAAAATCAGTTTTATAAAAAGATGATGGCTGGGGTGTAAATTAGACCCTTTGAAACACAGAGCATGTGATGTAAAGACCTTCATATTCATAACACATATGAAGTTCAAAGTGTGATGTCATAAAGCACAGGTCTGCTCAGGATACTCATGTAATTATGTGTTTGGTAACCAGTTAAACCAAACATCCAGTCAACGCATTAAACAGGAGTTTAATTGTAACAGCATGGCTTCTAACATAAAGAGATACGTTAGGACTTTGTGATGCTTTTTACTTACGTAATTCCATTCCAGATACAGCAGCTTCTATAAAGCCTTTTCTCTAACCTTGTTTCATATGAAAAAAACAACAACAACACTAGTGGATTGTTAAAACTTTATTAAAAAATTGCCACATCAATAAACAACATTTAAAGTCAAGCTGTACAATGCAGTCATCACTCAACATAAAAAAAAAAAGTAGACATGTACTATATAACACAGGCGTCACCCACTGAAAAGAAATTTTTCTACCAAGATATGGACAATGATTGGTTGGAATTTTATCTGTTATCCTTAAATCTATTACAAACAGGTGAATATTTTCAAATGTAATACCTTCAAGTTAATTTTTTCTTTTGTTAAATTACCAAATGCCAAAGTGTTATTTACTCACTGAAGTCATGTCTAAACAAATGTAAGTATGTCTTTTTAAAACTCCATCATCACTGCGTTCCTGCATGATTACTTCTGTTAGGTCCAAATCATTTACACCAGGGTGTAATTATGAAATGATAGAGACGTCCATGACTTCTTTCCTGCCATGAGGGGGACGCAGACGGGCAGCGGTGCTAGCATCACTTGCAGTCGGGTATCAGTGACTTCCTGTTTCATTCCAGTGTAAACCACGAAGTTCAAGATGAAGCTGATTGAACTGGACCCTTGTGAACGTACTCCAGAGCCGTGGCAATGGTTCTCATGTCCAGCTCAATACTGCGAGCCCAGTTCTCCACATCCCCGATTTCCTGTTCCAAACAGAGAATAGAGACAGAATCAGCATCACTACAGCGTACAACTACCGCTAACAGACAAACATCAGGACCAGCAACGGGCTACATTTGAAAGATTTCTATCATCCTACCAACCGTGTGGTGACAACAAAAGGTTAATGTTTGCAGAGTTGAAAGTTATGAAATGCTATAACATTCAGTTTTACAGTTCAAATCTGTTCAGATAGAAAGTCAGTGTGAAGTTTCCCTCCAAATAAAATGCTTTTAGTACACACTAAACTAAACTTGTCTGGTCAGCAATAGTCAGTGCCCTGACTACTGCTGACAAGACAACTTTTGTGCTATTATTTAACATATTTTTAACAGTAACACTGTTGTATCAAACTGACTAGTTTAATACAACAGATGATGATGATATGATGATGAAACCACTGTAAATATGGAGCAAATTCAACTTAACTCGACACAACTCTCTTAATGTACTACTCTCAAGATAATTCCTGAGAACATAATGTATAATAGACCTGGCATAACAACAAAATAACATAAAGACAATTACTAAACTTCACTTGGCAGTTGTGGGCTGATACGATGTAAAATATTGAGTAAAATTGATTATGTATACAAGAAGATTATAAAGCAGAAGAACCTTGTTTTATGTTGTTTTTGGCTGAGGTAGTTCACCGTACCTTAAGAGCCTGATTGAACCCTTCCACCATACTGATCCACTGAGCCGTCTGTTTGGAGAACTGGCTCGCCTGAACATGGAGAGTCTTCACCTCGTGGTCGAGTTTACGCTGGTTCACATATGCTTGGGCCACACTGAGGTGGAACAAAACGAAAACAAAACAAAGACAAATAAAGTACAACATAATTGCATAATGGATTATATATATCATCTGGTATATAAGAAATAATTTACGTTTGATTCATGACATGGGTCAAAAATATCTCCATTTATCCTGAAAACAAACGGCAGTGTTCGATCGAGGCTAAACCTCACCACGTCATTGAGGATTTTGGACATAATCCTTTCTATAAAAAGAACAGTTCAATAGTCTTTACATCTTACCCCTGTTCTTTAAGATTATTGTCTTGGCTTCAACATAACTATTACAAAATTAACAATCTTAATGTACTATTTGTGGTTGTGTCACACACACATAAGGCCGATTCTAATCTGTGAAGTTTGGATACATTTACTTTTTTGGTGAAAAAAAGAGGCACTGGTGGTGGGAAAAGAGTTTGGGTCAGCTTAATTAAAATATGTTAAAGAACCAGAATGCTTGGGAGAGCTGCAACCATATTCCCTAACAACATTTATTATCTATTATGATAATTTACAATGATGGTCTAAAATATTTAATCAATCACAATCCCTTGTTAAGGAGAAATTCAACATTTAGTGTTACAATTTAACAAAAAAATTGGTTTTACATCTTTTTCAGTTTGCTCTATTACTAAATATGGAGCAACTGGCTGGGATTTAAATTTAGACATCATATTGGTCACAGAATTAATCAATCTTTACTTATGTTTTATTGATTACGCTTTGACTGGAAAAAGTTATATTATGGAAATGTTGATGTTGAAAATTTCTCAAACTGTAAAGGTTTTGTTCAGACTAGTTCGCAATGACCTGACATGAATATAGAAGAGGACATCTGCAGCTTCTCGGGAAAACAATGAGTAGATTTTTCCTACCCCACGTTGAGATGATCCACAAGGGCTTCTGTCAGACACGTTGCTGCAGCGATGGCGTCACGCCTGCGTCTCTCTGTAAAGTAAAACATGAGTACAAACAGGTCATCATGCTCAGGTGAGCCCAGTCCGGTTTGTTTTTAGCTTTCATTAGCATCACAGATAAAACGTCTATCTTCTCACCCTGCAACTCCTTTCGCTCATTTTGCTTTGCCTGGTGCTCCTTCAGCAGACGGGACAACATCTTTTTAAAGCGTTAGGATTGTTTATCAGATGATTGTTTCTTAAACTAGCCGATTTACATCATGTATAGCTACCAAGATGTTAAAGATGCTAGCAGCTGACTTCGTGAAGCTATCATGTGACCAAACTCAGGAAGTAGGCGTGTCTAGAAATGGCGCGTCACGTATTACACTTTATTTATTATCCCCCAAAAAAGTGTAATCATTAAAATATTATTTGATCGAACGTTTAATGCAGCCGTCGGATCAGCTCACAAGTTGTATGGAATTCTTTATTTTGTGTTACTTGGTTTGGAAAATGTACACAGTGACGTCAATATCATTTTTGACGTCATACCTGTCAGTTTTCAAAATAAAGGTATAAATAATGAAAAACGACATATTTTGCGCTATCGCTACTGATAGTATAGTACTACTATTACTAGAAGTTGAAGAAATTATAAGGGGAAGGATGAAAACAATAAGAATCAAGAGTTGTTATAAGGGAAGACATTTTCTTTTCTGACAGACATTAGGTATCATTCTTTAACACTATTACAGATACTTTATTGAACTTTTTTTTTGCCATTCAAACGGGAGTAAATAATTTCCAGAGCATTTTAGTGATTCAAACAGTAGTTAATAAGTAAGTAAGTAAATGGGTAAGTAAATACACAGTGGCCAATTTTTCAGCCCTATATCCAATTCCTGATTTGTTCATGTAATCTTTGTGAGCAGATGAAGAAATTGTAATTTTCATAAAACTCCATGAATAGCTGTTTTGTTGATCCGAAGTTTTGTTTTGTCGCTGTTGACACCTATTACATTACTTTGAAAAACTCTAACCGGAAGTAGCTGACCTGGTTCTGGCTAGCGGAGGTCTGAGCTGATGGCAGACAGCGATCTGTCAACAATCTAGCAAGTTCAAGAGAAGCTTCAACCTGTCGTCCCCTTCACCGTCTGCTTCTTATAGGTAGGAACAACCGGCCTTTTACTGAATAACGTGTGAATTTATGCGACTGATCGATCGAAGCTGGACAGGGAGCCGGGTGTTGTTAGCTAAGCTAATCCTTGGCGTTCAGGTCGGCGGCTAACAAAGTTGCTCCTGGAGGTAGAACTTCCAGTTTCTATTAATAGTTCACTTCAAAAGTATGCAAAATCCGGTAAACAACACGCCTCAATAAAAACACGATCGAACCCTTCAGTCTAGCCCTGGCTGTTGTGCTGACAGTAAATCTCTTGGCTAGCCCGTTGCTAACCTGACAGATAATTATATTAGCTTCTACATAATCTTATGCTATAATGTTGTAATTAGCTTGAAGCCCGTTGTATCTACGATTTCGACCAATTCACGCATCATCTCTTCTGTTAAAACAAATATTGAATTATGATCAAATGAAGAATCACGTACTTCAGATATGAGTGAATGTCTGTTGTACGTAAAAAAGGTTTAACGATGTTTTGTTTTTTGTTTTTTTTTAACCTTAATGGAAGGTGCACAATGTTTTCTTGAAGTATGTAAGATTATGTCTTGGGTGTCGTGTATTCCTGAATATTTACTATATTTTAGCTGTAAAATAGATCAATTTCACAATGTTATCTGTTTCACATTAAAGTAGGTCTCTTGATGTATACAGGTGTCAAAACGATCATGTCAGGGTGAAATGAAATACAATGAAGACTACAGTTTGATTCATGCTAAAATCAGGTCACATGTAAAGTAAATATAGAGTAATACAGTAAAGTAAACTCATGTGAAATATTTTAAAGAGGAAACTATTCAGGTAAACCTGGCATCAATGCCACTTTTACATATCTCCACACTATTGAAAGTGTCGTACATGGAGCTCATTTCCAATGTTCTGTTGTCCACTGCTTGTAGCAACCCGATACCTTCATCACCTCTTATATGCTGTCTTATATGTTGTTGGTTACCGTGTCTCTCTATCATCGCTTACAGTCGTTGCAGGTCTTTTCACTGTAGCCAGAAGTGTGTGTCAGTGTTATGGACGAGCCATGAAGGCCCAATTGCAAGTAACAGGTGAGTTACTGTGTTTATGGAGTAAAGATAGAAAATAAGTTGTAATGTTCAGTCCTGTTTCATTCATAGTAAGGGTGTTAGAGATGATGGGTGGTTGTTTTTAGGTAGGAAAAATGTCTACGAAAAATTTGGAAGTACAGTATATGTTGTTGCATATTCATATGTTTATATTCTCAGCCGGTAGAAGTATCCTTACCAAATACAGCTTTTGACAGTCTGATCAAACCATTAGAAAGTTTATTGAAATTCAATTTCTTTCTGATGATGTATTTTTCTTCATAGTTCTTTCAGCCAAGCTGAAGGAAAACAAAAAGAACTGGTTTGGTCCCAGTCCCTACGTGGAGGTAGCCGTGGATGGCCAGTCCAAGAGGACTGAGAAGTGCAACAACACACACAGTCCCAAATGGAAGCAGGCGCTTACAGTGTGAGTAGAGCTGATGTCTGTAAGAGGGCATACAGGTCAAGAAAGAAGTGGTGCCTATAATTGAGTGTCGTTCTGGTTGATTAAAGATCATTTTAATGAAGGTTATTCTCCATAAATTGAGGCTCTTAAATCTGTATTTTAGTGTTATGGAATAAATGTTATCTTTCAAAGAGACATTTCAGAACTATACCTATGTCCGGGGATGTAGCTCAGTGTTAGAGCACCTGCTTTGCATGGTGCGCTGGGTTTGATCCCCGGCATCTGCAACCCTATGGTGGCACAAGCCAGTGTAGGCCGGTCCTAAGCCTGGATAAATACAGAGGGTTGAGGCAGGAAAGGCATCCAGTGTAAAAACCTTCGCCAAACAGTATGGGTTCATCCAAAATGGGGGAAAAGGATGACACGCTGTGGCGACCCCTAACTGGCAGCTGAAAGGAGGTTTAACTGTGTCTGGTGGTCATTTCTACAGTGGAAATGAGGAATTAAAAAAATCCAGTATCGATTCAAAACATTTTGAAAAAATGCTTTTACTTGTACTCGTACTGATTCTCACCAATTTCCCTGCAAAATGTCGAGAGGTGGAGGAAAATCGGAGGAGTATGAAAACAAAAATATGAAGGATAGTCTAGACTTGGATGGTCTCTTCTGTGGAAGAATTAAAGAGTGAGTTGAAGAGTGACTTTGATTAAGAAAAACTGGAGGAAAAGCTAAAACCGGTACTAGACTGTATGGGAAAAAATGAAGGACGACATGAAGAAAATGCAGAAAGAAACAGATGAAGAAGACTGAAGAATGGTCGTCCTAGAACATGGACAACAAAGAATGGATGAATTGGAGCAAAGTATTCGTATCAATGATGTGATCATCACCGGCTAAAAATCAGGCCGAGGAATTACACATAATGCTGTGGCCAGAGGAGAGGGAACTGAGCACATCGCTGACTCTGAGACCGAGGAGCAACAAGGGAGTTTCTCAATGGGGGGATCTGGAGATAACTATTGATCCGGACCAGATTGAAACATGTTACCCATTACCATCTGGAGGTAGGAGACCACCTGCCGAGCTGATAATATTCCAGAATCGTAAACACAAAATTGTTCTTCTGAAACAAGGCTTCAAACTGGAAGGAAAAAATGTCCACATTAATGAGAATCTTACTAAAAAGAATGCTGATGTCACTAAAAAAGCCCGACAAATGAAGAAGAATGGACTGATCGACAACACCTGGACCAACAACTGCAGGATCTTCATCAGAACAAAGGTGCTTTCTCCGGACCAGATGAAAACAATGGTGATCAGGAGTGCAGAGGAGTCGGTGAAATACGAGCAATAAAGACAAACAAGAATTGTTACCACACCAGAGATCAGTACAACAGAATCACTTCCATAGTGGGAGCTCTACACCAATTCTGGACCCACCGAGGATTCCACAGAACAGTTGAAAAACGATTCAACATCATCGATGTCAGAAACATGGATTAATGAACAAAAAAAACATGGATTTCTGCTTGTTAATACTGTATCTGTCGATGATATAATGGAATGTGAAACTGTTAAAGTGTAACAAACTGGTTAATTCTTGGATAAACACTGTCTGTCTGCTGAGGGAGGTTAATATGACAGTGTTGAGAACACTGACAAAGTCAACTTCTTTTGACTATCTTGTTGCTCCTAGGAAGAACGTAAACATGGTTCTGCTCTAGGATATATCTGGGGAAAAGGATAAGAGTATGAACGTCTGTCAAAATTCAATGTATGAACTGATAGGAAACGTGTGTATAAACGTCTGCCTTTTATTTTCCAAATGTTGTTGATGTTGTAAAATGTGATGAAGGTGTGAAGTCTGTTATATTACTTTGTTCAGAAAAATAAATAAAATAAATAAATACTTCTGTGGTAAAGGAGCCAAATCCTCGCAATGAAGGAATTAAAATGCAAATATTGAATTTAACGTAAGGTTGATTAATAATAACATTAATTGCTCTTTAAAAAAAAATGAAAGACGTGTGTTGAGATAAGGAGCCGGAGACTTCAGCCCTGGGTGTCAGGAGCAGAATCAAAAATTGACTTTGGTTTTATCTGAGGTGATGATCTTGCTATGAATTCTTTCTCAGTCATAATTTCTCTGGTATTGAGTTGAACCTTTATTGTCTCCCACAGAATCGTGACTCCATTCAGCAAGCTAATCTTTCGTGTTTGGAGCCACCAGACGCTGAAAGCAGACATCCTGTTAGGAATGGCATCAGTGGAGATCAGGGAGACCCTTAAAGCGAACGACTTGAAACGTGAGTTTATGCGAAAGGACTTTTATGTCTCCGCCTTTTACGACACCTGCATTTTGAGTCTTCATAATGTATGTCAATATGGCCTTATGTGCAGATAGAGGCCCTTTTGCCATTGATGGCTATGGATTTTCTGACGTAAAGTTATTCTCATCTTGTCATAGCACATATCTATAGCAGTTATTTTATATTAAAAATGTTTGATGCCCACGAAACAGAAGGTGGAACTGGAATGCCCCGCTGAGTCCGTGTTGCAGGTTTTTTTTAGGACGGAGCACCCGTATAAAGACTTAACTATAGTAAAATTATCTATAATAACATTATATTCCCTTTGTAATCTCATTTACAACACGTCATCCTCCCTGTCACTGCAGACACACTGCACACTTGATGTGCTGAAGTGCTCATCTGTCTGTTTATTTAAAAGATGGTTTTTATAAGCCTCGAAACAAACGTTCATTCTTCTCACAAGGTTTTCTTTTCCCTGGGAGTCTCATGACTGCCTGCTTGTGTTTACGACCAAATACAACAGCTCTTCTTCTGCTTTTATCAGCGTGTCTGTATTTACTGCTCCACTTTCATTTGTCAGAACTGAACAAGCTCTAAAAAACTTCCCAGTGTCCCCTTGAGTCCAAAGATGTTCCTCTCAACCTTTAACTTGATTTGAGTCAGGGCTGCAGTTCTCAATTATTGCTATAGTTATTGACTATTTTTTGATTATTACAATAACTAATCAAATAACAATAAGTTATATCCAAAATGTTCACAAATTCAAACTTTATACTGAATGAGAAATTAACAGCAATATCCTAACATGAACCACAGATTGTCCATAGTTGCCAATGCGTAGCTTCAGCAGGTTTAAAGTAAATCATTTGTGTCACATTAAATTCAGTCTTTGCGTTCATGCAGCACTAATTGTCAGATATTTCAAGCAAAATTTAACAGAAAACAAAAGCAGCTCGCAGCAAATATAAAATAACATTTTCATTTAATCAGAACCACATTTAGTAAACAAAAGAACACATCATTGTAACTGGATATGTGTGGGAAAAAAACATTTGTTTATCTTTTCAAAGTAAATTTAAAAAAACCCGTAACTGTATTAATAATTGTTCCACACCCAAGCAGGATAACTTTTAGTTTTTATAGCTCCATCCGTCCAAAGACTCACACTCTGCCTGTGTGACAGAGGTGAGAGTCAGCTTCAACCCAGAGGAACATTCAGACTCATCTGAACTTCAGCCCAAGACAAAAAAACAATGATCCTCAGAGAATATTTTATACTCATGAGTTTAAAGTTAAGCTTGTGATGAAAGTGAATCCATCTGGAGTAAACAAACCACAGCAGAGCCAGGAAGACTTGGCATAAATGAGACAAAAATCCACTCACGTCTAGAAAATTCTGAAATAAAACAACACCTCATTAATCTGTCAGGACAATGATAAAAGTCAGTCCACGTCTGCGTGAGAAGGAATAGGAATAATAGATAACAATGTCAATGTCTGTATTCACTTTGAGTAGCAGTGATGGGTCGGTGTCAGTGTGTGGTCAATTTGCTTTGACATGTTTTTTTCTTGTTAATTCTTTCCACCTACATGACGCTGCGTTCTGGGCCTTTCCCCAGTGTGTGAGGTGGTGCAGACGCTGCAGCTGTGCTCCGACAGAGACCCCAGGGACGTGGTGGGGGACCTGTCAGTCTGCCTGGACGGCATGCAGGTCGACCCCGAGACCTTCGCCTCAGCAGAGAGAGAACACAGTAAGCAGCTAGTCAAACACAAGCCTGCTGTCTTTACCCATTTTATATGTAAATCAAGAACATAAAGTCAATGTTAGCTGGTAGCGGCTGAGGAAGTTAAGTCAAGGCCTAGTTGTTCTGTTGCAGTAATATTCCAGATTGGGTTTTTTTTGCATAAATTATGTCCTTTTTCTGTCTGTCGTTCTAGCTACTGTTTCAAATGGAAATGCGAGACAAAACGGAGACTCTGGCAACAGGTTTGGTTACTTTTCATTTAATGATGTCTGTGTAGGTTCTCAGTTATCCAGGTCATGGTTATCCAAAGTTGTTTGAGTAAATCCACTTGACTTTAAGAACGTTTTTTTTAAAGACGTTTCAAATCTCATCCAAGAGGCTTTTTTAGTTTAGAAACTTTCTTCAGTTAAACAACTTTGGACTTTAATTTAAAGGCCTATGTGTGCTATTTTGATAATTTTTTTTGGTTTGGTACGACAAAAGCTGAACTCTTGAAGTTTGCGCGTGTGTAAAATACAAATTAAATATATGTACAATAAATGTTTTCGATCCCCAGGTCAAGCAGAGACACGTCTCCTTCCAGTGATTCTGAGGAGTGGGTCATCGTACCAAACGGTCACGCTGTCAGCGGCATGGATTCTCCCTCCCGATCTCCAAGAGCCACAAACGCTTCACGATCTCGCCGAGCAGCTCAGCCCCCACCGCCGACACCTCGCAGACCAGCCCCCTCACCAAGTAGGAAGAGCAGGAGATGTTGAAAGATTTAACGTACAATTTGTACCCATTCGTGTGCATTTGCAGTGCTGCTAACTCAGGTTTCCCTCTCATCTCTCCTCCTCAGCTTCTTCCAGCAGCTCCTCCCCCAGTGAGCTGAGTGAGGGTCCAGCTTCTGACGGCTCCTCTCAGGCTAGTGGGGGTTCAAATCAGCCGGAGGATTCAGCCGCACCCACAGGAGCCGCTTCCTTACAGACAGGAGGTGGTCCTAAACCAGGAACCTCCTCCTCAGCAGCTGTTGTCACGACAACACCCAGAATCACACCCATGACCAACGGCCCCTTACCACCGGGGTAAAAGACCAAAGTTGAATTAGTGCAATATTGACATTTTGGTGTTGATGCATTAAATGTAAATGTATATACTTTATTAATCCCAGTAGGGATATTATTAGCACACTTTAGATCAGTGGTCCCCAACCCCCGGCCGCGGACCGGTACCGGGCCGTAGGTCATTTGGTACCAAGCAGCACAGGATGAAAAAATGATTTGCATTACTACCATTTTATTTATTTCGTCTGAAAGATGTTTTATTTGGAAAATTACCCGATTCTCTGTTACATCCGTCTACGTCAGTGGTCACCAACCACCGGGTCGTGACCCGGTCCCTGGTCGCGGGACATTAGGTACTTGGCAGCAAAGAATGTTTAACTTTAAAATATTATTGATTACTGGTCTAAAGATATCTTATTTTGAAAAGTGACTTCTGTGCGGAATGACGCGAAAATATTGCCTTAGAAGAAACGGGTCCGTGGTGCAAAAAAGGTTGGGGACCACTGCTCTAGATCACACTATTCAGGGTTTGGGAAGTGTCTTCATTGTGTATTTGTGTTTTTTCCCGACAGGTGGGAGCAGAGGGTGGACCAGAATGGACGAGTGTATTATGTGGATCACATTGAGAAAAGGACAACCTGGGACAGACCGGAACCTCTGCCTACAGGGTGATCAGTCATCTCCTCTTTTTATGCTACAAATGCTAGCAGCAGACCTCTTTTTATGCTAATGAGATCTGTGCAGTTGCAATCCTATAACTTAATCTCGGAGTGGCACATCATTCTCGTTTCGGTCCCACTCCTTATTTAAACGTGTGAGAGACCAGATTTAAACAGTTCATCTCTGTGTTAATTGTAGCCCTTTGACTCATCTGATACATCCCCATGCTGCTGTTTTTCCATAGGTGGGAGCGCAGGGTGGACCCCATGGGTAGGGTCTACTATGTGGACCACATAACGCGAACGACGACGTGGCAACGCCCGACGCAGGAGTCGGTGCGTAACTACGAGGAGTGGCAGCACCAGCGCAGCCAGCTGCAGGGAGCCATGCAGCAGTTCAACCAGAGATTCATTTACGGGGTGAGAGCAGTGGAATTCACGGCACACGGAGGGCAGAATCTGTCCACGTGGGTGTGTTTACTTTCAAATGTCTTGCCTGTAAAGGCCAGTGTGTGTGTGAACACTTACAGTAGGTTATAGGATTCCCCTTCATGTCAGGAGAAGTCACAAACTTGAAGTGTGGAGTTTTCATGTTCTCGCTCGGAACTTGTACTACTGCTCTGCTGCTCTGCTACAGTTTGTCCGTATATGAAGTTTAATAATAATGTCACAAAAAAAAAAGGCCTTCGTCTTATTTGACCGTCAGATTTTGTAGAGCCTTTATTGCAATTGCTTCTGATCCCAGTCCAAAATGGCCACATCTGGCACTTTGTTAGCCATGCAACTGACAGATGGGGAGAAATGAAACACCCATCAGTATCAGAGATGAGACGGCTCTCTCTTCTGGATGTATTTGAACTATACTGGGATTGTTTTATTTATTTTTTTGGTCCCCAAAGTGTGTTTTTTCTGTAAGACCCCTTTAACACGTGTCTCTGTCTCTGTCTCAGCTCCAGGACCAGTTGGCAGTCACAGCTAATAAAGAGTTTGACCCGCTGGGACCTTTGCCACATGGCTGGGGTAACCCTCACTGGGCTTACAGTTTCATTCTTAGAAACATTTTTACATTGGTGTGGCATTCGTGGAAGTGAATTCCGACTGAATCGTATCTTAAAACTTTTTTTTTTTGCTTTATTTTCCATGTCAGAGAAAAGAACTGACACCAATGGCAGAGTGTATTTTGTTCATCACCCAACTCGGACGACACAGTGGGAGGACCCCAGGACGCAAGGGTCAGTGTGTGTGTGTGTTTATGTGTGTGTCACGTAATGTAAATCTTTACAAATTTTTATACTGAATATATATAATTTTGAAGAGGCTTTAATGGGTGTTGATGACTGTCTGAGCAAAATACTTCAAGAGATACTTTGCTTAATTCTTAAATTTAATACAATATTAAATTAAATTAGACTTACCTTAGACACCCACGTATATTTATTACCAATGATTTGCTATGATATTATTTGTAATCCATCAAATGTTAACTATATTTTCTAAGACAGCAAATCACTTGTCCAGAGTCGGGAGTAACACTTCGGAGTAAGAAAAAAAAACATATAGAAAAACAACATATCTGAGTATATTGTCCTGTTTTTCAACTTGATGTTTATCTTGCCCCGTAAGTGAATTCACAAATTTCAGTTTGGTATCTGTCCCTGTTCTGTTTTTCAAGAGAAGAATTAGAGAACTAAACATCCTTAATTATCTTCATCATTAATCCTACATTTTTCTCTTAACACAAAACTCCCAGTTTCACTTGCAACATAAACTGTGTTCATCTATGTCTAAAACAAGGTGCTTGATGCATTTTTCTGTCCAGGCTTCTGAATGATAAGCCCCTCCCTGAGGGCTGGGAGATGAGGTTCACTGTGGATGGAATCCCGTACTTTGTCGATCACAACCGGCGAACCACGACTTACATCGACCCACGCACGGGGAAATCATCACTGTGAGAATTTATTCTTTTCAATCCATGAATTTTGATTGAAGGCTATTATAAATAATGTGTTATTCGTAACAGTGTCCATGCCGAATGATCATTGAAAATGCTTTGTATTCCATAGTGAGAATGGCCCACAGATCACATATGTCAGGGACTTTAAAGCCAAGGTGCAATACTTCAGGTTCTGGTGTCAGGTATGTGCTGCACAACAGGAGTTTTATTTCCCTAATGATAAATGAGTTTTTATTTTGGTGCTGCTCATCCTTGACTCCTAACTTCATGTTCCATGAAATGTCTTTTCTGTTTTCAGCAACTGTCTATGCCTCAGCACATTAAAATCACCGTCTCCCGGAAGACGTTGTTCGAAGACTCGTTCCAGCAGGTGATCATTCGAAACCAGCTGTCTGTCTGGTGGCCAGTTGTTCTCCTGTTGAAATCTGAGGTGTGGATTTTTTTTTAAAAATTCTGTCTGCATTCAAAGATCATGAGCTTCCACCCGCAAGACCTGAGACGGAGGCTGTGGATCATTTTCCCAGGAGAGGAAGGCTTGGACTATGGAGGTGTGGCCAGGTAATGTCAGTTCATGTCACTACATGTTATGCGCCTCATAAAAAATGTGGTACAGCCGCTCCGCCTTAACTGATAATTATTGTCTGTCATTGTTTTCAGGGAATGGTTCTTCTTGCTCTCTCATGAAGTTCTGAACCCCATGTACTGTTTGTTCGAGTACGCTGGCAAAGACAACTACTGCCTGCAGATTAACCCCGCCTCCTACATCAACCCCGATCACCTCAAGTACTTCAAGTTCATCGGACGCTTCATCGCCATGGTGATGGCGCTGTTTGTTAACACGCTTCCTCAGCATCAGTGTTTAACAAGAAGGTGGAGGATTATTATAAACAGGAGATAAAGAATTAAACATGAATTTTTCTCTTCCAGGCCCTATTCCACGGCAAATTCATCGACACGGGGTTTTCCCTCCCTTTCTACAAGCGTATTCTGAATAAACCTTTGGCTCTCAAAGACTTGGAGTCCATAGATCCAGAGTTTTATAACTCACTCATCTGGATCAAGTAAGTCTGGCTTCACAAACCTCATTGTTGCTTTGTCTTTTGTGTTTTAGCCCATACAGTCTTTAAACAGCATTATGATTTGGGTTATTGGTTTAAAGCGTTAGTTATAATAGTGTGTATGTAACGTATGTAGCAGAGGTGTGGTCTACATTTTCCTGGTGACACGGGATTTTTGTTTATTTGCTTTGTCATTTGGTGTTTTTTCAATGCTTCTTGGAGATTTTTCTATGACAGCCGGTATTTCACTGTTTTATGAAATTATTTTCTTCATGTGTGCTGTCATCAATTATTTTCCTAAAACTAAAATAGAAAAATTAGAAAAAATTAGAAGGACACCACCATGTATTGAAATAAAAATTTAAGGACCTTGTTTCATTCAATTTAATTCAGATTCATTTCTATCTCTGTACAATTCCCCATGTAAATGGTCGAGTTCTTTTCTTTTATCTCTCAAAAAGTAGTGACTGCTACAAGTAAACGTTGTGTTCCAGACCCTCATGCAGATAAATCTATGGTTTAATCCAAACGGAGACTTTCTCAGTCGACGTGAATGCTGGCACTGTTATTTTCGATGTGTTAATAATGATAATGACTCTCTGGCCTACAGGGATAATAACATAGAAGAATGTGGTCTGGAGATGTTCTTCTCAGTTGACAAGGAGATTCTGGGGGAGGTCACGACCCACGAGCTGAAGCCAGATGGAGGGAACATCCAAGTCACCGAGGAGAATAAAGAGGAATACATCAGGTACAGCTGCATCATCCGCTGCTCTTCATCCTCCGTCTCCCTCCGAACACCACATTCACATTCAAATGTATTCTAATGTAGTTTTAATGAAGCAGTAACAACAATAGTGTAAGATGCTGTTTCAAAATTCCAAAATACTAAGCAATATGTATGCATGAATACGTAACATTTAAAATTTGGTGTTTATATTTCATATATTATTTCCACCCTCATTTCTTTGTAGGTTGGTGGCAGAGTGGAGACTGTCCAGAGGAGTGGAGGAGCAGACTCAAGCGTTTTTCGAGGGCTTCAATGAAGTTCTGCCCCAGCAGTACCTCCAGTACTTTGATGCTAAAGAATTAGAGGTGCTTTCATCAGAAGACCTGTTTTTTTTTCTACTATATTAGAACAGGAACACTTGGAGGAGAACAGTGGTTATTCTCTCGGAACAAATCATTCTCAGTCAAACCCTGACTGTGCTTCTCATGTGAAGGTGATGCTGTGCGGGATGCAGGAGATAGACCTGGTGGACTGGCAGCGGAACACAATCTACAGGCATTACGCTCGCAGTAGCAAACAGATCCTGTGGTTTTGGCAGGTTGGTTCTTACATTTGTGCTACACTGTTCTGGCAAGCTTCAAAAACAGAATCCTGTTTGTATTTCATCTCTTCTCATTTGCGGCGGTCACTCAACAAATAGAAAAACTTTATTTATCCCTAAATGAGGAAATTCCACATTCACTTAACCTTTTATAGTATAAATTGTCAAGCAGTATGAGTCCTGGGGTCCAAAGACTTCAAATCTAGGAGTTTAGAATCCTATGTATCATTCTCTGTCTGGATCCGCTCAGTGTTTTTACCAGAATGATCTGTTGACAGTTCGTGAAGGAGATGGACAACGAGAAGAGGATGAGACTGCTGCAGTTCGTCACAGGAACCTGCCGTCTTCCTGTCGGCGGCTTCGCTGATCTGATGGGTATGCAAAACACAGTCACACATACAGTATGTAAATATATCGGACAACGCAACCAGATTTGAATGTTTGATGTCTTATTCATATTCCTGCTTATTTTTTATTTAAAATGCAGGAAGTAATGGTCCACAAAAGTTCTGCATTGAGAAAGTGGGTAAAGAGAACTGGCTTCCACGAAGTCACACATGGTAAGAGGAGTTATTCTGCTTTATAATTTAGTTTCTGAAGGTTCACAACAAAACTCTCAGTTGTTTCTAAGCGATCCAATAACCAGCCTTTGTTTGATGTTTGTGTTGAATATTTCACTAACAGTCATAATTATAGTTTTATTATATTATTATCTTATATTATTTAGCTTTTGTACATCGAGTAATATTTTAAAGAGTTTATTCAGAATTTAATGCAGATCTGTCAAAGCAGCATGTTTTACTTCTATCTTTCCAGAGGAGCAGCATCGCTGTTTCTTCAGTTTTACATGAAACACAATATACATTTTCCTATTTCTGATGTCCGTCTCTTTTTTTCCCCACGTAGCTTTAATCGATTGGACCTCCCTCCATACAAGAGCTACGAGCAGCTGAAGGAGAAGCTGATGTTCGCTATAGAAGAGACTGAAGGTTTTGGACAGGAGTAACAGGAGATGGTGAAGCTTGCCTTGAAGATGCCGTATCCATTTCACACGAGCACTTTTCAGTGGACTCTACTTGGAGCCAGGAGCTGCTTAAACAGTATATTGAACTTGTATCTTTGTTTTTCTGTGGCATCACCATGTTAGTAACTGTGCTTTCATTACGTTCATTTGTCCCTTGATGGACGTATGAATCCTGATCAGACTCCTTTGACTTTGCACCTATGGGACTTCATTGACCCCGCCCATCCGACCACCAGGTGAGGGGGGTAGAAGAGGAACCTTTCTCTGCCCATCATGTCGGGACTCACTGTGTGTTGCTGATGTTTGATCGCATACATCTGAGTCTGTTAAAAAAATAACCGTTTAAGAGCCTCCTGGTTGGGTCTATGCACTATAATAATTTGAGAAAAAACCAAGTTTGTGCATTTTCACTTAAACTTAAAAGCTTCATATCTAATAGCAGCATCAGAGACACATATGCAGTTTAATGGGATTATACATACACGTACTTTATAGCTTTGGGTCTTTAATTAACTCGTATTCTGCATTTGTTGAAACTTTGGATGGATTGTTAAACATTTTTTTAAAGCTGACAGGAACATGTCCTGCAGCACATTGGAGACAACTTTCTTAAAATCAACCCTGTGAAGGAAATTTCTCTCATTCTCAAATATTGATCTCTTAAAATTTTACTGCATTTTAAATTTAAATGAGTTGGCACACTAACAATGAGAAGGTTGTGACCATTTTAAAGAAGATTGTATTTTTATGTGCAATAGTTTTGTAGAGAACTTTTTTTTTTGCTAGTGATAGTTTCATTTCACTTCAACAGTTTCATTTTATGACTCTTTATTAAGTTTAAACATTAATAATGATTTCAGTTCTTGACATTAAGTCAGCAACAGCTGCATATTTGCAGGTTTTCCCTGACGATACGGTAAAAGCTGGTTTGGTTGTGATTTAGTTTGACAGACTTTGCCCTCCCCAGATAGTCTGCTGTTTTTAATGTCAGCAGTTCTGACCATGATTGGTCGCTTCCTTTATGGGTCTGGGGGACTGAAAAGTCTTGTATTGATTTTTATGAACTTTATAAATGAAGTGGGAGTAATAGCCTTTAGGTGTAATAGAAAAGAATGATTTGTTGAATTATAAATTATTCCCCCTGGAAGACTTTGGTAGATGTCTAGAGTGACATTTTATTCAGATTGCTAGCAGAGGTAATAATTGTGTTTGGTGACTAATACAGTTGATGTAAATATACATGAAAAGTAGATATCAGTTTAACACCCAAACAGCGTAGCCCCTTGTGTCGCAGGTAGAATTTAATGATTCAGAGTTAAATTAATGAAATAGAAAGCAGCCCTAGTTTTATAGGGTGTACTCAGATTTGTACAGCAGTAGTGTTTGTCTCACTAACACCAAACTTAATGTGTCTTTGAGTATCAGAGGATCACTTCAAGGAAACAATTATAGAATTTACCAAAGGATTATAACTGATTATTTTTGATAAATATTTGACTTAAAAGTCTTAAGTCAGCCAGTATAATCACTAAATTGTTACACGTTACTCACCTGTTTTCACCTCTAAGATGTTAGCTGCATCTTATTGTCTTTAAAGGTAACAGTGAGGTACTGTTGAAATAAAATGACAGGATTAGCTTCTTCATTTTAAATAGAAATCTAAACATTTAAATCAGTAAATTTACGTTGTTAGTAACTAATATCTGTGTAAGGCAGTGAGTTGTAAACTAGTTATTTTATTGTGTGTCTCAGAGGACAAAAAAAAAATCATAACTACATATTCAGTTTCAGCAAATTCCCTTTAATTTGCCAGTAAAAAAAGAAAGGAATAAAAAATATGAAGTTCTGTTGTATTGACCACATGGCTGTGTGTCATCAGTTCATCATGTTGATACCAGTTGTTCTCTACGGTGTAAGCACTCCCTCTCTGACACCAGAGGTGTCATTTCTTTCACTCGAAGTAACTCCTCACTTCTACTCAATGCTGACAGATATTTTACTTTTGCCCTCACTAGCAGTAATGCAATACACACGCCACATCTGCAAGTCTGTTGCTACCAAGTGATTATTGTAAAAAGAAGACGGTGATGCAAAAGGTTTTGTGTTTAAAATGTTGACTGTTTTAACAGGTCTATAATATAGCACCTTGACACTGACTTAACCACTTTGTTTAATCCCTGCTGCGCTCCAGGGACTTCAATGTATAGAAATATGCAAGCTTGTGTTAGCTGTACTGATTGCAATGTAAATCATGTTGATAGTGTAATCACTGTTTTGGGGGGGAGGTCTAATTTTTTTTTTTTTTTTGATAAATTGAATTCAGTGGTAAAATACTATTTATTTGGAGAATTGGTTTCATGTAACAATGGACTGGATTGATTGAGAAAAAAAATTAAAATGATTAAAACACTGGACTTTCTGGGTACTTTCGAAATATTAATAATTATAAAAACTTAAACATTTGTTCACTATTAAGGAGTTTTACTTTGCATGTTTATGCGCAACAAACAAGGGAGCATAATTTGTTAATCGACTCCTTTCAAAATAAAGGGATTGAAATGATAATGTATTAATATTGTAGTTTCTGCTCCCCTATAGAAAAAATGTGGCTAAAATAAGTAATGCCACATTTTATAACAGTCATCTGATTTTTTATTTAAAATACATTTCATCAGTTTAATGCATGGGGTGCATTAAACATTATGCATTAAATCGGAGGGGGTAATGAGATAGACGCTTAAATCTTCAAATACGTTATGAATATACACTGTATTTTTATTTATTTTTCTGCTTGTGTCTGATTGGGTTCCCTCTGCATCCTGTTACCGAAACAAGCAGCAATGAATCAGTGACTAATTTACCTCACTATTGCATGGATGTCATTGTGATTATGTTTTTCTTTTATGTGACACTATGATAAACCTGCGTGCATAGTAGCGTGGGGTTGAGAAAAAACAACACAAGTCTTGCAATATTTTAAAAAAAAAAAAAGGTAGGGGAAAAATCCTTTCAGAGCAAACGTTTAATGGATTACTCCTTGCCACATCCTCGACAAAGTTGCATCCATGTGTTTTAGTGTATGAATCCACTACCAAATCAAAATAAAGTGAATAGAAAATCCTGAATGCAACTCCTAATGAGTGGAATCTTCACCTCACGCCACAAATAAGCGTCTTAAAATTGTAAAAACAAAAACAAACAAACAAACAAAAAAACCCACTTTTATATATTTCTTTCTATTAAGCCCACATTTTATTTGCCATCATTCATAGAAGCACATATTTTAAAATTACGCGAAATGTACGAAATTAATCCGAGCTACATTTATGTAGGAACTAAAACTTTTTTCCCAAGTCTTCACTACGGAGGGTTTTGCCTGTAACACACCATGCCGGTTTGTGTGTGCGTGTGTGTGTAACATGCATTTAAGTCCTGTCGTCAACCGAAAGTCATGGCAGCTCCTGATCTGATAAAAACTCTTCTTTACACCGTCAACAGTCTTCTGCAGCAAGAGAAATACAAAGCTGCTTTAGCAGTGTTGAAAGGATTCAGAAATGGCGCCGTGTGAGTAGAAATAATAAATAAAATTCAACTCATTAAATTAATAATTATTTACTCTTCCTGTTAGCTGGTGGCTAACAGGCTAATCAGCTGTGGTTGGCAGTGGTCGCTAATTATACTGCTAGGAGCCTTTGTGGTCTAGAAAGTCAAGAAGTAGTATGAAAAAGACTTTTGTTTCATTTTATCGTACTAGAAATATTTGATATTTAATTGTTTGCATTTCCAGACATTACTTTGACTTTTTGTGGGGGTTTTTTTTAGGTATGGGGCTAAAATCAGAGCACCACATGCCCTGGTGATGACCTTTCTATTCAGAAGTGGCAGGTAGGAATTTACACTTCAGTTTTTAAGTTACTGTGTTCCTTTAATTGTCTTCCATGATGCTGAAGTCTGATCTTTTTTTTTTCCCCCTCTCCTAGTTTGAAGGACAAGCTTAATGCCATTCTGAGGGCAACTTACACCCACTCTCGCAATCTGGCCTGCTTTGTGTTCACCTACAAAGGGCTGCGAGCCTTGCAGGAGAGGCTGCAGGGACAGAGTTTCCAGTCTCACTCGTTTCTAGCTGCCTGTGTCGGAGGATGGTTGGTGTTTGGAGATAACAACAATATCAATAGTCAGGTCAGCATCACGTCGCCACATTTTTTTTGTGCACGTTTAAGAGGTCAATCTAATAGTTTCTAAAGTATTGTGTTCATTTCACTAAAACACTTTGCTCTTCTCTAGATCAACATGTACTTGCTGTCCAGGATCCTGTTTGCAATGTCTAGACTACTTGTTGAAAAAGGATTCGTCCCCCAGCCTAAACACGACCCTTTCCCACTGTTCGCCACTCTGGTGTGGGGCATTGTGTTATGGCTGTTTGAATATTACCCTCACACCCTCCAGCCGTCCTTACAGTCTTCAATGAACTACCTCTACCATGACAGTAATGTGTGGCATGACATCTCAGACTTCCTAGTTTATAATAAACCAAGGACTTCTACTCAAAAATAAAACATTAGTTGTTTGCACTTTGGACCTAATAGTAATTAAAGTAATAGAATTATAATTTATTTATAAGTATTGATTTTTCAAATATTATTGAATGTTTCTAATATTTTTTTTAATTACTGCTTGATTACAGTTTACACTTTCAATGTTTTGAAAATGTTTTATGATATATGGCATGTGTTTTCTTTTTTTGTAGCACCTTTTCAAAATGTTTTACTTCCAACTTCTCTCCATATAAACCATCGTATTGCATCTCAAGTATAAATTCTTCATGATTCTATGAGGGTTGCTATATGACTTTACTTTCCAGTAGTATGTCCTACACCTGCAATAGAATCAAAACCCAAACAACGTTCAATATAAAACAGTCAGAAATGCTGTTATCTGCTGTGAATCTGTGGTTATGGAGAAACACGCACCATTTGCACCAATATCTTATTGATTTTTTTTTAGCTTAAATGGGAGCAGTTACCCTGCTGGTCTATTGTTTATCTTCTGTACAGCAGTATGAAGTATATGAGGAAATAAAATATAGTACAGTTTTTAATGCAAGAATACCCTATGGTTTTTGTGTCATGTGTAGGTAAGAATGAGAGAAGTGAGAGTTTCTCTACGCTGCTACAAGTTTCTTTGAGTCATTGTGCTCTATTCTGAAAACAAAAGAAAAGTAAGTGTGTCATTATATCATCAAATAAATTTTGTTTCAGACTGATGTGGGTCCTGTTTTACCCTTTCTGTAAAGGCTGCAGACATTTTTACAATTCAGTATGCTAAATAAAGCTGTAACTCATTAGTATAACAAATATGTATGGATGCATGTGTGGTTATACTGTATATATATATATATATATATATATATATATACAGTATATAAAAATCATAATGTGAATCTTGACACGTCCCTTTGTGAATCACAACCTTTCAACCTTTCGTGACAAATCATGACAATAACACCTGTTACCTATTAACCCGTTTACATGTGAAATGGTCCAAACATAAGAAGATTGGTGGCTTACTCTAATTCATATGTGTTACCGGTACATAAATGTAAAAAAAAACAATTGTCCTTGTGTTATAATTATTTATTTTCGGAATCACAATGTACATTTATTGTTCATTTACATTTCAACCTTAACAGGCCAAATATCGTCTAGCTCTGGCCACTGATTTGTGCCACTGTTGTGACCTGATGAGAGAGAAAATGTAACTTATCACATTAAAAAGTCATCGCAACGTGAATAGAGACAGGAGAATAGGTACAAATCTGAAGATTGTATAAATTATTTTAATCTAGTCCTTGCATATGACACAACAGTTAACTTGTGATGTGGAGACACTGTGTCGCCACAACATTCCCTTGTCATGACATCAGGTAAACATCCACCCCCCCACCCCCACCCCCGTCATCACAAACTGATGACTGTACCAATTGAGTTTGACTTTCACCAGTGTGAACAGCATGGAAACACTACTACTTATGACCTGCCCTCCTCTGGGGCAGGATTAAATGCCCTTGTATGTGACTGTGAAACCTGCCTTCAGTGGGTCAAAGGGCTTTCTGTGTATGTGTGTGTTCATTTCATTGTACATGATGTGCAAGCATGATTTGATTCATGCTTTTAAAACTTTTAAATTTTTGCTCTGTAGATTTTATGATTTAAATTTGATCAAGACAATGTTTTTCCAATACAATGTTTTTTTTACCATGTTATACAATATATACTATTATATTTATATGTTAGATTCTGGCCCCAACTTTTCTGAGACACCATTCACCACTTTGTGAAATAAACCAATACTGTATATGAATAAGAACCAGTGGGACCAACGTGCAAAATGTAAGCAAAACTCAAATTTAGAAATCAGTTGCAAAAGAATTCAGAAAAAAAAAAAAAAATTTTCCCATAAACTACTGAAGAGGATGAGGTAAAATATTAACTGTTGTTTAACTTAGAGAAAATGTAAAAAAAAAAAAAAAAAGGAAAAAAAAAGAAAGAAGCCTTTGGATTTATAGTGTCCCAACACTTTTGGAATTTTTATAATAACATTGAATATGAAGGAAATCAGTTATCTGTTTCTTAATATTAAGAGATATTTTGGGATTCTTGGGAAGCAGCCGTGTGCTAAAGAGTAGTACAGAAATAAAAACATGCTGTGGAATCACTATTTCTGCAAACTTGTTTTGCTGTCCATGCCTTTGTTCGCAGCTTGTTGCATGTTTTCACACCCGTTAACGTAGTTTTCTCCAATTTGAAGTGGGTGAGTCTCATTACTCATGTAATGAGGCTTAAAATTTAGAACATACTGAACTAGCTGGCACAACGTTTTTTTAGTTTTTGTTTTGCTTGGGCCTTAGCAACAATCGAGAAAAACTGGTCCACTTTCTAATCACCTACCTCATGTGAAATGCTTTCTGAGGGCGGGGCAAAGCCTTAAATATGTCGAATGGGTAACGATAGAAACATTAGTCACTGCAGCGAGAAAGGAATCCTAACAGATGGAAGGTGAGACTTTATCTTCAGAAATTCAAACCCTGTTCTCTGCTTATTTTCTTTTGTTTTTGAACATTGCATATAAGATCCATTTTAAATGTAATTGTTGAATGCTTTTTTTTATTTTAATGTAATACTTATTGTAATACTTACTTGCAGATTTCAGTATAAAAAATGTCAGTTTGGAAAAAAATGAAAGCCTGGAGAAACACAGGACGGAGTCCTTCAGCCACTCCAAAACCACGGTGGTCCGAAGAGGAGCCCCGTTCAAAGTCTGTCTTCAACTGGGTGGTCGACCCTTCAATCCCAAAACGGACTCTCTGAGGATCAAAGTTATGCTAGGTTGTCCAGATTTTTATTTAATCATATCTTATTTGTGTAAGAGCAGACATTTATAAGCAAAAAGATCTGTCTATTTCTAAGTTCTTCGGCTGACTGCCTACCCCTCTCTCCTCCTCAGGCCGCCTCTTTGTGATGATGCCAGTCACTTTCTCCAAGAAGGTTTCCTCCTCTAAATGGAAAGCCTATATGGTCCCAGAGCAGGTGGACCTCCAGAACCCCTCCATATTCATTACCTCTCCTGCCTCTGCCTCTGTGGGCTGCTATCGATTTCAGCTGTGTGTGTTCACTCACAGCAGAAGAAAGAGGACCTGTGCCTCTGGCAAATTCATTCTCCTCTGCAACCCCTGGTGTCCTGGTGAGTGGGCTGCAGCAGCTCTTTATCATAGCGAATGCTTGGCACCAGCCTGAACTATTTATGGTGTGCCTGGTGAGATGTATTTTAATTCATAGACACGTGAGGATGTATTCAAATTCAAGGTTTATTTTTCTACAGAGGACACAGTGTTTATTCCCTTTGAGGACCAGAGAGAGGAGTTTGTCCTGAATGATTCTGGACTGCTGTTTATGGGGACATCTATGAATTTAGTGTCAAGACCATGGTCCTTTGATCAGGTATGAAATCAATGATCTGTATATCCAATTTTTAGAAGTTGATTACAGCGGAGTGCTCTGTTGTAGGTAAATGAATGACTGAATGAATGAATGAATGAATGAATGAATGAATGAATGAATGAGTACGTAAGTAAGTAAATAAATAAACATAAGAAGTAGGAGATAAATTAGGAGAAAAGTTTACTATTTAAAGGCTTTAGTAGAGTTTTTAGAGCTTTAGAGTTTTTAACCCCAGACTTCAACCTGCCTTTGGCGACACGGTGCTTTAGCGTTTAGCACTTTAGCCTCTCAGCAAAAAGGTCATGGGTTTGATCTGAGTGGTTTTCTTTTGGATTCTCTGTTTTAACTTTTACCATCAAAAATAATAAGTTTTTAGGTTCGGCTGGCCTAGGTTGTAAAATGGTAGCATGTTCAGGATTCTCATATACCTGTGAGCGAGTTAGCATTTCTCTATTAAAATGGACTTCAGATGTCATTGTCACTTTTAATTCTCTAATTTCTGTCTCTCTACCTGTGAAGTATGAGTCTGGTGTTCTGGAGACATGTCTGAATCTGCTCCAAATCAGCCCTCAGCACCAAAAGAACAGAAAAATGGACTATCTGAATCGAAACAACCCGGTCTACATCAGCAGGGTCGTCTCTGCTATGGTGAGTCAGCAAACAGCCTGTGATAAAAAAACAATGCATGTGAACCTCAAATAGAACCAAACCTGTAGTTATTGCTGAACGCTGGTCAACAGTTTCCTTTATGATCTCTCTGTGATGCTTCAGATCAACAGTGAGGACGACCGCGGTGTGTTGAAAGGGAAGTGGTCTGGTGACTTTAAACAAGGGGTTAATCCCTCCTCGTGGACTGGGAGTGGGGAGATCCTGAACCAGTGGGCCCAGACGGGTTACAGCCCAGTCAAGTACGGACAGTGTTGGGTGTTTGCAGCCGTCATGTGTACAGGTAATTGTGACAAGACAGTCCAAGCTGTCAACGCTTCAACACGCAGTGCTTTGTCTGCAACAGGAACATTTTGATCATTTGTTTTAGAAACACAACCGTCGCGTTTCCATCAGCGTGCAAACATCTTGGTGTTTTTATGTCATTCTCAGTCATGAGAGTTCTTGGCATTCCGTGTCGTGTTGTGACAAACTTCAACTCAGCTCACGACACCAACGGCAACCTCGTGATCGAGGAGTTCTACACTGAAACTGGACAGAAGCTGAGCTGCAGCAAAGACAGCATATGGTTAGTGAATATTTCTAAATATATAAAACGTTTACAGGTCAATCGGTTGGAGACGAAGGGAAAAGCCCATGAACGTGTTGTGATGTCTTCTTATATCTCAATAAAACAGGAACTTCCATGTGTGGGTGGAGTGCTGGATGACTCGCAGCGATCTGGGCTCTGGAATGGATGGCTGGCAGGTTCTGGACCCAACCCCTCAGGAGAGGAGTGGAGGTGTGTGACAAACTTTTTCTTCTCCTTCTTGAGAAAGTCACACTTCTTTTAGTTGTCTCTGAATTAAAAATTTCTAAACATTACTCTAACTTTTCAATCTTTTTTCCATCTCAGGAGTGTTCTGTTGCGGCCCAGCTCCGGTCAAAGCCATCAAGAATCGCTGGATCAACTTGTTTTATGACATCCCGTTTGTGTACGCTGAGGTGAACGCTGATGTCCATTCGATCGTTGTGAGCGAGGGTCGGGTGGTCAGTCACACCAAAGACACAGAGAACGTGGGGTCCTTCATCTGCACAAAAGCTGTCGGGTTCCCCAGAACCCAGAACATCACCGGAGACTACAAAAACATCCAAAGTATGAATCAAACCGTTGAAGACAACCATTAAAACGTTTAATATGCAATCTAAGGCATTCTTAATTACTCACAGATCTTTTTTACGCAGGTCCGGCGTCAACTTTGAGATCAACAACTTCAACGTCATCAGAAAACTCAACCTTAAGAAGAAGTAATTTTAAATACATTAACCAGGCTTGCAAAATAAAATCCAACACGTGTTTTCAAGCCTGAATTTTGTTCGTTCATTCAGACAGTAGGCCCCAGGGCGTGACAGCCTTCCTGACGCTGGATAAGTATCCCGTTGCCGGGGAGCCCGTCTGCTTCACTGTGAAGATCATCAACACGGAAAGAGTCGCAAAGATGATGAAGGTTCACATCAACGCCCAGGTGAAAGAGTACAACCACAGCCCGACAGACACCTTCTTGGAAACCCACGGCGTGATACAGCTGGAGCCACAGGAAGGTAGCTTCTCCTTTCATTCACCCACACACTCAAAATAATAATTTAAAAAAACAACTCTAAAGGATGCTGAGGTTTAATCTGCTCCTTCTGTCTCTCCAGTCAAGATTATTCATCAGCAGATCCTCCCGGTTCAGTACGAGGATGTGGTTGGAGATGACCTGATCAACCTTGCTGTGGTCCTGGAGGACATGTCCACTCAGGAGAGAGTGTTAGCTACGGAAGAGTTCAATATCCCCAGCCCACAGCTCATCATACAGGTGATAATCTGGGATAATCTGAATTTTATTTTTTTTTAAAAAATCTTCTAGGGATTAGGAAAGTGAGAGTTGGGGTTTTTGCTCTTTAAGTGGACGATGATGACATTAAACAATAATTCAAGAGTTTATTTGTTCCAGTTGGAGAACACAAGTGGGATGCATTGGAATTTTTTCCTGTAATCAAAGCAAATTAAAGCAGGAATAAAAACACACACTTCTCTTTCAGATTACAGATGAAGATTCCATCACCTATAAAAAAAAACACACAGCCACCGTGACCTTCACCAACCCATACTCACACCCGGTGAGCGGTGTGCTGACTGTAGCCGGGGCCGGGCTGATCCACAGCAAGGTTCACTTCAGGTAACCATGACGATCTCCATCGTTTCTCAACAAACATGTCTTCATTGAATGTTTCACATCATCTGCATCTCAGCGGTTGATGCCTTTCATGACTAACTAACTTTTACGTCTCGTGTCTTCCTGCAGGATGCCCCCCCTTAGTCCAGGTGGAAGAGCGGAGCAGAAAATCACATTCAAACCCAGCATGGTGGGAAGAAAGATGCTGCAGGCCGCTTTGTCGCTCGCACACATCAATTCAACTATCAGAGGCTTCAAGATGGTCCTGGTCAGCAGAGCTTGAATCCTCTTGGGTTTTTTTCTTCATGTTGCTCAGATGTGACACTTGAGCCAATCAGCTGCACTTCTGTTATCAGTGATTTTATCTCTGGAACCTCCTTTTTTATTTATGTTGGATAAACCAACAGCAGTCAGAACATGTAAACCAAGTGGCAGGGACACACACTGGAGAAACTTTCAAATTCCTGCTACTTACCGTCTGTATTTATTTATTTATTTTTAACTGTGATGTAAAACTTTTAATGTAAATATATTTATTTGACTATTTATTAAAATAATGTTTGAAAATGTGTGAAAGTTTACATTTCTGCCTGAAAATCAGTCATTAGTTCAATATTAAAAGTTGCAACAAGTTATTTTAATTATTTTGGTTTTTACTTGAATAATAATTCTTCTTGTCAAATATATGCATATGTTATACGATTACACAACTATATTTTGTCATAACTTGTCTTGTCGTCTTCTGGATGTTCCCAGAACACAACTTTGCGTTAGCTGTAACAAACTGAACTTATTTCGGCACTTACAAAAATGTTCAGAAAGTTTCAACTTAAGTGTTTTTTTCTCACTGGTTTCTTCATTCCAGAGAGAAAAAGGCAGTGACGACAATGTGTTTTGTCTATTTTTCCAGTTGTTAATGTATTTTTTTAGTATCTCTAAGCTAGTAACACACTTCGGTCGTCCGTGTTTGGCGTTCTATAGAAATAAATATGACCTTTAATTAATTGCATCTCACATAGGACTTGTGGCCTTCTGGTTCCATTTCTGCCCAGAGGATGGAGACATTTTCAAAAGAAAAAAATGGAGATGAATGATCTGAAACGTCTTGACAATACAAACACTCATTTATCAGTTCTTTTTATCTTTGTGATGAAATGTAGAGAAATATTACTCTTATTTTCCCACAATTCAATTAATTTATTTGTATTAATCCATTTTAACTGTCAAAAAAAATTGACAATAAAGCATTATATACAAATCATAGCTAAGCTGACAGACAGTGTAATCGGCACATGCACAACCATACGAGTTCTTCTATATTACAGACAGACTATTCAAACAGGGACAGGAAAGAAGATGAGTTATAACATGGAGACATACACAACCCAGGATCAAAAGAAAGATTTCAACACCAGCCTATAATACAGAAAACATTTAACAACAGCACATTTTTAGTCTTAAAAGGCAATTTCTTCTCATCCTGAATCCCAGAAACTGTCCATACATCCTTGTGTTGTGAATTCAACTAAAAATAAATAGGTCACATTTTAATGGTAAGATATAGTTGGGGTTTTTCCATAGTGTCTATCTAGAATGTTATGTAACATTTATCTATTATGCATGAAACAATATAAAATAACAGGAAACACAATTACTTTAAGTCTGGTTTTCCAATTCTGTCTTTATAATAATTTTGGCTAAAGGAAATAGGTTCGATCTCACAACAAGTAAAAGGGACAGCAGAATAAACAACAATAAGACCTCTCAACCCATGCCGACATACTCACCGTGTAACTAACAGGATGTAAAAGTTTGCATTCAGTGCATCACTTTTTGCATACAAATTTTCATAAAGTTGAGATGAGCTGAATTTAGAAAAGAAAGATAAAAGTTGTTTTTTTTTTTTTACATGTACGTATATATATTTAAATCATAGTTCCCAGGGTCAGTTATGATGCATTGGTCCCTTATCTAGCCTTGGTCTTTTAATTTGGTCCAGCACTCTCAGCACTTTTGGTTCCATGTCTTTGTGCTGTAGCTCCAGCCTCGCATCGAAATCCTCACAGTTCATTTGGCGTTGGAGAAAAATTATCCTCTCAGACGCTCATGAGGGATCAACGGACTTGTGCCAAATCTTAAGCATCAATACTGACACATCAGTCTAGTGCACCTTTAATACTAACTGAGCTCAGGAGCGTCTCTGGTTTAGGTGTAAGAGTAGAAACATGTCATCTGGCGCCCTCTAGAGGTAATCCAGCTCCAGTGCATGATAAAGGGCCTCCAGATCAGCTCGACAAGACACCCTCCAGAATGGCATGTTCTTCTACGAAAACAAAGAAAAAAAAAATTAGGTTGGATTAATATTTTAATTGAATTGAATCAAATCTTGCAGTCTTATGGCAAACTTAGTTGCTCTGCAGATGCAGCACAGATGTAAAATAATGGGCCGTGGATTTGTAGATGGATTCTAATCTATGGCAGGGTACATGTGGTCGACATGTTGCTATATGCTATAATGTGCAAAAGCACAAAGAAGCTTTGCTGAAGTGCCAAAATTGTAAAAAAAAAAAAAAAAAAGAAAAAAAAAGAAAAGAAAAAAGAAAAAATGACATTTTAATACAAACATTCTCATAAAAGGCTGCGGAAAGACAGACTGCAAAAAATGGAGAGTGTCGTAAGGTTAACCGATTAGTTGAGGCACATTTTTCAGAACTCGGAGTCATAAAAAACAGATTGAATTATACCTTCTTGGCCACGGACTCTTCTTCAGCTCCGTCTCCTATCACCACATACACTGCTCTCCGACCGAACCTCTGAGAGACTCGTTCAAAGCAGCTCTCTTTGCCTTTAAAAAGATGTAAAAAACAGAGATTAAAATGTTAAACATTTGGAGAAAGACTTCAGACGTGTATTTAATATTTTAATGGCATAGAAAATAAAAGATGGCCGCAGAAGCTCTAAATTAATAGTATCTTCACCTGTCTTTGTGGCGCTGTATATGTTCTCTATGGGGAAAGCTGAACCCAGTCCATACAGTAACACCTTAGAGAGGGCTGGGATCAGCTGGGTGGTGGTTACCATCACATTCACACAGTTGGGCCTTGCAAAGGACAGGAAAGAGACACTTATTATATATTATGACCAATTAATAAGACCTTATTTATATTAGGAACTAAAAAAAAAATGGAGTTGATAATAACATAAGGTAGCATGAACCGACCTGGAGTTGATGAGGGCCAGAGCTTTTAGTGCTTGAGTCAGCCACAGGTCTGTCAGGACCTCCATCTCCCTCCTCAGCTGTAACCACTCATCTCGCTTCGGGCTGCCCAGCAGACCTACCAGCGGGGAAGGAGCATGAGCTCGATGTTAGTCTTTGTAGCACTGAGAGGAGATAGTCCTCCACAAACTAATGCATTCAGGATCTCACATCTGAGACACTGCAAAGCTTTATTTTCTGCAGTGTTGCACAACATCCTCCAGTTTGAACCTCTTACATATGGTTCAAAGCAGCCTGCTGCAATCAGCATTTTAAGGGGGAGTGGGGGCCACACAGAATAACTAGTTCATTGTCAGCGTTGACAACAAACTCATTTCAGATGATTACCTTATCGGGTTTCAAGTGTTCTAATATGCAAGTCATTATTAAAGAAATGTGACTGATCCTCAAGCCAGTATGTTCATGTTTTATGCACATTTAAAGGAGCAAATATGGATGATTCTCTGCACACTGGTGACACATGGACTGCATGGCAAACAGCTTTAATCCCAAATTGAATATAACTCCACTTTGCATCACTATTTCCTCACAGGTAGAACGTAAACCTGTAAGAACTGAAGCTTCAGCTGAAGCGGTCCATACACTATATGACAAGTAAAATCAAACACAAAAAATGTAAGCCTAATGCTGTATTGCACATTATCCTAACTACATTTATCCCTGGTAAAAATTAAAGAAGCTGGCTATACGCAGCAGCGTGGAATCAAATAAGACAGAAAATTTACCCCCAACATTATTCTTGTATGCGTTGTAGATCTCCTTAACTCTGCGGTATCGGAAAGCCAGCTTCCTCATCCAGTCCACCCCTCCGTGGACCCCTGAACCCAGGCACAGAGATCCAGCCCCCGCCGGGCTTTGGAAGCCATCTGAACCGAAATTATAAGTGCTGCAGGATCACGAGACAGGAAACAGTCAGGGTTTAGATCATAACACTAAACTTTCAAACTTTTTTTAACATCATTCCATATCATCTGTTGTTCAGGAGGGATGCTCTCAGAATCAGTATTCAGTTATACATTGTGTCCGTACATCTAGCGAGAACACCTCACGGTCCCGCTCTAGAGATGATGCAGACTGAACCTATTGTGGTTATAAACTAGAAGGCAACATAAACCATTCATCAGATTTGGGGAGGTGTGCCAGGATGACCGCAAAATGTCAGGGACATGAAACTCTCCCAAATTGAACATCGTAAACACTGAATTTTAGCCACGAATGAAGCTTTGTCGGCGAGAAATCATGAAGTATATACACTCAGTATGGCTGGGATGAATAGAAAAAACATCTTTGAGAATGAAAAGGATCAAGCTGAAGAAAATAAGTACTTCAAAATGACTCTGGTGCAGTCTGGCTGTTTCTCAAATCACCCTAGAAAATAACCTTAAGTGCTTCAACAAGTTTTTACAATAAAACATCTGGAGCGAGGGAAGCAGAGAGGATGATAAAGAGATGTTTTGAGGAGAAATGAAAGCAGCGGGTAATATTGTGACATATTATACAACCGTGGAAGTAAAGGATAGAAAAGAAATGCACATGCTTCTATGTGTGAAAACACACAGAAACACACTCCTCACCCACATGCTTTTTTTTTTTTTTTTTTTTTCCAAGTGCAATAAAACCTAGAGGGCAAGTCTGGTTCATGGTAGAGCTGTTGGATTTTCAGTAACTCGGTAAGCGAGTACAGAAACGCAGCGGAAGCCTTACCTCAGGTCCTGTCCGTTGTCATCTGATGCCACGTCATCAATATGAACCTGGTCACATTCCTGGGAAATGAAAAAGGAGAGCGGATATATCAGGGGATCCGTTTCAGAGTAGAACTCTGTGCAGGCAGGTTTCTATTCTATGGGGGGGGCTGCAGGAGTGACAGCGAATATAGAAATAGAAATAAATAGATAAATAAAAGAACAGGAAAAGGAAATAAGGCGCCGGGACACAACGCAATGAGGCGCTGGCGTGGTGAAACCATGATTGAATTAAAGTTGAACTTGAGTATTTTAACGTAAAACTCAAGTTTAACAAAAAACACATAAGGGCCCATTGTCTTTGACAAGCAGTGATGTGAATTCATTCTTTTTATGAGATGTTCATTAATGCGACCAAAGCACTTAAAAGTAACACTGGCATCGGCCCGAATGCCCACCTAAACACACACATCTAGTCATATTTTTAATTTCAATTTTTAATTTTTTTATTTTTTATATACTGTTATAATCCCCAAAGGGAAATTAAGAACACACACTCTAGTTTTTGTCAGTTAATCACACGCATGCATGCATGCATATCCGAAACGGCTCTTTATTTCAAACTTCCAGTAGCTCTCTGTCTCCTAAACAACACTTACACACACTGACACACACACACACACACACAACTATAACTTGTAGTTGTCACGCTGTGACCCAGGACTGACAGGGTCTCCTATCGCCTTTCAGCCGTCTTGATCCAGATGGATACGCTCCCTCATCTTCCCTCCATCTACACATAACTCAATTCCCCGGGGAGGAAACTTATCTCCTGCTCAGGTGCCTTAAGTCCCTGCAAACGCTGTGACGACTGACACAAACGACTACATTCACACACACACACACACACACACACACACACACACACACGACCCATACGTAGGAAAATTTCCAAGATTGCACAGAATGATCATTTTAAACCAGAGCTGTAAATGAAAACTAACGCAGACGTACTTGTTTTATGCTTTTCTCATTAAAAATTCTAATTGCAGCCAGACATGTAAATTAAGGTTCTGTCATCTTCTGCTGGTATTAACAATTATGACAGCAGCTATAACATTTACAGCCACTGATGTGGAGACTGACATGGGAAGGACAAGATAATTGTAGCCCGAACTTTTACAGCAGTCGCTGGCCAGGTGTGCCCATACTGCTATAGAGATTTACTGACAACAAAAGAGGGAGTGAGAACCAGCTTTGCAAATGGCTTTGTTGGCTGCTGTCCCTCCTCTTAACTGTTCCTCCTCCCATTTGGCTAATTTTCCTCTCAGATACTCAGACACACACCTATAATTACAGCACAGAGTGTACTTGTTCTCTCTTTCTCTGTCCCCCTCTATAATCTATTTTCTTTGTCAGAACAAGGCAAAGGAATGTTGGTTTAAAAAAACCTTTAAATCACTAACAGGTAGTAAAACTACATTTTAATAACAACTGGTAGTTTAGCTTTTTTTTTTGTTTTGAAGGAGCCACCCTTTTTTTTTTAAAGGTTGCACCGATGTCAGCCGCGGTGGATTTTTAAGGTCTGACTGAAAGAGCACTTACTGTATGTCAGCAGTTAACAACCCCTCCTTTAATGTTCTGGTTCAACTGAGGAGGCCAAATTGTTCGGAAAATGCTGCACTAAGAAATAATACGGGATGGATGTTGTGTGAGGGGATTTCTACAATGGATGCTACTGTGCTTTATGCCAGGTAATAAAACAGCACCCAAATGTCAAAACCCTGGCTGTTGCGAGGAAGGATGTCTGGTCACCAGTAAGTCATCCTATGATGCCAGACTCCTGGATATAATTAACAGTTGTCAAGAGCGCTGTGTTGGATCAAGAAGTAGGTAAGATAACTCTGCTTTTAAAATTCATCAAACATCTAATTCTGACCCTGCTGCTATCTAAACATTTCATTTCTCACCTCCAAGTCGTTGAAGAAGAGTCTGGAGTCGGCCAGGTTGAAGATCATCTCCTCCATCCACAAACCAAGAGACACCGCCTTCGATGAGTCCTGATACACACACCATCCACGTTAATAATGAAGAAATTACTTTTCATATTTGCTAGAAATGATGCTAGAAAAATATGACAGCACAGGCTCAGATGGATGCTTTTAGGAGTCTGGTATTTAGATAATAACCAGGTGACTTGGAGCACTCAATATACTTCCTGTTAGCAATAATCCTTCTGGTCTTGTCAGTTCAGTGCCTTCCTTGTCTTTGGCAGATGTAAATATTTTTGTCAATCAAACTCCTGACATCATTGTATTCCGGTCGTGTTATGACTGTGTTACCTCTCGTTATATACTTGTTAAACTCCTATTGTTTAATCCTGAAACTGATATTTTACTATAAGGAAACAGTGTGCTTAGATGGCTCATGTCTAGCTGGAGAAAATTCTCATGTTCCTGAGAAGCCAGTCAATCGTTACCAGCTTATCTTAATTACAATATTCATCAAGCTGACATGAAATGTAATAAGGTTTAAAACATAAGCAACAAACTGATAAAACAGATTATTGACATCGCATGATGTGTTTGCATGAATTTTCATTTTATAATGCTCTGATCCGTTCTGTTTCTTGTGTGTGACAACAATGTGTGCTTGTGTGATTTAATATTTTTAAAACAGGCTAGAATCGGCCTTTAAAAAAAATCTTATTTTGCATATATAACTGCAGTGGATTCAATAGTTACAAAAAAAAATCCTACCTGAATTCACTTGCTAGGTCATGTCAAGTTTAAAAGAAAAGTTGAGGTATCTTTGATATATTGTGCTCTTTATTGTTTCTTATTAAAGAGATTATAAATCATCGCCCATCTGAAATGCAAAGGTCGGGCAGGATGACAAACAGCATAAATAGGCTGTCGTTCAAGACTACAGAAGCAGGTGTGTGTGTGTGTGTTTATGTGTGGCGTATTGTTTTAATGGCAGCCTTGGCTTGTCTTTGGCAGCAGGACAAGAGGAAATGTCAGCCAAAGGTGAATATTAGATTATTGCACCTGAAATGACAAGCACAGTTGTCATCTGGCAGCACAATGCTAGGACTGGGTTTGATGACGTTATAGAACGTACCCAGAAACAAACAGGGATATAAGGGAAATTAAGAACAACGGGGTGGCAAAAGTTCAACAGGAGGACAAATGATGAGGAGAGAAACGCTGTAATAAAGGGATGAATGGTGAGGAGGAAGACGGTGGGGTTAAAGGATTAAGATGGGATTGAGCTCATCCAGTAATTTAAATAATCATCTGTAATAACTTCTAACAAACAATGGCTGCTTTTACACAGAGATTAAAAACAAACAGCTCTTTCTCGTAATTGCAGGGAAGTAGAGACAAAAAAAGAGGAAAAGATTAGAAAAAAAGCACCTTTATTCCTGTGCTGAGGAGGGTCAACACAAGAGAAACGGAGCTTGGGAAATAAAATTCACACACTAGAGGACGGAGAGGGCTGCAGTGTGATAGATGAGATAATGGAAGAGCTGTTAGTGTGGAGGGAATCAAATCCTTATGTGGCTCTCTATTCACCTCTGGCTCACCAAGCTGGTGAAAACAACTGTCTTTCAACACACACATTAGTCTTTCCTTCAGACTGGGCCCAGACCTGCCTCTGTTCTGTTCTGTTAAAAGTAGACAGCCACAATGCAGTGTGATAAGGTAAAAAAGTGCTATGGATTTCAAAGTAGGATGAGTTAGCTGCATTTTTTAGAAGGACAAAAGTAAAAAGTGCTGATAATTTGAAGCTACTTTTAAACTTTAATCTGTTTTTCTGCTGTCACTCATTCAATTCCTCCTTCTGCACGTCTGAATTTCGATTCAACTTAGTGTCACTCGACCCATCAGCGGATTGTTAAGGTGGTGGGAGAAATATTTGGCAAATGAGTCACATGTCAACACGTCCATTCTCTGGCTTCATCTCTCCGTTTTGTCTCTTCTTCCTTGTTTCTCTTCACACCCCTCTCCGTGGTAGAAAAGAAAGTAAAAAGAAACAATGGCGTGCACGGCCTGCCAGGGGGGGGGTGATCAGAAACGCTTTTCTCTCCCAACTCCCATCAGCCTTGTGTCAACCCGCAGAGGGACTGTGAGAATTCAAAACACGGATCCACGGCCAAAACCAAGAAATGCACCATTGTCCGGCCCCCCGTGTCAGCTGCCTGTCTGTTATGTGAAGGTCCCGCTGGCTGTCAATCCCCCCCCCCCGAGCAGCATGCTGGGATAGCTAAACATCCCAGCACATTATGAAAAGAAACAAGAAGGCAGAGAGGCAAAAACAGCCAGCGTGTGAAAAAAGCCCACGGATGAAGCGAAAGGTCGCAAATTTAATTCGATTTCTGATATATAAAGATAATATAATAAAGGCAAGACAACCCTGGTTTGGATTTATTTGCATTGTTTTGTACTAAATTGTCTCATCTTATTATTGATGACACTGTTGTCAGTGTGATGAGTAAGCGACAAAGGGAGGGGGGGTGGGGGTCGTACCTTGCCAAACCGTGAGGAGAACGTTCCTGTGAGCAGTGAATGGAAAATAATGATGGTTTCATCCAGGTCCCAGATAAACACCCGCTGCAGTGAAAGAACAGACATGTGTTGTTAACCTCCTGAAACGTGGTGCGCATCTGAGAGAGAAACAAAGATAAATATTGTGAAGAAACGCTAATACTTTTCAACAACACGTGAGCGCCTGTTTACCTCTATATCCGAGTCCAGAGGGGGCGCCGGGTCGCTGACCCTCTTCCTACCCCTCAACTTCCCATCGGATCCCCTTCGCGCTGGGACCCCCTCCTCTTTACCTGGAGTGGGGGGGCTAGGTGGTGGGTGGTACTCTCCTGGAAAACACCCGTTCATCAATATTTCAAATAAAAATATATTCTTTTATTATGATAAAGGGAAAGTCACAAGAGCTAACAGCTCAAAATTCACTGATAATAATGGAGAATACTGGTAGTCCTCAGCCTACGAACACAATCGGTTGTTCATAGGCTGAATTGTTCGTAAGTCGCTATTTATTAAATGCCAATCTATAATCGTCATTTGAGAGCATTTAAATGTCATTACTTTGCTAAATCTGGAAGTACTATTTGCTAGGACTCACCAGAAACGCTTACAGGAAAAAAATAATACATAAATGAAATAAAATACTGTGGTACCATAATGTACTTTTGCTTCAATACTTCTGCTGAATTAATTTTATCAACGGGGGGTTTAGACGCTAAACTAAGCTTTAATCCACTCAGGTATTTCATCACACTTACGTGAGTAACGTGGTGATGTCACTTCCTGGTCATCAAAGGTCAGACACGCCCCTTTGTGTTTGATTAATCTGTTTCATTTTCTTGAAGTTTCTCAGTTAATTTGACCAATAATTAACATCAAATAGCAAAACATTCAGAGTTCAGCAGCTAATGCTTCCAGGCAGAAACCTAACCCAGCCAACATTGGTTCCTAAATCATTTGTCTCCTACTGGGGGACCCCCCCCCCCCATGAATAATTAAAAGAATATAAAATAACAGGCAGGTTGTGACAGCGTTTTCTTATAGTCTGCTGGCTCTAACTATCGACCTTAAATTAATTTTTGGCAGTCTTGATGTTCGCGAATGTCCCGATGTAAATAAATACAGGTTCTTTCCCAGCGTAGAATTTTGTAGAGATGAATAAAAGAAAGTTGAATTGTGGGACACGTATATTCTAGGGTATTAAAGGAAATCTCAAGACCTAAAATTTAACAGGTAAAAGCAGTTCCAGTTTGTAACTCCTTACCTGAGTGCGACTCTGGGCTGTGATTGGACAGCATGACGGGGTGTTCTGGATGCTGATAGGCTAACGGGGCAGTGATGGCGGCGGTGCTGATGTTGCTGCTGGTCAGATAGGGGCTGTTGTAGTGATGAGAGTTGTAATATGGGGAGTATTGGCTCTGACTGTAGCTGGAGTACGCTGAAAACTCCTGTCAGAATGGAAACCACGATTTTAATTAGTCAATCATATTAAGATATAAAACAATCATCCTTTATTAATCCTTCTTAGGGGAAATTATTTTTTTAACACGTATGTATGTGTGTGTACAGGCCTGGAACACACAAAGGCGTGTTCTTGCTGAGGTTCCACTACTTACTTGTTGGGTAGGATTGAACGGCGTTGAACTGGAAATTGCGTGGGTGCCTTGAAAAATTCCGGATGAAATCCCACCTCCTTAAAGAAAAAAAATTATAATTTGAAGACAAAGGTCAAACTCCAAGGTAGTAAATTTATCACATATTCAACACATTTGCAAAGGGGAGAAAAAGTTGGGAGAATTGACTGGGAGATGTTGGAGCTTGCACTGATGAATCAAAGCTGGATGTAATTTCACAACATCCGATCTGAACTATGTGCAGGAACGAATGAGCAGCAGACTCACTGACAGCTGAGCGCTGCAGGGGCTGCTGGGAAATATACATTTTGACAACAATACAGGTGGGAAAGGCTGCTGTTCCTCTGCTACTGCTGCAGCTCTGAGAACACAACTCCAACAAAGACGAGGCAGGAATGCCCCAAACCCCCCACCCACAATAGTGGCGCTGACTCACCTTGCATGTTTCTATCAAGTCTGTTCAAATACTTGGAAAATATTTCTAATTTTAATTACAGTCTTTCCATTTGTCAGTTAACAGAGTTATTTCCATGGCTCATAAGCAGACAGTATATAACTTGCACCTCCATTATAGTTTTTAGTAAGAATAAGTTTGGATAGTGACACCTGGTGAAAGGGGAGGAGGTCACACATTTTTGAAATTCATCTTAAGGGAAACATAAAAAAACTACATCAAATTTTAGGACATCACATCTTTAACTTAAAAACACAAATATCAACCTTCAAAGTGATTGGAATAAATTCACTGAAAGCCATTAATGCCTGTATAGAAATTTGAAAATACAGCATATTTAGTGTAGTGATGAAATTGACCTGCTGGAGATGCTAAAAAGACAGCATCAGCATCATTTTCTGAAGATTGAAAAACACCCCCCTAAACACTTTATGGCATTTGTATCTCTTGGACAGGCCAGCATTAGGGCTGGTATTACTTGAAACACTAGTAGCATAACACAGATGGTGAGTGTATCATTGTATGGAGTAAAACAGGTAACATATAGAACACTTTTCATGTACAGCATTTTCCACACTATAAGGCGCACATAAAAGCTTTTAATATTCTCAAAAACCGAGAGTGCGTCTTATAATATAAAAAAAATAAAAAATATAATAATAATTTAAAAAATAAATAAATAAATAAATAAATAAATATATATATATATATATTTATTTATTTATTCATTCATCTTCATGTACCATCGCTGTATCCGCTGTAGCGGGTCACGGGGAGCTGGAGCCTATCCCAGCTGGCATAGGGCGTGAGGCGGGGGACACTCCGGGCACAACGCCAGTGCACCGCGGAGCCTATACATATATATATATATTTTTTTATTATTAGTATTTTTTAAGGGCTAATAATAGAAGGCGCGATTTATAATCCAATGCACCTTATACTGCAGACAAGGCTGTAATGCTGGCCAACACATAACTTGGCAGCTGCTAATGAGGAGGACTGTGTGCATTGCAATTAGAGGGCCTGTATGCAAATATAAAATCGTTTAAATATCAAGTGAAAATAGTCGCTTTGTTTCCACGTGTTTATTGAATGGGTGGTTTTCATTGTTCAGTGGAGGATGGTGCAATTACAATTGTGTAGGGAGTCAGTTGGTTTAAGGTTGATTTAGTAAAGGAGGACCTAACCTGTTTGTGCTGTCTGTTAGTGTTAATGAAGATGACCTTTGAGGACAATAAGAATTTGTGTCCTGATGTACTTTTAAGGACGTACTTCCACGTGTCTAGCCTGCATTGTTTCATCTGTCTTACACTGTATTTCTTGGTCTCTTTTGCGGAGTGCATGACAAACAAGAGAATGATGACTCAATGGAAGAACCACACTGAAACCTCCCCAGACAACACAACAATCATGGAAATGAATACAGGAAAAATACAGGAGGTCGGTTGAGTAAACACAAAGAGGCTCCCATAGTCACCAACTGGTTTCAGTTGTACACAGACTACAGTACGTGTTTCAATGGCTTTTTTTGTGGCCTGTGTGTGTTTGTGTTTGTGTATTGTGTACTGTATAATAGATGACATGGAAACATTCTGAAATCCTACAAACATTCAGCGGTTGTGGCAGTTTATTACCTTTTGAAGTTTGCAGTTAATGATTTCTGCATAAAAATATTCAAACAAAAGTATTTTGTTTGGGAACAGTGTCTCTCAAACTTAAACTGTGCTCCATTAAGACACTGGTTTTTGGTTCAGCAGTCGTGCTCTGACAGAGGCCAGCCATTCAAGGCTTTTATAGTTTGTAGAGGTTTCTTCAAACGCGCATTTATACACGAATATTTACATTCCTGTTCAATGTGTCACATCTGAATGGACTTATGAATAAAAATCTAATGCTTTCACTCATGTGACCCAAGTTCCATGTTTAGGTCATGTGATAACAGATAAATCATTTCCATGAGACGTTTTTGTTACAAGCAAGTTAATAACGTTTATAAGTTCATCAAGAATTAGTAACTTTTATAATTCGTCAATGATATTACATGAGGAAATACCTATACTGTTTATTATAATCCTTTTAATAATGATTAGAATCATTTTTGTGCAAGAATTAATTTTTCTGTTTTTGTCTTTACTGGTCCTGCAATGAGCTGGCGTCTCGTTCGGGGTTTACCCATAGCCAGATGATGAAACACGAGGTAGATAAGATGGATGGATGCCAAGGATTAAAGATTTTTTTTTTTTTAAATGTTTGTCTTTTTACAATATGAATCTAAGTTTTGCATTAACAAGAAGTCAGACAAGGTTGTAAAACTTGTTGGTTTATCAAACCTTTTACAATTTCTGTGAAAAAAGACAATGATTACCACAAACATCTCAACGTGGCTAGAGTGAAAAAGACTTAGTGTGTGCCTTCCTCAGACAGGATGCACACTAATATCATTTATTCAAGAAGCTGCAGCGAAAACTTGAAAAATGTTTGAAAAATACTTTTTCTTTAACTCGGACTAACCCGTATCAGCTTTACGGTGCTATTCTGTATTTATTTTTCTTATTTTCTCATAATTGAAGTCCCAATTGTCTTCATGTGTTTTGACAAAGCTGAACTGCTGCTTTGCTGTAGAGCTCTGGAAATGTCTGTTGGACTCAGAAACTTTTCAGTCAGCATCGGGGCGAACCGATGATGGCTGCATTTTCACTTTTGGGCCAACTGTTCCTTTAACAAACTCCAAATTATCTCATATTGTGGTTTTTTTGTACAGCTATGGAAATATGGAAATGCAAACATGTCATCAGTGGGTTTTCTTGACATAAAATCACACAAATGTGTTGCTAAAGTAGGAAAAAAGCATTTTTTTTTAAAAAACAGATGTTAAACCTTTGAGCCCTTATATATAAAGGATATTGGTTTTATATTCCGTTAGTGTTGTGCTGAGCCTTTTAAAAATTTGATGCATGTACAATATTCAGCAGTACAAGGAAATAAAACCTCCTCTGTTCACTATTTAATCCTGTTAGTCGCTTCATTGTCTCGTCCCTCTCTGCAGCTTCAAACCGACTCACCCGTCTGTATAATACACCTTAACCTCTCCCCTCTCACACACAAGGTCAATTTCACACTGCTTTCAAAACCATAAAGTCGCACTGAGCGAGTCACGCTTCGGGCGCCGGACGACTGAGGAATGTGTACAGCACACACACACACACACACACACACACACACACACACACACACACACACACACACACACACACACACACACACACACACACACACACACACACACACACACACACACACACACACACACACACAGCTCCAATCAGACAAGCACACACTCCGCACAAAACCACATCTTCATTCGGAGTTTTTGTTTCTGGCAGACTCTCTTCCCACCTCTCTTTCTCTCCATTATTCTTGTTTTTTTTTTTTCTTTCTTCCATCCTCTCTGTTTCTCTTTCTCCTCATGTTTTCTCACTCTCTCCTTTTTCTCTAACAGACACAAGCGTTTGCATGCTGTGGTTGTTGGTCTGAGTGGAGAAAGGGGGCCTGACCCCAAGAAAAAGAGGAGGGGTGGGAAGACTTTTGACGCCAGGAGTCCAGACCGCAGCTAATGGAGAACAGGTGTGGCAGAGACGCGGAGGAAAGGAGAAAAAGATGAGGAGAGATGAGAAGAGGAAAAGAAAAAGATGGATGCTCCTTCCACTAAAATTGAAATCAAAGATGGTGTATGTAAGGTTTGTGTACCGGTTGGTGTGTGTGTGTGTGTGTGCGTGTGTGTGTGTCCACACACTCAGCTCATGCAGTGTTTGAGACTAACCATGTGTGTGTGAGTAGCTGTACAGACTCTGACTTGGAGGAGTGCTGCTGAAGTTGGTGTATCCAAGGAGTCCCGTCTGTCCTGGGGAGTGACTCAGACCATCTTCTGTTTTAATGTCTGAGAATGGGGGGGGGGGTGTCATTGAGAGAGGAGAGGAAGAAGTTAGACAACATGCAGTCTTCAGACAAAGGATTCTACAGTATGCAGTTAAAGTGACACAAACTATTGCATTTTCATTATGTAACCAATTATTAAGGAACTGAATTTGTGTTCAGAGTAATGGTGATGTTGTCTATGGTGCTCTACAATATCTCATTATGGAAATTCTTGTTGATTTCATATCTGACAAAAGATGACATCAAAATAATAGCTAAATGAATTATAAATATACTAAAATATATTTCTCTAGTCTGGGAGATTAGATTATGAAGTCTGTTATGAACCAAAAACCCTAATCTGAGGCAAATCACACTCAAATCTGAACAATATAAAAAGAAGAAAAAAAATGCTAAAAGGAACAGTAGTGTTTGAGAAAATGTAATGTAATGTAACGCTCTAAAGAATTTTTTAAATAAATTTTAAAAAAAATTTAAAAAAATCCTATGTTCCATTCCTGCCTGCCTCACTACAGGGGCGAAAAAAGAGAAAGTGAGCACGTGTGACAACGAACTACACGCCTGTGATGTAAACACACAGCTTGTTAGCTCATTCTAAACAGTTTCTGCTTTAATGATGGTGATCAAAATAATCCATGGATTTACGTAATAGTGTGTTTGTTTGTACTCACTGTAAGATGGCATGCTGTAGGCCTGTGTGTGGTGAGTGTAAGGTGTGTATGGCCCTGCAGGCTGGAGGGCAGGGCTGTACTGAGTCTGTCCATACGCAGCCATCACACTGAATTAGATCAGCAGAACTTGGAGAGGAAAGAAATAGAAATATTAGATTTTGATGGTAAGCTTTCCTTCTTTTCTTCTTGTTCTCTACCAACAGAAGGTCAGTGTTTGTCACCATTAGTGCTGGAAAAACGAATTAATGTTCCACGCAGAACAAAGAGATTTGATTACTGGCATCACAAAATATATTTTCAAATAAATCCCATTGCAGTTCTTATTAAAAAAAAAGAATATTTAAGAATATTTAACTTAATTTAAAGGCAAATCAGTTTCTATTCCTGTCAACACATGGTGCAATTCCACTTTTCATTTCAGAACCAAATGTCATGAAATACTCACCTGCAGCAGGTACAACGAGTTTGATATAGGTGCTACAAAGCCCTGTGAAATGAAACACACACAGAGGGAATTATCATTTAAATAGTAAAAATCTAATGAAATCATTACTTAATAATGTAATGAAATGAATGGGTCACAGTAAATTCATCATAGGCATGAATGGAGAATAATTGGTGGTTTATCTTTCTGTGACTGTGATGAACCAGCGCTTTGTCCAGGATGAACTACGTCTCATTTGTAAAGATAAAATATTTAATAAGTTTGCCCAATCCATAAAGGTCATCAATAAAACATTTCATAATTTAATTTACCTCAATTTATTACACTCAAACCAGGGTATAATTCCCACTACCCTTCTCATTCTGATTGCTTAACAGGACCAGTGTGATAATTCTTTTTGATGGTTTATTTTGCATTTTGTTTTATTTTTGGCAGACTTGTGCCGACAGATCCTCTTTGAATCTCCAGACATTCTCTGTAGCTGCTGATCTCTCACCCGCCTCTGTGGAGCTGGATCCTCCTCACCCCCGTCACAGTGCTGTTTATCCGGTTCTTCTCAACGTGTCAACTCTCCTGTGGAAACAATAGCAAACAGACAACATCAGGATGCTGGTATGCAGGTGAAGCATGGCCTGGGGGGAGGGGTGCTGCTGCTGCTGAGTAGACAGGGAGAGGGGACTTATTCTCACTGCACACTGTTTAAAAGTGAAAATATAAGAACACAAACATGGTGTTGATATGAGGAGTGTCACGATTAGAGACTGACAGACACAAGGACCTGTCAGCTGACATCCTTTGGACATATTTCATAACACTGCTGCTAACTGCAGTTTGACTCTAATGTCGGGCAAATTGTGTTCAGATATGAAACTGAAATAAACCAGAAAATAGACGGGACACTGGTCCAAATTCAAAATAACAGTGGATTGGGGGAAATCTCAGCAGAATTCCTCATGAATCTTGATTGACATGACAAGACAATGGAGCTTTGTAAGGCCAGACAGGACACATTTGAAAGCCTGGATTCATCTAAGGTTACATGTATTGTTGTCTTCAGTCACGGCATTCATGGTTGAAAAAAACTGGCAAAAAGATTCTTAGGTTTTGGGAATCTAATGAAGTTTATTCATTTGTTGGGATAATTTGATTAAATCAAATAGAAGCAGATCCATTTAAGCCCACATCTATAGAAAGATTTTACATTTGAAACCCAAGAAAACTAAAAAGAGTAGGTTAAAGTAGGTTAAAAATGTGCAAGTGTGATATTCTGTCTGACCCATTAACAGACGAGACGGAAGGATAACAAGGTGAAAAGAAGGCAAGTGGAGGCAAAGGTTCAGTGAGCTAAAGGTCAAGAGGTCAATGCCAAATGAATTAGATTATGAAGGAACCTGAATGAGGTCAATCCGGCCGCCAGCAGGTCCTAAAGTAAACCCACACAAGGTGCCAGTTTGAGGCATGTGGGGACTTTGTTTAGTGATTTTCTGTCTCTGCTGCATTCCATTTTAAAAAACTGGTGTTTTATTTTTTATTTTTTTAAAAAACAGTTCAAAATCCTTCAGTAAGACTGGAGAGAACACAGATCCATACGTAATGATACAAGAGCAAAATCCTGGAAAAATTATTGATGAAAGTTTACAATTTATTCATAAATTAATTAAAATACTCAACAAACAAATGCAGATCTAAAGTTAGTTTCCCCACTCAGTGTCGTGTTGGTTATGTTGAAGAAGACAAAATGGACAAAATCAACTCTTTTTGGCTACGGCGCATCCAATATTATTAATTTGTGCTGTTTTTCAATGCACAATAAACTGAACTATTTTATCAGCTTCATCTTTTTCGCTCTCCCTCCATCGCTCTCTTTGCCTCTGGGCCATTCCAATCTGGCAAGCCATGGCTAACTGCCTGACCCCCGACCTCGCTGACAACAGAACGACAGAGACGGATGACGGCCGAGAGTTATTGGAGCAGCAGGCTCTTTACTGCAGGAGATGAAGGTGAAAGCAAAAAAAGGAAAAAGGTGTCAGAGAAAAAGCGACAACAAAGTCACTAAAGTGAAGTTTAGTGACAGAATACTTGACAATCGTCAGGCGTCACAAAACAATAAAGGACTGGTGGATTCCTCTGTGTTGTTCTTGTGTTGTTAACAACAGCATTCTGTTTCCAGATGAGAGAACAAAAATGTCACAAAACAACAACTCAGGATGACCCACAGTATGGTTTGAGTAAATGAATCTATATTTTATTCTACAGAAGCCACAAAGACACAACTTAAAAAAATAAATCCACCTGCTGCTCACCATAAAACAAAATTAAATATGAGTAAAGAAGTGATTTACTATTAATCCCCAGTAAAAACTCACAGATTGTTAATATATTAATAATATAATTAAAAAGCTAAACAACATATAGTGTTTCAGATTCAACCCAAAACTATACGTCAATGTCTGTCACTCATTTTTCCACTCCAGAAGTGACCCCAGTGACCCCGACCCCGCCCTCGCAGCCTGACTGTAAAGATCAGGGGTGTAACTGCGATCCTGCAGCGCTGCAGAGGAAAAATAAAGAAAGTGCTTTTGTGCTTTACATTTCCTCGTACTCGCCAAGGGATCAAACGTGAATGTGATGCCTGCGCCGGGTCCTCTTGACTCCGGTCCCTAAGAAGGTCACGTATGCGCAGTCATCCACGCACGCAGACACAAAAGCCGTGTGCGATAGCGAGGGCACTTCCTGGTTTCAGGGTGAAGCCTGGTAGGAGGGGTACACGCAGGCCATGGGAACCGCAGGACACCAGAGGGAAGATGAGTGGAGCTCAGCGGAGATGTGGAGAGCTGAAGGCTGAAACTGAAGCTAAAACAAACCCAGCAGGGCCACGGGAGGGGGGCCACGGGGCCATGAGGCCAGTCCCACCAGCTTCACCTGAGTCCCAGGGTTCTGCTAGACCACTGCTTGTTTCACGGATATCAAATTCTAGCCTTTGAGTTGATGAATTGCATCACAGGATGGAGGATTGTGCTTTAAGTTGAAGTGTTATTTGACAGAGTCAAAGCATTAAAAAAAAAGAATTTGTGCGGTTTTACGTTGCTGTTCAGCTAAGCTGCTGACTGACAGAGATGACAGACATGAAGCCGATCCCTATACTGATGCTCAAACTAATAATATTAAAGACATAAAACTGTTACACAAACACACAGAGAATTTAAAATTATTGTAAACGTCTCCTATTTATTATGTAGTTTTAAAATAGGCCATTCATTGAAGGTGCGCCTTATAATCCAGTGCGCCTCGTAGTGTGAAAAATACTGTAAACGTATTTAGTGAATGTGACTACATGAGTTTCAATAACATGTAATTAAAGGCTACCACAATAAACCAGGAATTTTTTTTTCTCCTTGTCATCAATTTCACTCAATGATACTGTGGTTCATATGAACTGTGTAACAGTAGCTTAGTATTATTAGTAGCTTATTATTCAGTATCAGCAGAAGAGGTTATAATTCCTCTTGTAGCCACAGAAGAAAACTTTTTCAAGTAAAATTCTCCGAAGTGCTGCCTTTGTATTTTTCTTAAATTAATAAATAACTGTATAAATTATTGCATAATAATTGTATTTCATGCTAGAGAAGAGGAATTCAAAACAAATATACTTAAATAATAATGTTTTCCCATGAATGACTTGCAGAGTCAAGAATCCACATCCTACTGCTTGCAAAATGGTTTAATGAGTATTTACTGTTATTTGTAGGGTGTGTAGAGTTTCATTTTATGTCTTGTGGTCCTGACGTCTGTTGTCTGTGTGCAGAGACGTATTCGCACAGCGTCATCACATCGTGTGTTGTTTAGGCGTCTGTCTGACTCGACAGGTAAAGAGTGTTTTCAGAATGAAAAACCTCCTGGTGAGCTGAACTCTACTTGAAATGCTGCTGTGCTCAACCTGCTGCTCGACAGCAGGGCTGGAGTCACGCCATATGGGAGCCCACCTGGAGTCCCAGTTTGGACTGTCAATACAGCAAAGTGCCCGAGGCAAAGATGGGGGGTCACAACTCTCAAACCCTCTCTCTCTCTCTCAGTTGCTGGAAAAAAAAAAAAGAGAGCAAGGGCCCAGTATTTATGTGACAGCGTCAGGAGCTTCACGGTGGAAGCTGTCGACTTCAGCCGTCTGTGGCAGACAGCTGAGGAAGACTACAGGGGGAGGAAGAGCAAAAAGCTGCTACTTCAATGTCAGTATAGGGTTTTAGAATTTAAGTCTCATTTCTTATTGATATTCTGATTCAGAAGCAGAAGTAGAAGCAACACGTCCAAATAAGAATGAGCAGCAGTAAGCAGGTGGAATCAGTAACAAGCTGTGGTTCTTGACATTTCTTTAAGATTTGAGACAAAAAACAGAATTTTTAGAAATTCCAGCTTCTGAGAATTCCCCCAAATAATGACGAAAAATGTGCACAAATAACTTTCTCATTTGCACATACGAAGAAATGCCTTCAACAGCAGACCACAGGATGGTTATAGGATGGTTACTGTATATTATTTTAGCGATCCAATATGGTATAATAATATGGTATAATAATCATCAGTCCAATTTTTACCATATTTCCTGTCTTAAATAAAACAGCAAGAGACACAGAGAAAATGTGTTCAAAAGTCAAAATGGTCAAAGCTGATAAAATCAATGATGACTGATGTAAACAGATAATACATAAAGAAAGAATTTTCCTGGATCCCATCAGGACTCATCATGTGTTGTCATTGCCAGTTATGACACTAAAGGATACTAGCTACATTGTACTTAAGTTCCTATTTGTGCTAATCTGTTTACACAAGACACACAGCAATTCAGAGTTGTCACCACACCCAAAAAAATGAACTGAAAATTTCTGTTGACACACAGACAAAGACACCAATCAGCAAAAAAAACCCAAACCTACACAACAGGTGGCTTACTTTTAATGTTGGGAAAAAATGCTAATATGAACAACGACCAGTCCGAATTTTGTTGACTCCAAATGCTGAGATGGATCTTTGCTGATAGAGCAAAACCCCCAAAAAAACAACAACCCAAAAACGCACGCGTAAGAGGTTTCCATGTTCCCGTCGCATGTTTACTCACACGGATCCATTTCTGTGAGGTTTCAGGTCACCAGTGTACATGAGAGATTCACCAAGACCAGGTCAGCCAGAACAGGTACGTCACCAGTGCAAAACGATCAAATCTGAGAAACCAGTTTAAAATTATACAAGTAATCAATCCCTTTATTGACACAAAAAAACATATTATTTATTCAGGGTCCAATTAATTTCTGGCAGCGGGGAAACCTGTTGCTAATCCTGTCTGCACGCTGTAATTTTAGCTCCCAGACTCGGTGACCTTTTCGTTTCACTTGAGTAAACTTTCTGCAACAAGACTACTTTAATTCCAACAGCTACCCCCACCAAACACTCACAGACACACACACACACACACACACACACACACACAGACACACACACACACACACACACACACACACACACACACACACACACACACACACACACACACACACACACACACACACGAACACACACACATCCCACAGCCTCTTCTTCTGTCCCTCTGTAACCAAAACCTCTTCATTCAACAAACACACTGTCTTTATCCCTCCGTCTTCTCCTATGCATGTTTCTTTTATTCCGTTCTCAATTCCTCCACCTTCACTCGTATCCCAGCACTCCCACTCTAATATCATTCCTAATAATTTCCCCCAGCATTACTGCCAAATCCAGTAAGGACCACCTACTGCAAGGCCCAGACTCTGACTCTCCCAGAACCAGTGCCCCAGGACGGGGGGTCAGAGAGAGGGACAGCTGGCAGACCTCCCACCCACTCCCTGTGAGTGGGTGTGGGGTTGGAGGACTGAGCTGACCCCAGTCAGATGGTGGTCTGACTCCCAGGTAAAAAAAACATCTGGTCCAGGGATGGGAGGGTGGTCGCGCACTCTCCCGCACACTCACATCTGACACAAGGCGAACTGCATGAGTGCTCCCGTCCACGTTCATGAAGTACACACACACACACACACACACACACACACACAAGCTGCTTTATTAGTCATTAGAGCAAAAAGGTTTGCCCTCGATCCTCTAAGCAGATAATGGCGAGCGTGCTGCCCCCCCCGCCAACAGCTGGCCAGACCAAACTTGCTGGAAGCTGATTCTCAAAAGCGCTACAGTTAGAATGAGGTCCAATTACTTCTTTACTTGGAGATTTATGGTTTAAGAGCGACTGTGTGTGTGTGTGTGTGTGTGTGTGTGTGTGTGTGTGTGTGTGTGTGTGTGTGTGTGTGTGTGTGTGTGTGTGTGTGTGTGTGTGTGTGTGTGTGTGTGTGTGTGTGTGATGGAGAAAGAGAGAGCGAGATAATGAGAGAGTAAAAGAAAAGCAAAATGAGAATGAAGTCTTCTAGGAGAGATAAGCCAGCACAATAAATTAGGTGAAAATTACAAATATACTTATTAAAATGTGGATATAGTGGGAGACAAACTCTATTCAGGAAAATATATAATGAAGAAACATTCAGCAAAAAAATAAAAAGTAAAAAGCAGTGAGCCGCTGAGAATTAATAAATTCTCTTTTCAGTGGAAAACGCCCAAGCTGTCATTGCTAAGCATGGAAAAATGAAATACGGCCTAGCGATGTGTGTGGTGTCATCATTCTCAGGATGAGATAAGAAGAGCGGAGATAGCCAGAGAGGCAGCTGTTGACTGCTGACAGCCCAGGATTTAATACACACCACATCGGCTCACACACAAGGCCCCCCTGGATGTTCTCTGGGCATTCAGAACCAAACAGGCTGAGAGACGGGAGGCGAGAAAACCGCCCAGCGTTTAACTGTTTGAGCGTCAACTGATCAACAAGTGTCGACAGCGTTCTAGTTTTCACTACGCAACTGGTGCGACCTCGCAATGGATACACACACACACACACACACACACAGACACACACTGCACAGGTGTGGCTATGAGGATATGGAGTTTGGACTGGTGTCGGTTCACCTATGGACACTGCCCCTAAGAGCTCCATCACTCCTGCATCTCTCTCCACATTTACATGCCTATAGGACCTTTGTACATGTGTGTGTTTCTATATGTGTGAAAAATACTTGAGAAAAAAAATCCCAAAATTAAGTATAATTAAGTTAATCCATGAAATCAAAGAAAAATCAAAGAAAAAAAAAACCACAAGGAAAATATTCAACTTCTCCTCACACCAGGAGACAATGACACGGGTTCACTAAGGAACAAAGCAGTGAGTGTTACCAGAAATATTTTTCTCATTTTAAATTGTATTATCTTTGTTTGGCACTATGACCTTCTGTTGTTTCAGTTGCTTCACTGCTTGGCTTTAATACATTTCTTTTGAACACTTTTGAACAGATTGTGTCTGTATGTTTGCAGACAGCTGCAGATATCAGACTTCACTCATAGTTGTCGTCCGAAGCCGTAACAAGTTCAGAAGGTGAAACATAAAACTCACTTAAAGTGAGATCTATCATTTTATTTTCTTATAGATTTACTCGCTTGCTGAATTTCTTTAAAGTGCAATTAACTACATGAAACTGTATCTTTGAATTTCATTTCACAAGAACCATTATTATAAGAAACAGACACCAAAAGAAGTGGACCGTGACAATAGTTTCTTAGTAATCAGCAAATACAATAATGAAAAGAGGAAAATCACAAGCACCTATAAGAATATTTTTTTTAAAAAGGGAAACCCATATATAAAATGTCTCTATAAAAATTAAAAAAAAATATTTTTATTGTAGAAAAGTCAGTGGCTGCAATTCACCATTGCTTGGAGTTTGGAACCAGGCAGGCTATAACAGGTCCATTAATAACCAATCAAATTGAAAGTAGATGATGTTGGAGGATTCCCAACACAAAGATGGTGTGAAGGAAAAACAAGGAGGTACCAGAACAAAAAGAGCTGTAGCTACTGAATGAGATCACTTCAGAATATCAAGTCATAGTTTTAATTTTGAAATCAAATCACAAGACTGACTCCCAGAGAGAGAGAGAGAGAGAGAGAGAGAGAGAGAGAGAGAGAGAGAGAGAGAGAGAGAGAGAGAGAGAGAGAGAAGGAAAGAGAGAGAGAGAGAGAGAGAGAGAGAGAGAGAGAGAGAGAGAGAGAGAGAGAGAGAGAGAGAGAGAGAGAGAGAGAGAGAGAGAGAGAGAGAGAGAGAGAGAGAGAGAGAGAGAGAGAGAGAGAGAGAGAGAGAAAGAGAGAGATGCACAGAAGCTTGAAGACATCACGACCTGTGCAGCTGTGTGCAGGAAGTACAATGGAATACAGATAGAGTCAGGAAGAGCAGATCTTCCTATGAAAATATTTATCATTCCATAAATGTTTTGCTGTAGAGGAGTTTGGAATTAATTTGTGTTTTCTTAAGAGGGGGGTGCCTTGCGCTACACAGGATGAGGAATTCTCCACAGACCTTTTTTTTTTTTTGGGCTGCAGCACTTATTCACAATTTTTTCGACTCAGAAATACGAACCATGATGGCTGACAAGAGAGAGGGAGTGATATGGAGAGGGCCCCGGCCCAGCCGTGGGGAGAAGGGAGGCTTGAAATATTATTAGGAGACATGAAGTGATCCTAAATCTAACACGCCAGAGCGAGCATGTTCAGTACGCAGTCTGAGCACAAGTCCCAGCTCCCCATTGACACTCTGGGCCATTAGCAAGAGTTGAAATACAGGCACAATATATAAAGGAGATATACCTGCACTGAGACTTACTATATGTCACAGACTCAATACTGCAGATATATGTTTAAAATCTAACTAAGCTGCTACGAGTTTCATTCACACGATAAACACAAACAAAAGACATTTAATCATGGAGTTATTTTATAAAAGTCAGAAATTAGTGTGATGCTTTCATGAGTTGGTTTATGAGAAACACATTTTATTTTTTTTAAATTTTGTTTCCCCTTGATGAATAATGATAAGGTTATCCATTAATGAAGACTGGAAAAAAAAGGTTCAAATAACATTAATTCAATTTTTTATTTTATAAAAATAAATACATGATACACATATTTATATCTATCACGTACATTTTCAAATGAAAGTTATTATGTTTTAATTTATTGCTATATTTATACATCACAACTAAGGAGCTATTTTATTTTTAAGAAAATGCCATATCCGATTTCTTTACCTCAAATCTATTTATTTACATTTTTTACAAACCAAAGAGCCCCATTAATCCTTGTTGCTCTGACTATGCAGCTGATAGAAATGATTAAAGGTGATTTAAATGGTTGGGAAAACACAGCCAGAGAGTTTCCAGGCTGGAGCCATGAATTGGTCCTTGAAAAATATGAATACCAGCCATTGAAAAATGCTTAGCGAGGCTCCCCTAATTTAGTAAATGAGGGTCCCTGCATGGCTGCTGAGGGGAGGGTCTGTGATTTGGGTGTAATCTTCTGTACTTAGACTGGTCCAAAAGCGCTGCAGCATTTCAACCCGTACCAAGAAAAACAAAGCAGCTAAACTCTGACCCCCCCCCTAAAGTTTTAAAGGGGTTAGTGAGACACAAATGACTTGTTGATGATGCATTTTTTAAATGTATTCTGTGTGGTGGTGTGTTAATATGAACAATCTTCAAAATAATGAATCAGAGCGAAGAGGTTTGAGTTTATTCTCTTCAGCTGACAGGAATATTTTTAAACTACACTTGAATTATTTTGGTAACATGGATTGGGGCCTAGCTTTTGGAAGAAAAAAAGTTTTTAAAGAGGTTTAAGTTTAAAAGTTAAACATGTAAGCAGCATTACATGTGTATCTGCAATGGAAGTTTGTTTGTTTTTTAATATAAAAACGTCACATTTCAAATTACGCACAAGTTTACGTCTAAAACCAGCTCCAATTTCTAGGGTGAATTACTGAAATCAAATAGAAATATATCACTGAACGTATTAAATATTACAACGTATTTAACACCAGAAATGTTTTTATGCGTGTTTTCGGGGGTAACGCATCACTATTTTGTTTTGCATGTAAATTACACATGATTTCATTTTAGAATTGAGCAACAACAGCGCAAACGCGTCCTTCCATGCAGAAGGTTTAAAACTCCTTGAAATTGATTCTAAATACAAAATAAAAGAAGATTTTCACACTCACCATACTTCAGAGGGAAAAAGACGTTGAAAACCAACCAAAAACAAGGTCCGACTGGCAGCTAGAGCGGTTGTTCTTCCATGTCCGGAGGAGCGCAGACGTTCCGGACGCGTCCCGGGAAATCAGTGAGGTCGGCGCGCGTGAGTTCCCGAGGAGAAGGTGAGCAGGCGCGAGCTTCCCGCCAGCGGGCTCCAGGTGTGACCGGGTGACGCGTCTGAGCGCGCGCTCATCGATCTCACGTCTGGACCTCTGACGCTTCAGCAGCGTGTTTGTTCACCCGGCGGTGGGGAAGTGATGTTAAGTAAATGAGCGAAGACTTCTGGTTCCTCCTTCTTTCACCCTCCAGTCTGCAGCCCAGTGTGTGTGTGTGTGTGTGTGTGTGTGTGTGTGTGTGTGTGTGTGTGTGTGTGTGTGTGTGTGTGTGTATGTGTGTGTATGTGTGTGTATGTGTGTGTGTGTGTATGTGTGTGTATGTGTGTGTGTGTGCGTGCGTCCTTATCTTGAGCACTCCTCCCATTTATACCCTCAGCAGAGCTCCTGCCTTTCCAGCTCCTTCTTCTGCCCGATCCCTGCTCTAAACCTTCTGTTTGTTTAAGGGATCTTCTTCGTTTATTTACACAACGGCTCACTAACCATTCAGCGCGACTCTGAAGCAGCGGACTCTCTATTCACTCCAGATAGGGGGCTTTGTTATTGTGGTAAACAACTGCAGGCCATTGACAATTTTATCATGAGTGCTTGTTATATTTTTAAGTGTGTGTGACTGTGTGGGTGTGTGTAAGTGAGGAGATGAGAGACTCTTGACCCCATTAATAGGCCACATTTTAAGTATATTACTTATTACATACTATATTGCATACCATAGGTACAACTTTAATTCTTGAAACATTTCAACATTTCATCCACTGTGGTTTTAAAAGATCCTCTTATTAAACTTTTGTGTGTTATTATGGACTCAAACAGCAAAACAAAGGAAGAAAGAAAAATGACCCGTAGAAAACACTATATGGTAATTGTTATATATAATGTATATAATGGTTTCTGTCATTCATCCATGCATCTTTCACCATGTCATTCATTCATGCATCCATCCATTACACCCAGCTACTACTGTATGTGTAGCCTGCTTCTAATTCTCTCTGGTAGACCCTGGTCTCTATGGTCACTGTACTTAGGGCCTGTTCTTGTAGTGCCTGACGCCTTCAGTTAGCTGTTCATCCTGTGCAACATTCTTGAGGTACTCTTGGTCCATTAAATGTTTCAACTTAGACTGTGTCCTTGAGCTCACTAGTCCTAGGCCTCCATCTATCCACTTAGAGTACAATCTCTGGGTGCTGGACGTGGGGTGAAAGCTTTCTTGTCCTGATATCTGTGGTTTCTACTCCTTCTTTGTCCAGTTTATGATCCCAGCGATGTGTATGTTAACTGAAAGTTGGTACGTTTTGACGATGTGAACCTTAGTCTTACTGATGAGTGGCCTTTTCAACCCTTGCCTTACTTGCTGGAAATATTTGCCTGTGGTTGAGTCGTAGGTTTTCTGGAACATAATTCAGATGGTGCACAGATGGTTGGTGCATGGCTTCTGTTGTGCTACAGCTATTCCTTTCTGTGGCCCAATCGCTTATTGAGTGAAATTTCTCATCATCATCATCATCATCACCATGATGCCTGACAGGAGGTCTGTGCAGTGACAGGTATTGATAGTTGAATGGGATAATTACCTTTAGAGTCTCTTTCATAAGGACTGTCCTACCTTCAGTTAGCCATCTGGGTGAGTCCCATCTCTTAGCAGCTGGTTGGTCCATGCTGCTAGTATTGTTAATTTCTTTAGCCATTATGTTACGTTACGTTACACTCTTTCTTGGATGTCTGCCATTGAGATAGTAACTGGTTCTTGCTGTGGAAAGTTGCTGCAGTCAAATCCATGGTTCATTAACCACTGGATATCAGTATTGTGTGATGCTTCTGTTTGCCATATGCACTTCTGGTATTTTATATTTCTTCAGCCTGGGGGTCAGAGCGAGCTACATCTCAGGTGCCTCGTTCTAAGTCCTGGATGCCTTTTTATTCAACAGGATTTCTTTTCTGCAGCTCTGGTATTAAGCTAAAACTCTATTTTGTTTTTATTTTGTCTTCTCTCCTTCTCTTTCATAATGGGTACTGCTATTTATGCACCATCTCTATTACTCTTGCTGTAATGTATATCAGGTAATTGGTCACTGCTATGATCCCTGAAGGAATTGTCCATTGCACAACATTCACATCCACAAGATCTTCTGAAAGGAACTTGGCAAGTCTGCTTTGGTATCCTACATGGGCAGCGGTAGTGGGTTTGTAGAATTTGAGGCAATTGAAGGCAGCTTATATTGCCTGACTTTCAGATACCTTTGCAGGATTGTGCATGAGAATGGACCGCTCCACACCTTTGTCCCTCAAAGCAATTCAGATTTCTAAATTTGAGACTGCTTGCCCTAGAAATGGTGGCAAGGATCTGGGACCACTTGGGCTTTGGAATCTGTTCACCTCAAAGGAGCTGACTACATTCTCCTGATTCTTCTCCATGGGAGGTAATGATCCCCCAATTGTCACAGACACATTAGTTCTGTCTTGGCTAAAAGTTCTTTTGCATGTATTTCCTTCACTTGACCTACGACCATCCCTCGTATGGAGACGTTGCTGAATTCAAAATTTTACTCTGACCTACTTTCATTGACCAAAGCACACTGGCCTTCTCCTTCGTCTTTCTATCTTATCCGGTTCCTGAGTGTACAAAATTTGAAATTTGACCTTGACCTAGTTTTCTCAAGGTCAGCATCTGATTTTCATCCCCTTTCTATCTTCAACGTTTGCGAAGATATTTGGTGGACTAACGGACGGACGAACGGACAGACAAACACACAAACACTGACAATTATAATAAATGCGTCACCACTTTGCAGCAGGATGTGATTAATGACAAAACAATTATTTCTACCCTTTTAATGAGTTTGTCTCATTTTTTGATTTGCAAACCTACACTGATGGGGTTTCCTACTTATTTCCACGTAATTCTACTTATGGAAATTGAATCAATGCCAAAACCGATGAATCACTTAAAGATCTTTAGGCATTATGTACTTGTATACTGGTATTTTAATCTAGTACACTAATGTTACCCACCAAGGTAACATTAGTGTCCTAATGAATGATGGATTCTCATTCATCTCAACCAGAGCTTGGACTCCTGCGGCCATAATTTACCATCTGCAGCATTTCAAGGCATTTCCACACATACAAATTCAGTTTGGAAGCTTTGTAAAATCATACATGTATCTTATTTCACTTAGAGAAAGTTTGAAGACCCAAAATCACAATGTGTTATCTCTTGTCAGCATTTTTGTTGTTATTTCCCTTCATTTGCTGTCAAGGTATCCCAATTCTATCTGACATTTCCACATCACATGATCAAATATTATATAATAAGATATATACACATATTTAAATATATATATATATATATATATATATATATATATATATATATATATATATATATATATATATATATATATATATATATATATATATATATATATATACACACACACACACACACACACACATATATAAGAATGATATGATTTTCATTTTTAATATATGAGCATATCACATGCTCCTGGTTGTCTACATGGGAAATGGCAAAGACCTTAATAAACAGGGTATGAGGTAAATAAAGTACAGTCAACAAAGACGGTGGTGGTGTGGATATGTAGTTTTACAACCACCTGTGTGTAGCCATCATAATTTCCCAGTGAGTTCCCCTGAGGTGAAGGAACTATGATGCAGGTGTCTCATCCTCTGCCTGCGTGTTTAATATAAAGAGAATATATTTGTGTTGTGCTGCCTTGATGTGTGCCCAGTGCACATGCTATTGTTTCTGTGTGTATTCTGTAACATGAGGTGGTGTGTCGGAGCAGGGAGCTGTGACTCAGGAGGAAACAGGTTCTCCTGAGCGAAGACAACAGGATGCCCTCGACGGCACCATCCTAACACTCAGGCATATGTGCTGGGATAACTGGGGGGGGTATTCATGTTCATTTCTTTTTTAGCACTGTGCAAAATGAACATAAAGAAGGAGAAAGCCATTTATTTCCTAGTCACATCTATGTTGTATAGGTACATGAGGACAAGTGCATCTTTTATATAACAAGTTATATGAAAGTAAACTTACTTCAACAACAGTTACTTCTGACGTCCCCCAAAGAATGTGTCTCAACCTGTTTCTTGTGACACATATGAGCTGTCAGACTGACAGTGACAGCAAAGAACATTTTCCAGCTGGGAAAATGATTTATGATTTTCACTCAATAACCAGCGTGACTTGTAGCAACACCAGTGGATTCTAGTCTTTTGAAGCTACTGTCAGTAAAGAAACTGGTATGTTAGACATATGTACCCAAGTAGAGCTGAAGGGCTGTTTATATGACAGCAGGTTTATCGTGAAGAACTGAACTTCTGCCGCAATTTATCTGTTTTGTTTTGCAAAGCAGCTGAATGGAGGCTGGATAATGTTAACCTTAGAACATGCATGAAACAGTGATTTGTTATCTAGAATGTCTTGAATGTGAGTTAATACAAAAGCTTCAAATCAAATAATGTTTAATGCATTAAGACATTTCACTGCAGCACACGTTAGGTAGAGGAGGTCAGGGAGGGGACTTCCAACATTTGATTCCAGTTGTTTTGCTTGTCTTTTCTGTTACAAACTAGAAGTTCGCCTGTTCAAAAGTATTTTCATGGCTTCGTAAATGACAGCTCTCAAACTAAAAGGACAAAATATTTGTTTCAAGTTAAAAAGCATGTTTCTATGCAATATTTTCACAGACTGAATAGCTCACCTTGCTCATGCCTATCTTCACTCACTGTAAAGTAAGTCTTGTGAAAAAGTTTTTCAAAAAGTACAAAACTATTAATAAAAGAAAAAAGGTACAGAAATCCATGTCTGATGGAAAACAACTTCAAAATGAACTTATTTCTGTTAAAAGGGTAAAACATACATTACAATACCCTGAGATGCAGTGTCACTATTTTTCAATATTTTCATAACACAAAATTTGTACCAAATATGAAAAGTACAGAATAATGTTGATCTGTCAAAATAACAACAAGAAAAAGCGATATTATAGCAGTAATACTTTTATTTTGCCGTCTGTTTGCACAAAGCAATATGTAACCCTTAGGAAGAGGTTGTTTTTATCAGTACTGTACTATTAACAGCCGTGACCTTATGAACTCAGCGACATGACATGGGATGCCACGCGTGCCAAAACCAAACATGTTACACTTCGCCAGTGACATGTTTAACTCATCATTGTACTTGATCATGATGCTTTAATTGAGGGGAATTTTGCGTTTACTGAGGGAAAATCTATTTTACAACACGCATACATGCTGGAAAAAAAAAATCCTTTATTGTGGCATTTCATCACTGAGATACAAAATGACAATGTCTCTGGGAAGTACCGTGACCCAGACACCATGAACCAGTCAGCCTCAGGTTCAAACAGCAGACGGGGCAGCCAGCTCCTTTCTTCCACTGGAATGTGTGGTGAGGAAATAAAAGCTGCCATTGTTTCTCTGTCTATCTGTCCTCTCGCCAACTGGTAGTATCTGCTAACATACTGTACGCTTCACAATGTGTCACTAATGTTTTCCTGTCAGGATGCAAAAGATGCTCTGATTAAATTACCGAGATGTCAGCTAAGATTTTTAATTAATGAGAAGAATCTGTCCATAACTCTGCCCGTATCTTCGCAAGTTACGCTCTTGTAGTTGACTTTTTTTGTTGATGTGAATGTCATGTAAGTGTTGTTATTCCATTCTGAGAGAGAAGAGATATAAATACGAGGAGAGAATTCATTTAATAGTATATATATATATATATATATATATATATGAAAGGAAGAATGGGCATTATAATAACCATGTTTTCATTGATACACCCCCTGTTAATCCCCCAAAGGATAAACCTTAGCTTCTCCACACAGGCCAGCTGCCACATGACATTTCCTTGACATGTCCAAAGTTCTACATTTCTCTATTTCCTGTAATTGCAATCTGAAACCTCGTGATTATTTCCAGGGTCCCAGATGTTATGTTTTCTATTTTGCTCATGAAAATGAACAATTCAAATAAAAAAAAAAACATTCATTAAATAAATTATCTGCATCTTCTCAGCAAACCACTGAAAGAAGGGATTGTGAATGACAAAAGAATGGTTGGAAACTGTCAAACATTTGCTGATGTGGGAGAAGTGGAATGTGCTTGAATACCTATAGTTTTATGGATTTCTTATCATTGAAATATAGATAAACGTGAGCCAATAAGAAACATCAGCACTCTGTGACATAGATTCTATTATTGGATAGATAAGTCCCATTCTTTGAGTTCTGTCTAACAGGTTGATCCAGACTGTTACAAAATTGTCAAACTGGGTTCAGCTCTTCTAACACGCCATAATGCAGTTAGGATGAACATTATTGCAATACTCATCTAATCATCATCTGAATTGGTTTCTTCTTCTTTTTTCCCCAGTTATTTTTTCCTGTTTAAATCACCATAAATTCAATGAACATTTTTGTACATTCTAAAGTAGATACCAGTCAATCTAAATCATAAGATCTTTATTATGCATTTGCCTTTGTTTATTATACTCAAAACATCACAGTACTAAAAGGTAAATCTGTAAAAGCATAAGTCTGAGGCGTTCTGGTACAACAACCGACTTTGCTTTGAGAGAACCAGGGTTAACTCTGCCTTCCCTCCACTAAAAGCATACTCTCTCCCTCTGGCTTTAATAAACACACACAGCATCACTCCATTCTTCCCCACTGGGACCAGTGATGGAGCAGCCCTCCCTTCCAGTGAGACAGCTCTCACCCCGGCTGGTTATACGCCGTGTGTGTTATTCAACTGACCCTGGCCTCAAACCGTACAGCAAGGAGGCCCATTGGGTACACATGCAGGGTTGTAAAAGGGTTTCAACTGTAACATACTGCAGATATGTTGATGCAGATTCTCATTCTGAAGAGTCCAACAATGAAAAATGGTTACTATCAAGAGTGGGTCAAAACACAACCAATCCATGCCCACTTCTGAATGATAATTATTTTACTTCCTTTTCGTTAATTTGACTGGGTCATGTAAAAATATGTACATATAATTTTAGATGCATATATATTTACTTCATTTTTACAGATTTGTATAAATGATGTCCAATAACTGAAGCATCCATGAAGAAGTGCATTTAAACTATGCATGTGTGCATGTGCAGATACACACATGCATAATAGTGCACGTACATACACTCCCACTTCAGAGCTGCTCTGCACCTCTCTTTGCCCTCCTCACTGCCCCCCATGTCTCTGGAATGTGGGAATGATTGCCTTAATTTTATAAAGCGCACAGCTTCCTTTGGTTCAATTTTCACCAACACCATAAAAAAGCAGTAGTTGTAAGGTCAGCAAGAACCCATCTGGTTTTGCCATTGCTGCGGCTTTAATGACCAGGTAATAAAAGTTCAATTTGACAGAAATTACAACAGATGTTTCAGGCTGTACGCCTCAGACAGAGTTGGTTCCACAGCACGATGAAACCCCATTCTGCAAGAGCATTCTCATAGGTCTAATATACTGTATAAAATGACTCATGTTTGTACAGCACAAGAAATCACATCAGCTCTGCATACATATATACTAATTTCATCAACACACATTATTTTTTTCAGCAACCCAAGGCAGTGGATAGAATTTAGCAGACAACACAAAATACTCTACATAGAAAGATTTTTTTCTTAAAAAAAGGAAGATTGTGTGAGAAATGAGTAAGATAGATGATAACATTGAAGATGGTTGGTGTACAGCTACAGCAGTGCTAGATATAAATAAATAATACCATACAGTATTTAATTTAATAAAAAGCAGTGGAAAAAGTATTTTCCCTTGATTTCAATAAACTGTCAGCTCTCAACATTTTTTTTTCCAGATATGTGGCCCACAAAAAATGAATGTTGGTTCCCCAGATTCAGTCTGAACTCTGGAGACAGTTTGTCTCAAATGAGCTGAGGTTTGTTTTGCTCACTGTAACAGATCTACTGCAGATATCTATTTATCTACTGCAGATTATAAAATATTAATAAGCAGTTTAACACCCATAAGGAGTGGTTGTTATAGCACAGAAACCTACTTGGTGCAATTCAAACCATGTCAACAAACCTCTGGTAAAAGCTACCTTTGTTTCAGAGTGAAGATGAGTCATGTCAGATAACGTGTGTGTGTGTGTGTGTGTGTGTATTTGGGTTATGTCAATCTGTTAGATTGACCTATGCTGTAAAGTGTTAACACCGCGTAGCCCCCACCTGTATGAAAAATATTTAAAAACTGTCATCATGTTGAATAAACACCTCTTAACATGTTCTCAACCACAGGTGAGAACAAGAGTAACAACACCTGTAAACAATGCAGACTGAACAACACAAATGTTCACAGTATTATTCCTGGAAAAGTCAAAATATGATCCAAACTGTTTTTGAAATTAATAATTCATGCAACATTAACTTGTCTTTATCCCCCCCCCCTGTCTTTATTGTGATACTACTTAGTATAGATATTTGAATAGTTTTTTCTCTTAGTTCCATATAACAAAACGTTGAAAAGAAGCTTTCAAACAATATTATTGCCTTTTTTCCATTTTACAAACAAAATCATTTCATATATTAAGTTTGAAAACGAGTATCATATAATTTTAAAAATTATGGTCGTATCCCTACATCGAACAGAACTCCACAAATAATTTCCAATTAATATTTATAATTTTATTTTGTGTTCTAAACTCATCCTGTTTGCATGATGCATCATATTAGGAGATAATAATTTAACTGTCATTATATGTGATACTAAATGAATATTGTCATCCCAGTAACTGTCACGCAGTAATAATTTCTGTTTATTTAACCAGCCTATAAAATTCACGGTCAAACCGTGAGAAAGCGTTTAAAGCTCACAACTCACTGAACTACAACACAGCATTAACCCTTTGGGGGAAAGACTCACCGGATGTGTGAAATTGGACATCCTCAGGGCAGGTATTCATCTGACTCTTCTCTATGTTTTCCCATGTAAAAACACAACAGAGCGTCTGTCCGCCTGTGTGAAAACTTCATTACAGCTGTATGTGTTACTCAGCATGTGTGTGAGTCACACCTGATCAACAAGATGTCACTTTCACAAGTTACAATTACTGTCAACCACATAAAACAATGTCATTCAAAAGAGAAATAAAGTGTTGTCTGTGCTACTCTTCTCCAGCTGGAGTCGAAGTGACAGCGCAGACGACTGACACTTGTTCTCACTTCCAGTGATTTATAATTCCCACATGAATGCCAATAAAGCAAAAAACCTCAGCCGGTCTCCAGTTCTCATATGATGGATGATCTCCCGAGAGAATTCCACAACAGTTTTGCTTTTTGAAACTCTCTCCACACCCACCGTGAACCCAACATACATAAATACACTTCTAACTCTTCCATTTCCAGCACATGGCCCAGAGGTGAGACGGATACGATCACATGTAGGTCCCGTGATGGAACCGAAAACGTCACACTTCAAGATCCATGTTTCATAGGGACGTATTTTTTCTTTGACAAAACCAAAAGGAACGATGAGAGTATCGTATTTCTACCCTGACCACATATCTTGAAAAACGGTGTGCAGTTACACAACAACATGTCCCATTGTGTTGTTGACAATACAAGAGCGGTTTTTCTTTCAGCATTTTTTGAGAATCACTGCAGTGATAATCTGGGACGAGCAAAGGCTTTTCTTTGATTAACTGCTTTAAGAACAGGGACTTCAATCAGTTGCACCTCAAACATAAAGATTTTAACCCAAAACAACCATTTCCAACTTGATTCAAAATATGAACTTGGAATTCAGCAAAAAAACAAACTCCACCCACAATTGTTTTGGACGCGTAACTTTTCCATTCAGGGGATGGTTTTCTCCATGTGTCAGTCGTTTGGTGAACTGTTTCCTTTACTAAAATGCTGACTTATGCACAAGCTTCTGTTTTTGTAGGAGTGGTGGAGAGAAAATTTGCAAAAACTCCATTATAGAGACGATAAGAGGGAAAATGTCAAGCTGTCATTCTGTTTCCATTATTTACTCATATACTCAGGTTTTCTGGCATACAGTCTCATCGGTGGGGGGTCAGTCCCAGAGGAAACTGAGGCTACATCCAGGACGCTACCAGTACAGGTGGACAAAAGGTGGACCTGTATTTCTTTCAACCAATTAGAACTAGGGACATTTTTTGCATGTGGGGGGGGGGTCCTGGCATAAAAATGAATCATTGAATAAATCATGGAAACGATCATCTGGGCTCTCTATGCAATTGACAAAATGAATGAATGAATGCGGGTTCAGGGGAACCTATGTGTCGCTGCATGAGGGACTCATGGGAGGAGTGGAGATGCTTTTTTTCCTCGGCTTTTGGTAATTAGACAAACTGAAATGACTTAGACTGAACCACCAAATGACTTGGAGACATTACATCTGTACACCCATCAATTTTGTCCTGCAATCAATGTCAAAAACACTGCGGAAAAAGTATGTTCTATAAACTATGCACAATCTTAAGTGAGTAAAAAAATAAATAAGTAGTTGTTTAGGTATAATAAACTAAACAATAAATTGCAGATGCGTAAGCAGCAAAGCATGCAGGTGTTTCCTGGTGTCAGTATGGATCCATACAAGCCTGCACAGTTCCTGGCGTGTCATTTCCTGTGTTACTGTTACTACTCTGCATGACCCTCACAGGGGAAAGGAATAATGTTTAAAGGAATAAAGCATGAAATCAAGGGACAACTACTGCTTGGTTTTATTCTCATGTTTTCCAAAAACATTTACCCCACAATTAGTCCATTTCATTAAATTGTTGTCAAAATGGCACATAAAATAACTGACCTATAACAGGTGCACCGAACACGACTACGAATGTTTTTATTTGACCCCATCTCAAAAATTGACACGAATATTATCCTATTGGCTGGCTTGTTGCAGTGACAACAATTATTTATGATTTTCTTTTCTTGCACACTACAATATATAATGTATGGTCAATTACCCACAGCTATAACACGTCTTCTTGATGGTTTATGTTGCTATTGTCGTTGTAATATTCACTTATGCAGTACTTAACTTGAGAGGATGGTGAGTGATTTAATCTCTGCGTAAGTTAAGCTTGATTCCCATGGCTGGAATGCTGAAAGAAGAAGAGTTCATTACATGACCTGTATGTGCATGTCTGCACGTCTGCATGATTTCTGCCTTTCTAGGAGAGGGGAAAGCAATAGATTTAATCGCTGTCAGTAAAAGGAAGTGAATTGTAGAGGTAAGTCATAAGATGGGGGGAGATGACAAGACAGATGAAAGGAATTGAGATGAGGAAAAATCCTTCATAAACGGACAAAAATAAGAACAGACAAGATCACACGTGTCATGGACTGAAGCGACTGTTGCATTTTCTCTCATTAATGTTGTTTTTAAGACAACTCACACCAAATCAGATGGGGAAAATCTCTGAATAATAAAGAGAGGAATTGCAAAATAATGTAAATACATGGGGACATCTATTTCTATGATGTCAAATATTTTCTTATAGTCACAGAAGCCCATCTGACTCACAGTCTGAAACAGATTTATGACTGAAAACAAGGGTTGCGGTGAATAATCTATACCTTCCACACAAATAGCAGTTCAAGGGACGGGAAGTAGTTAAAAGACGTAAGTCAAAGATAAAGGACAATCATGAGATGCACTCTAAGATATTAATGTTTTAACTCTTAACTTGACACATTTGATATCTGTGTGTGTGTGGGTGCAGAATTCCATTCACTGCCATGTTGAGAATTCAAATTATTTCTGTTATAAATAAATGTTTTCTTGCTTGTACTGTAGTTGAATTTCACCCATCTGTGAAGCAATCAAAATCTGGAATATATGGAGAAGAAACCTCTCACTCTCATTTGTGTTCGCATATTTTCAGCTGTATTAAAGGTTGAATTAGTTATATTCTGACTAAAAATATATATGTTAACCAATTATTCTTATTAGGGGAATAAAAATGAGTTAGGGAATGCAAAGAGGGAATGCCATGAGTGAACACATGAGACAAAAAGGTCACAGTCCAGAATGCGGACAAACCTGATAATTTAATTTAATGATAATGATTTCTATCATAAATTTGTGGTTTTGCTGACATCATTCGTATTTGTAAGGCTGCTCTTCTTGAGGTGCTGCAGGAATGAGGATCAATGGATAGATAAAACCAAAAAGACACATATACATTCTCTGGTTTATTTTTCTGCTTTTACTATATTAATATCGATTGAGACCAGTTGAAATGAGGGTGTGACATACCCTTGACCTTTCACCTTTCACCTTTCTTGCCCATAGCCTACATAAAAGCTATAAAATCAATGATTTGTAAAGTGATACCTGAACAGGAAGGTAATGGATGAGTGTGGAAATTTCTGGCAGGTCAATTCTTTTTCAGTCAGATTTTTATATTTTTTGAAACAAAGCAACAGAAACAAAAGCTTAGCATCCGATGATGTGAAGCAAAATTATAGAAAGGCTGAAGTAGAAGTTCACAGCACACAGGATGGGGAGAATAAAAATATTTTTAGCGATTTATTCCATTCTTATCATTTTCTGCCTTGAAATAATCCTTGACAAAGTTATGGTTAGGATTAGGGTTGAGCTAATCCTGACAATAACCTTTCCACCTTAATGAGTGATGCAAAGGAACAATGTGACAGTGGAGGAAATTGTAATAAGAACCTGAGTTGCGTGTTTGACTCCCCAGTTACCTGCGTGGGTGATCAGAACTGAAAGTCCCTCTGGCTTGTTCTTTTTGTTCTTTCTCATTGTAGAGGAGAAATATATGGGAGGGGAACGAGGAGGAGGCCACAGGTGACCTGTTGGATTATGAGTTTGATGCCTGGGGTGAATGAGCAGAATAGAGAGAAAGGAAGAGGAGAGGTATAAGGTATATGTGTGAAAAAAGGCGTGATGTGTTCATTTCCTCTCTGGTCTGCTCGCCGCCTCAGGGCAGCGTATTTTCACCAAGGCTTGTTGCGTGTTGCCTTGTCACTGCAAAGTGTGTGAAAACTCCACCCCTACAAAGAAAAGAGAGCAAGGAAGGATGACTGGTAATACATTACTCTGAGGTCGATAACATCCTGAGAAGTCACCAGTGAACGAGAGAAAAACAAAGCTGGAGCAGGTTTACTTCAGGACGACAGGAACTGGTTGTCAGATGTATGGAATAATGGACGAACTGTTTATTATTAGGTCTGACTCAAACCTGAAGGTTTGGAACAGCTGATTCAGAAAGAGATCCCTAGAGAGATGTACAGACATCTAGGAAGTCATGATCACAAATTGATTTGACAAACTTAACTGATACTTTTGCCGTTTTTACACGATTGCATGAGATTACGAAGCAAACTGACATCTACAGTGACAAAGCTAATAATATTCACATTATTTCCACTACTACTACTACTACTATGACTACTACTGTTACTACTACTACTACCACTACTACTACAGTGCGCCCTCAATCCTCGTGGTTAATGCGTTCCAGGAAGCACATGCGATTAACGAATTCCGCAATAGAGCGACAAACTATTTATCGTATTATTTACGGTAATTTAAACATTTATGAACCCTCTCCATACTGATATTAAACCACCTTCTATCTGTATTACCTTTTCCCACACTCTGATAGACCATTTAAAACACTTTTGTGTCTCACGTAACTCCGAGACTCACGGAACAGAGCGCACTTCCGGATGCCATCAGCCAATAGAATGCACGTACGGTGTCACGTGACTGCCAACTAAAAATCCGCAATGAGGTGAAGTCGCGAGCGTTGATGCGTGAATGAGCTACTACTACTACTACTACTACTACTACTACTACTACTAATAATAATAATAATAATAATAATATAATAATAATAATAATAATAAAAATAACAATAATGGTAAAGGATACCTGCTGATGAAGTCATTTAATTTCACTAACTATTGTTCAGTACACCCTGAATATTATTCATGTAATTAAATTTGAATTGTATGTATGCATTTGTCTTTGCATGCATGCTGATTTGTGGATTTCATCAAATGGGTGTTTTCTGCATCTCTACCATCCATTATCATGGTTTTGTTGAACAAGCTTTAGTGAAATATATAAAAAAAATACAGCGTGGTTTCTCTCTTTTCACTAATGCCGTGACACTATTGGCCTTTACAGACCTTCATGTTGTGAAACGACCCTTTTTAGAATTGGATTTGAGGATGTCCCAAATGTTTTATAGCTTCAAACCAAATGTTACCCGAGGACAGTTTGCCATCAAGTCTGTTCGAAGCTTCAGTCTCATGCATGAATTTGTCATTTTGCAGACAAGAAACACTAATCAGTGAAGTCACACAAATTGTGCAAAGGACACGATTGAAGTACATTTGCAGAAAATTACTATAATTTTTAAATTGATTGTAAAATCCTCAGTTTTTTAGCAACAGCTGTTTCGAGAATTATGTACAATTTTTTTTTAAAAAACTTGTAAGACAATCATCTTACAAATGACCCCAGAGGTTTTTTGACAGCTCCCTTATTATTCCTCCTCTGCATTGTCTGTATTGTTTTGGGGTTTTTTTGTATCAATGTTTCCTTGTCATTGTTAAAGTTTTCCTCCCTCATCTAAGAAAAGAGAAAACAGGAAGAAAAAAAAATCTTATTGGATCAGATTGTTGCTGTAAATTCATAAAGCACCAAGGACTGAAGTTGTTTATGGACATGTCTGTGATCCGTCAGTGGGCATCGGATCACTGCACACAACGACACCTAATTAGAACAAGACTGTTTGACTTATTGCATTACCCTGTTATTACTCACACTGGGTACTGAACCAAATAAGGATTATATTTAATAACTGGACAAAACTGAGGGAAACTTTCTGGCAATCAAACTTAGCAGAGCATTCACAGCCAAGGCTTCTACATTTGAACTTTTCTTTACTTTACAGTGCTGCATGTGGACGGCTGATTAATGGGCGGATTAATGATGGATGAGTGCTGGTTAAATGAAAACCCATATTTTAAAGTGATGGAGTTTGTATATTATTAACAACCCTCTTAAGATTCCATTAACTCATCAATAATTAATTTTTCTGATCAGCAACAGGATATCTATCGACTGATTTAATTATCTGACAAGTAAAGAGGCTTTTTAAAGACGCCGTACTTTGTATGAAGATAATCGTTTTATTGATAAACTACCAGGAGGGAAAGTGAACCAAACATCTTGGGACCACAAATGATGGATGTTGAGTGTTTTTTTTTTAACATTGTGACTGACCGTCCATTATGACCCCCCCCCCACCTCTGATTTTAACATGTCTGGCTTTCTTATCATTGAGCAGCTGTGAAGGAACCACATTTTAGCACTGGACAGACTGACTGCTACTGAGATGGAGTGAAGTCGCACCACATTTACAGCAAATATGAATAGTTTTGGGGACAATATAGTCACCGTGCAATACTCAGTATTAACCCTGAGTTACTGTGAAAAAGCACCTGTTTCAAGCTCGAGTGTTTTGATGATGGGACTTAGGGGAGCCATAAAAAGTGACGGCTGCAGAGGTGTCTGCGTGTCTCAGTGTGTGAATCATGTTTTCTGCTCCTAAACCTAGCTTGAGCTCCACGATATGGTTTGAATTTAGGAGAAACATCTCTGGTTTTCTTTATTACAGTCTTCAGCTGGTGTTAGAGAGCTCATGAACAGAAAGTCAGACCACTTCTAAGGAACAGTCTGAGCTGTTGAAAAGTAGCTTACTGTAAAATATATGCGCTTTTTATATTTGGATTAAACTACTTAAGTACAAGATTAGTCACTCATCCTACCTCCCAATTTACTATTTTTCATCATATATACAGTCTGAGAATTACATTTATAATAAAAGCCTGACAAAAATCTTCAAGCCAAATCCACTACATGTGAAGAACCGCTTCTGAAAAACTGAAAATGCTGTTCTTTTTAAAAAAATATTTTTATTAAAGCATTTATTAATTTCACATAGAATTTCAAGCAAAATGAAATTGTGTACATAAGAATATAATGCATTTGCAATTGCCGTTCATCTAACTCGTCAAAGATAAATCTGTCATTGAAGAAAATGTGAGAACATCAATTAAATGTTTTGTTCATCTGATTGGCAAATGTTGCTCAAGTCACCCGAGGAAGGCTTTAAAAACAGTTAATAGCAGCTAGCATATAACTCGAAGAAGCAAATAGTTTGAAGGTTTTCAAATGGGAGAGACAGACAGACATTATTTTGATCTAAAAAAGCCTGAAGTGATGGGAGGATTGTTTTTTTGTTTTTTTAAACTAAGAATCCAATTTTTAATGACAAGGTCATCATAGCAGTAGTTGAATAAATTCTCCTAACTCTGTCTTATTCATTTAAATATTAACATGAACAAGAAACTTAACCAAACCTAACCATAGCGTACCGGAGATAAACCCCCCCCCAAAAAACTGTCATTCTTCTATTCATGTCATGACCAATTTGTAATAAGAAAAACATCATTAATTTTATCTGGTCTTTTGGAGAACAACTCTTCCTAAAGATATTTGGAGCGTCCATATGTTACAATAAGCTAATGGAAGCTCCTTTACTCTGCGTGAACTTTGCCGTTCGTATCAAGATTAAGGCTCTAAACAGCTGCTGCTACACTTTGTCATTTATCTGGGAAACCTGAGCTGTCCTATTGATCAGACTTCCACTACTGGGTTATTAGAGAGCACCCTGATGTCTCCACGTTCACTCCATGACCCTCTCTTAAAGAACCTTGGGGTTTGATGAATGATAGGGAGAAACATACCACATATATCTTCCCAGTAAAACTTCATCCTTTAGACTCTCTGAGGAGCTCTAGTATATTTTAAATGATGTCTTTCTTCACAAACAACAGTTTTTACAGCCCTCTTTCTGACATGATCTTTTTTTTTTCATTGTCAGGATTTATACTTAAATTTTCATCAAAAAAAAATTGATGTCTGGTGTTCCTAGAAAGAAGTCTCACCGAAGGTCTCTGCTAATACACTGTCACGTTAAATATTCAATCACATTTATGTGCCTTGCTTGAGAATAAACAGGCAGCCTTGGATTTATAATTTCATACTTTAATGATTATCTGGCCTCGCTGTGTTCCACATAATTTTTGTAGCCTGTCATTCCAACCTGGAGACCTGACTGTTAAACTGGGTCTAATCCTGCCTCGGGAAGAGGACAAAAAAAGAAAAAGAAAGGAAAGACCTACTATTGAAAATACAGGCGGAGCGGGGGGGGGGGGATGCTGAAGAAAAATATCTGAACGGCATTTTGCAAAAGCACCTCTTAAGTTAAGAAAACATCAGAGTTGAGGAAAAACATGTGTGTGCGCTGAAGCCTGGCATCCTGAGGATGAAAACACAGGCCGTTAATAATAAAAATAATAAGCCTGCTGAGTTCCTAATAAAAGGACCCTGATGAGATAATTCAGACGAGTATGTGGGCCCTCGCTCCATCCAAGGCTGCTTTTGTCGCTATACACCACATAAGCTCCCCCCACCACCACCACAGAAGCAGAGAAAAGGGAAGGAGTTGACAGGACCGATGGGAGACTCTTGGCTTTCTTCCTCTGGTGCCACACAGCAGATTTACCACAGAAGAAGAAAGCTGGCAGGACCCCCGTCTTACTGCACGCTGCCACACGTGGGTATGGACCCGACCATGTTAATGTTGGTTCAGGGCCAGCCTGCTGGATGCACAGTCTGGACTGAATAGTTCAGCATTTACGTGTGGGGTTTATTTCACTGTGTGTGTGTGTGTGTGTGTGTGTGTGTGTGTGTGAGTGTGTGTGTGTGTGTGTGTGTGTGTGTGTGTGTGTGTGTGTGTGTGTGTGTGTGTGTGTGGTTTGTGTGCATGTTTGTGATCCTCTTGATGCAGAATGCCAGGGGAAACCCAAACCACCCAGTTTTTCATCCTTTCCTTTTCCTCACTCGTTTTTGACATTTCAGTCATCCGCCCCCCACCCCCCACCCCCCACCCCACCACTTCCCTCCTTCTCTCTTTCAGCCATCTGGCTTGAGTGAACAGACGTCGGACAGAAGTGTTCAGACGACTCAGCTACACTCTTTTTGTCTGCTGATTTTATTCACCCTATTTGTTTTTTTTGTGTGCAAAAAATCTTCTGTTCCTTCTTTCCCAAACGATATTTTAAGTCAGGCAATAAATAGCTTCTTATTCATTTTCATTGCGTGAAAAGATTCTTGGATGATGAGTAACTTTCGTTGAATACATTACTGGACGTTGAAGACATTCAGCTACCTTCAATTGTATTTTTTTTCCATCATTTGAATCATTTCCTCTGTTATTTTCTGCCCCTACATTTCCCTTGAAGACTGTTTATTGTGGTACATGAGGCGTGCAGCCAAACCTGCTCCATCGCTGATTTAAGACCACCTCGGGAGCAGGACTACATGAGATTGAGATGTACAGTAGAACATTAAGTTTTAACATCACAGCGACGGCACCGTTGTAAAACAGCAAAAGATTCTGTGGATGCAAAAGGACAGAAAAGTGAGAACTGTGAGAAAAAAAGAGAGAGAGACTAAAGACCAGATACGGGCAGTAAACTAATACTGCCACAATTAGTCATGCCAGAAATGACCTTTTTACTCTGCATGCCGCGCTCCATTTTTCTAAAAGAGATGTTATAAAAAAAACAACAACTATTAAATCAGGAATGGTTTAATAGTTCTATCCATATTTATCCGTGAATAGGACATTTGAATAAAAGCCTAATAAAAACAATCACATGTCTGTTCTGGCCCATCATGAACTGTGTCACCCTGATTCAGTCGGCCTCTGGGGGTTAGCGAACCCCCAACAAAGGGACAACCGCGTCAGCAGCAGAACATCAAGAGTTCTCGTTTTTAATGGAAGCAAACAGTCTTTTCCTAAATATTATTATATAGTTTCTGTGCCTAAATTAGATTTCATGTAATGTTCCATGTCCCGTATGTTTGAGGTTTTTGTCAGAATGACCATTAAATGATGAGAACGTGTTGAATAATTAGGGTTAGGCTGCCTGTGTCGGGTTTTAAACACACAAATGCTAAACTTGGTGACTGTAATTCAGAAAATAAACAATGAAATGCTTTCATCAGGTTGAATATTTAGTTTTCCAGTGAAAAAAACACAGATGAGATATTAGATATCAAGGCCTTCCAGGATATAAATGTATTCTTCTCTTCAAATACCCATCGAATGCTTTTAAGTTACAATTTCAAACTGTGAAAAGGAGAAAAATAAACACGCTGGAAACTCATTGGTAAATATTTACTCACTGCCTCCTTGCTGCTGAACTGGAGCTGATACGGGGGCATCGAGCAGAACGGCCCGTCGGGCTGTGATGGGGTTGTTCTTCAGACAGTGACGGGAGTTGCCTGAGCAGGAAGTGAACACAACATCCGTCCACAACGCAATGACTACACAAACACCAACACCAAACAGACAAGTTATTCTTGGGTATCTGTTTCAGGTAGTTGCCACTACCCTGCTGGTTTTGTAACTACCCAGATGGGGGTGATGTGGGTGCAGGGTTTGAGGGGGTATTACTTAGTTAACACTACTTACAACTCCCCTGGGAAACAACAGACATGGGTGTTTGAAATGTGAGAAAACTCTTTGTTTTATTTTACAAATAATTTAGCAAGTTTAGGTTTCTAATTTCACAATGTACACATACAGTTCACTATAATTAATGCTGGAACGGATTTAGTAGCACTTATAATTCAATAAACTCATCATCTGGCACCTAAAACAAAAGTTTATTTGAGATTTTATTAGCTTCAGCTTGTGAGCTATTTATGCGAAAGTCCATAGATTGATTGCTTGCTTGATTGATTGATTGATTGATTGATACTTTCATGGTGCATCTCACATGTGTTGAAACAAGAATCACAAAATGAAAGTTAAAAATGCATAAAAGTCAATGTCCTCAAAAGCAGATGTGAAACACCAGGAGAGTTCTTGTATTGTGTCGAAACCTTTTGTGATCTAGCCCAACATTGTTTTCTCTGTTAAATGAGGAAGCACCTTCAGTATTTTATATATTCAGGTCCCCCAAATTAAAGAAGGATGACAGAACTAACTGCTATAGGAAGCAACTGGGATCACTTCCCAAATTACTGTACAGTGTTGTAGGATGTAGTACAACCTGGGTGTTGCTGTTTTCTTGGTTGTCATGACAAGTTACCTCTATGACTAGTTAGCTGGACATGCTAAGCACACCTAGTTAAACTGCTCCGTTACATGTTCATTTAGTGATTGACCTCCTCTAAACTAAAAAGAAAGATTATGCAGCGGTACCTCTACTGACAAAATTAATTGGTTCTGGAAGGAATGTCGTAAGTAGAAAACTTCAGACGTGTCCATGCAAATGCCCTAATCTGTTCCAAGCCCCCAAAAGTTCAGACATAAATGTTTTATAAAGCATAGAAATGCATCAAAACATGTAACAAATACATGTTACAATTAGATTATTACACAATAAATGAGAGTTGTCCATAAGGTAAAAAACAAAGAATAGAATAAAGAATAAAAATGATGGTCATTTACCTTTTAACTGCTGTCCTCATTGTTTTTTTGCCCTCTTTGGTTCATGCCCTCTTGCCCCACCATGAACAACAGAGTGAATTCCAGTCCTCCTTCTGAACTTCTCCAACCACCCACGCGACGCCTTAAACTCCTTAAACTTCCTTTTGTTTTAATAACGTGGTGATTGTAGATGCATTACGGCCATATTCTGTGGTGAGATCAACCAAACACATCCCTTTTTCAGGCTTTTCTATCATCTCTTGCTTTGTTTGTACGGACAAAAAAACTCTTTTCTTCGTCTTTTCTTTTCCTCTTTTCTCCGTCACTTTCTTGGGGTCCATAGTGAATACTCTAAAAGTTAATATATTTACGTAAAACTATCAGAACACCTCATGGGGGGAGGGCTGAATGACGAGGATGCTGCATAGACACCTAGAATAGACACAAGAATAGGATGCCAGGATGCTAGGTAATAGCCAATGGCAGAGCAGCTGTAAGAATGTTGCGTTCAGGAACCTGTGGGAGCTGCGAGTATCAGCCCATACTGTATTTTTACCTTTTGTAACTCAAAATTTCTTTTGTAACTAGAGACAATATTTCCCTGTTGAGGCGTTTCGTAAGAAGAAAATTTCGTAAGTAGAGGTACCACTGTATATTTGCATACCCATACAGACTTGTCTGAACTGTTTTCACTGTTACATGATTGGTTTAATCTTTTTTTTTTTTATTAATGATCAATTTTGCATAATTAAAAAAAAATCATGGCTTCTGGAATTGAAATGTTTCCGTAAACAGTGTTTTCCTGCTCAAGCTGGTGAACCTGTAGTCTACACGTTATTTTCAGATAGGGCAGCTCAAGCTTTGTGCGTTTTGTCTGATAACCATACCATAATGTGTGATGTTGTTTGGAAAATGCAAAGCTGCATTTACATCTTTACCATTTTCACCCCTTTTTGTCATTCTTCATATCTGGGTTGTGTGTTCCTGATTATTCTAAAGCCCAGGTCTGGATCTAGAGCTCCCACCTTCTTCATTCATGTGGCTCCCTCACTGGAAATTCCCCACCTTATAGCATCCTGCACCCATATGTATCCACACAGATACATCCAATACCAAAGGTCACACCAGGCACACAGGTGCTGCTTATATGCAAACATACAGATATAAACATGCACAATTTTTCCACACACAGATTCGTTTGCACAATCATGTATTGTCCTTTTCCCCCAGAGCCCTTGTGATTGACAGTACCCACTCCTGCAAGGGATTATAGTGGAAAATGGAGGGTAGAGGGGGTTAAGGTCTCCAGGAGGGGGTGAGGGGTTTTGAGGCCGGAGAGGGAGAGTGAGAAAGAGGGCTGGGGATTAGGCCCACTGAGCTTCATTAACCTGAATGTTTACACAAGCTGATCTCTCGCAATGAGACCCTTTTCCTTCCCACAAGTGTACCCTTCAAGAATCTGCTGGCCCTTCCTCCGTCGCTTCAGTCCCAGTGAAGCGACGGAGTCTACAGCCGACGAGTCAGACATCCAGATCAGTCTAAAATAAGAGCCAGGATTAAAGATATTGTAGTTTTGGTGTATATTGTTCATCTCTAGACTCTAATATAACAATGAAACATCCAAATGTTTAAATGCAAATTTAATGTATTTTATCTTTTTTTTTTTTAGATTAATTTAAAAAATAAATACATTTAGCGCTACACATATGGAAAAATGTGTGATTTTGCACCAAAAAAAAGCTGTGTTTCTGTAAATATTACAGTTCTTATGGCTACCCAGACAAAAAAACAAATTGTGGAAATGAAAGATAAGTAGGCTAGAGGAAGCCATCGTCCTGCTTCCTTTTCCAAGGCCAACACTGCTAATCTATTGCATTCAACATTTTTAATGGTTAGTAAAAATAACCGAAGGGCACATGTGACCTGTGGAGATCCGATATCTAATAACATTGAATTAGCTATAAATGAGGTTATTATTATGAAGGTATTCTTGATTATGCTTGTCGCGCTCAATTAAACGGCGGTAATGATCTGCTAAATGTGCTTTTGAAAAAAAAAGAGAATGTTTCAACAATTTACAGGATGAAGGTCCTAACTAAATTAGTATTTTTTGGTGATTTATGTGATTTTACAAACACACATACACACACACACACACACACACACACACATAGACATCAGTGACTTGTCGGGGTTTAATATAAGCAGAACTTTTGACCTGTTTTCAAAACACAGTTCTTGTTTATGTAGATCAGGAAGACTTTTCTTCTCGTGCACTGCAGCACGATTTTGTAGAAAAGTACATTGGGGGATAAAGAGCTGGGAAATTAGTGCCAATCAAAAAGCACACTTCAAACACACTGACTTGGGCTTTTTGCTGCTTCTCTCCAAGGACCCATGGAGCCTTCCAGAGTTGTGCCTGAGCTCTAAGGACAACACTGGGGGCTATTTGCTTCTCAGATTAAAGAGTTTGACCAAGCTGAAAGCAGCAGCAAAAAAAGAAGATGAGCTCCAGAGGTTTCCTCCCTGAAGGGCAGTTAGTGAAAAGTCCTGCCCGTATTGTTTACCATCACTTGAAAAGGGTGTTTTCTCTCCGAACTGAGGTGGAAAAGTAAATTAGCATTCACTCCAGGCATGGCTTCATTTCTGACAAAGTGAGAATAGTGTGTCGACAGGCACAAGACTGCTCCCCTTCAAAGACCTGTAACCCAGGGACATGGCTTATGCTAAAGTAAACAGAAATAAGTCCAGAGCTCTTACTTAGACGGGCAAGCTGTAGCATGTACTTCAAAATTTGCCATCGTATCAAACAGGCCGGCAGATCAACTTGGAAGTTATGTTGCAAAAGAGACACTTCTTTGGCGGCGTGCGCCATGTGGGTCCAATTTTTCATCTTAAATGATTTTGAGTGGAGCAGGAGGGTCAACGTAGGGTCCACACCCCCCGCTCCACGAGACGCCGATTCTAATAGCGACAAAAAGAAGACGGAAAGGCGAGAGATCGCTTTTGAGACGGAGGAGGAAAAGTCAAAGAAAAGACGGAGGGTTGACAAAGAGTGCCAAATCACGACTGCCGAGGACCGGCCGTCTACACGATCTCAGACAGGAAAAGGGAACGCTGGAGGGGGGGGGAGAGAGAAGGGGAGAATGAGAGATTGGAGAAAAAAGGGGTGCAGAGAGGAAAAGAGGAAAATAGTTTTTGAGGAGACATCTGGCTTTGGTTAGGCGGGTCGGTTATGGATAAGTCAGCCCCTCGCTGCTTGTTTTGACTGGACTTTTCAGGTGGAAGTCGATGTTGTTTGCTTTTGATAGCAAGTGGTTGGTTAATTGATGAGCACGAGCCGTGGACACGATGACCGAGTGGAGATTATTCAAATTAGACGTTTTTTGTCCTCCTATTTTTACGTTATGCGTTATTCTGTATGTAGGGGACAATGTGGTTTATTTTTTTTTTGAACAGGTGTTTCCTCAAAACAACAAACCTTTCTTCACTTTTGGCTCCAACAAATGCTCACACCTGAATAGTTACACTTGTTAACAATTCTTTTCAGTATCTTAAGCCCCCGGTTAACTGCTTGAATTCAGGGATTTGAAACAAATGAAGATTACGAGGTCCCAAACACACAACAAGTAAGGTAAAAACAAAAAAGAGTGTAGAAAGGATGAGATTAGAATCTACAATAATAATAATTGAATCTCAATAAAATATCCCCGCTGGTTATGGAACATCTGCTTCTCTAGAAAGAAATAGGGAGAATCTGTGGGATTGGTCGACTTAGAAAATAATCGCTCCAATCTTAAGATGAGAGCAAATCTTTTTCAAATGCCCACAAAGCCAAAACTCAGACTCAGGTCTCCTTTCTGTTGGTTATTCACAGACGTATTGAGTGTGAGAGAACCTCATGGCAGAGTGTCCTGCACCGCTGAATATGAATAAACCATCAAGTGCAGAGACTCAAGCCAAGCCAAACTCAGCACGCAGGCATCACAGCAGAACAAGGCAGGAGGCCCTGGAGCTCTCGCTGGCAAGCACAGATGAACTCCTCCACTCCTCCGTAAAAAAAAACCAAAAAAAAAAAAAACCCTCATTCCCAGAGTCAATTGCCCATCAAAAAAATGAAAAGAAAAAGAAAAAGGAAAGATAATGGCTTGAAAAATATCTTCTAGTGATTTTTTTTTTTTTTTTTTACTGCTCTCTGATTTTCAAATATAGTTTGATTCAAGAGGCAGAGAGAAGAGGAAACAGAGGAAAAACCGGTGAGTTTTCGAAGTGTTTCAGAAGTAAATTTGGACTCTGGGTGTCGGGCGGCTAATTCTCTGAGGGCTCTGAGAGTGTGATGAAGATTGGAAGTGATGCCTTTTGGTAGCTGCTGCTTCTGCTTCAAGGGCAGCTGTATAAATGTCAGAGGGGTTTGAACCCTGGTCTCTGGAACACTTCGGTAAATTGAAATCCAAAAGTGTCACAGGGATCGAAGGATGATTAAGAGTGGCATTTATTAGCAAATGCTGTCTTTAGGGTAATCAAGTCAGACTGCTACTTTCACAGCGCGTTAGAGTAAGCTCACCTGACGAATCAAATCTATCGAGTAAGCTGAAAATTTTTCCTAAACTTAAAGGGAATTTTTATAGCTACATTTTTAATTAAATATTGACTGAATGATTTGTTTTTTAAACCAAGATCTTATAAATTCTTTAGATTAATTAATCCTATGGAACCCTTAAAGCCATGTTATGGGATTTTTTTTTTTTAAATTATCTTTTCCTTGTGTGATGGTCAAACTGTTCACTGTCTGGTAGTTGTCTGTGAAAGGGGATAAACTGTGTACTGTATTCAGTTAAGAATCCAGCCTGCATTAACAATGAATGGCCCCTGGTTTTGGGATTATGTATGGCTGACGCATCATTGATGTCATTCTTATAGTTTGTCATTTATAACTGTTCAAATGGTTCTAAATGATTTTCAAAAAACCCCCAAAAAAAACCCCAAAACCCAAACAAAATAAAAAAAACCCTAAAAAAACCCCAATGTTTTAATCATAAAAAATTATATTTCTCTTTATTCACTTTTTATTTATATTTATTTTATTATTCATTAAATCAATTCTAAGGTCAAGTATCTAGTATTTTTCCTGCATCTAAAGTACATTGTTAAAACGATGTCAATGACGGTGAGTACTGGCAATAACACTATAATAACACATCTTATTAAGGACAATATATGAATATATGAATATGAGAAAATAATCTGTTAATAATCTGCATAGAATCTAATCTTTTGAGGAATATGACTCCATATCTTGTAAATTAATTAATCGTGAGCAATTACACCAAAAAAATTTTTTTATAATACAATAGGTGTTTTTGTGTCCATTATTTTATTTCATCAGTGTATAATTTCCACAGGTTATAAAATTTTCCTTTTTCTCAAAAATAGTGCCGCATTGTATGTTCAATGTATGTATTTATTTCCATTATATTGCAATTCATTGTATATAAATATTATATTTAAAAGCTGAAAGAGCATTTCAGCACCGTTAATTTGGCTTTTACACCAACTTTTTCAACTTATATTGATTTTGACACTTATTTAATTAGATATAATACAGACTATTACCGACTATCACAGGATGACTTTTTATTGAAATATAATTACAATATTTTCTGCGCTATAAGGCGCACCTAGAAGTCTTTGATTTTCTCAAAAACCGACAGTGTGCCTTATAATCCAGTGCGTTTATATATGAAAAAAGTTTTAAAATAAGCCATTCATTAAAGGTGCGCCTTATAGTCTAGTGTGCCTTATAGTGCGGAAAATACTGTAGATGTATTCTATATTATTTTAAAGGAATATCTTACATATTGTTTGCTATTTCTAAGACACACTCTAGTTGTAACTTGTTAAGCCAATCTGGAATGTGTAACACTTCATGTGGTACACAAACCTATTGTCAATGTTGTGTTTTACTGGCTTAGAGGTCTTGAACCTCTGGGCACCAAACCCTCACAGCAGCAGTGTGTCAGGGGATCAGTAAAATGTTATCCGCAGGACGGGAAGCCAGCTGGGGAGTAGAAAACAGGAGCGACTTGAGGATGTTCTCTGCTTACCAAACAGAAACTCAATAGGATCTGCGCCAAAGGTGAGGAGGAAGGTGTTAAATAAAGTATCGATATCATGGAACTTCACCCATATCTTCAGGCCCTTCTGTTGTATGGGTGATTGTGTGGGTGTAGGAGAATTTCCTGGTCTTAGAAAAATATTTTACACCATCCATCATAGCCAGCAAAAAAAAACTATTTTGAGTAATGATCTTTTACCAAGGGGATGGAATAGATGGGAATTAAATCTATGGGCTTTTTTTTATTGTTATGACTGGTAACTGGGAGGTCTAAAAATTCAATTTCCTTTCATAATTATTTAATAAAAAAAAAAATTGGCTGTGATATCTTCATCTTCCAGTATGCTTATAGTTTGATTTTCCTAAATCTGCTTTCTCACCTCACTCAAAAAGTTAAATACGGGCTTTAACAGTTTTTTTTGTCTTGAATTTTGATCGGTTTGCAAATCCAGCAATTATGTGCAGATGTACGGACAACTTAAATATACCAACAGAAGCTCATTAAATCAAGAATGATTACACTTAATGCATATATCACTGTGAATTAAAAGTTAAGAAAAACACACAGTAAGGGAGAAAAAAAAGTTTTTTCACTGTTTGATATAATAAATCAATGTACGACCATCCTCCTTTTGTGTAATCTTGATGTCAGGGCCAACCTTTTTCTCTCACTGATCTCTGAAGGATTTGCCTCATCCACATAATTAGCTAATCAGTGATGGTGCACTGAAACAGGCAGGTAAGACCTGTGGCTGTCGGTCATTATCTAATCAACCCATCAATCACACAGAAGCACTACCCCCGAGGGCAGCATTGGCCAATAGGCACACAGGTGAACCCTTAAATCAGTTTTAATTGGGCTGCTGAGTAACAAGCAGAGCTGAAAGGTGTGGGAAAGCGAGAATGATGTCAGTGAAGTTTTACGAGGCCCCAACCACCACCTCACTAACCGGAGAGACAAGCCAGTGGTAGTAATAGTAATAGATGTCTGCTTTCACTCATTCATTTACCAAATAATCTGAGGATGTTGTTAACCTTGAACTCCCATCCTAAACATGTTTATACGTCTGTCTCCGACTCTTACACTTTCACGCACTACTTCTTTTTTTTGTTTGTTAAGCCATCGTGTCGTTCACACGTCTCACACACGTTCATTCCTGAATTCCTACTATTGTGTTCTGATCAGCCAATAGCACAGTGACACAAAGGTCTTCAGTCTGGCTTGAAGCAGTTATCATTTAAGTGGTTATTAATCTGCAGATTCTGGCATAGAAGACATTTTGATCTTCCATTACGCTAATTATTTAAAATCAGTAAAATCTGATATTTTGATGTTGCTTAAAAAAGCAACAGCATGAATAATATTTTCAAGTTTATCCAATACAGTGGTACAAGTACAATAGTTACTGGAAGTTTTCATTAATTCCCAAGGCGTGGATTAGAGTATTTGGGAATTGGCAGCGCTCTGCACCGATAAACACCTAGAGAGCAGCTCAGGCTGGCTTTTGATTGGTGGTTTGTTAAATGGAGCGATTGCTTACTGACAAACAGTTATCAGCCAAAATAAGGTTTGCTCAAGCAGATTAAAGGTGGTTTTAAACAGGGTTTTAATCCCATGTTAACATAGTCTTCTATAGATTCCTGTCTGTGACTGAAGGAGGGAGCTACCGCATGTTTTACCTCATGTTTTTTAAATAACTTTTCTAAAGAAACAAAATTTTATAATATGCTTTCCAAAGTTGCCATTTTTGTAATTTGTGCTCTTATTTCTTTTGCTTCAAGACACTCCTGTTTTTCTCAGACACATGAACTTTTAGGGTGTTTGTGTTTTCAGTATCACCTTTTTTTCAATAAGTAATGGTTATTATTTTGGTACAAATTAAAGCACGTTCATTATTCCTTGTATGAGGAGGAACAAATGAATTGCTGGACTCCAAACCTCCGTTAGCAGGTGTGTCTCAAAGGGTCCCCCCCACACACACACACAATTCTTATCTGCTTTGTGTAAAATCAAAAATTTCCAATTGCATTTGCAAATGTAGATGTGAAATCTCACCAGCATGTGATAACTTTATTTATATATGGTACATTGTTTTTGAAACCATGCATTTCTTCTGAAATCTCATATTTCTTTCTCAAACAGCAGCCGTTTCTTTAAAACAATATTTTGGCACTCAGTCTTTTACAAACCATCCCAGCACAGGAGCTCGCTCCCCCCGGCTCTGGCTTGTCGATTTGCCGCTTGAAACAGCACATTTATTGACAGCTTTTAAAAAATATTTACTGCCCCACTTCCTCCCCCAGCGGACACCGAGCTCGTAATCTTCCGATCTGTTTATTGGATCATTTGTCAAAGCTTCAAGCTTTTCCTCTCTATCTTTAATTTTTGTTATCACCCCCCATTTTCACTTTCTAGAAAGAGTTGTGTGCGTGTGTGTGCATGTGTGTGTGTGTGTGTGTGTGTGTGTGTGTGTGTGTGTGTGTGTGTGTGTGTGTGTGTGTGTGTGTGTGTGTGTGTGTGCATGTGTGTGACAATGAGACAGCGTCGGAATGAGAGCGTGAATAAAAGGTAAGACAGGGAGTGAAATGGGCCTCGGAGATTAACTCTTTCCATGCCTTCCTTGTCCTTTTTAAAACAGAATTTACAGCTGATTAGCGTCCCCTGTAAAGACAGGCCCCAGTTCCCAAAAGGAACGCTGCTAAACATTTATGTAAGGCCAGACATAAAGACCCATATTAAAAACATGTGTTCCTCCAAAGAGCCCTCAGAGAGACGTCCAAGAGGGACTGAATAAAAACACTGCAGACTGGAGGCTCATTTTCAGCCCATCATCCAATAATTGTGTCCAACGATTCCTACTTGTTTCTAGGGCTGAAGAATTTTAGCGTTCAGGAAAAAAAGCACAGACAACAAGTCCTCTGTTATAAAACATTTAATGAATTGCATTAAATTGCATCCTTATTGAGAGTTTTTATGCAAGTCTGTGCTGGAGCTGAAGTTAGTAGCTAATTAGCTTAGCTTTGTAAAAACACTGAAAACCCAGTTGAACATACAGCTCAGCTCCCTGTTTGTGTTTTTATAGATCGAACCAAAGAACTATATCAGGTCATTTATTATGCTTTACACTTGTAGGTGGGTTTTGTAAGGTTATCGGTCTTAAACAAATTAACTGGCTGCTGGTTTGATTTTTACTGTCTAGACATGAGAATCTATAATTCCTCTTGCATAGTTCAATAGAAGACTAAACAAGGCTGTTTCTCAAAAGGTTAAAGGAAAACCTCTGGGTTTACTTCAGGAACACGAACATCAAGACAAGAATGTTTAAAATGTCTTGATTTGATTTGTGCTGATCAAAGTTAAAAAAAACAAAAAACTCCATGAAGTACAATTATACAATAAGCAAAGTGCGGTAATGAATATAACAGTGAATTTAAGCAATAAAATGAATATATGCAATAAAAATATAAATTACTTACATCATCACTTCCTGGTTACACATGTAACAATAAAAGCCAGGAATTCTTGAACTTACAGACCTTGAAGGAGGAAGTGTGACTGCTTGAGATTTTAAAAAACTTTGCAAATTTGATCAATATTCTACTCGATTGATTGATTTAATTTTTGTGTGCTCTTGTTAGCTTTTTCACCAGACTGAACCGTAGGACCTCAGTGCTGCTTTGTTGTAAATATGGTTAGTCGCTGATAAATGGTGATTGTGGTCTATGAGTGGTGGATGTTCTGCTTTAAGGACATCAGAGGTCAATATTACCACATAATAGTTGTAACTATAAAATACCAAGCAATGTCGTATATTTAACTCAAGTTATGCAAGATTGCAGCTTATGAATATATGAATTTAAATCATAGTAAACTGAGAGAATGGCAGGGGGTTGTCTTTTACTCCATGAACTTCAGGTAACGTATAGAAAGAGGTAAGTCTTGTATGTTGATGATATTCGACATAGAACAAGAACTCAACAATGAATTAAAAATAAATAAAAAAACCCTCTCAAAATGTATTTTTGGTCTGCATTGAAATTTTGGTGCTGACCTTAAGTTGCTGCAGCATGCACAATCATGAATGTGTGATTTACTAAGTGTGTGTGGGCACAAAAAAAGTGAGAGACGGAAGACGACAGTAAGGGGAAAAAAAGAAAAGCAAAGGAAAGGGCGTGAGTATTATTATTACTGAAGACGTGCCTGGTGAGGTGGCGGCTGGCATGGACACCCAGAACCTTTGCTACTGGTGCTGCCAGGCCTCAGCTGCTATATGTGCTTAGTCGTCACACATGCCCACAGTGTACACAAGGCAGCCACAGGTATGTCCCCATCACCCTGGACCACACCAGTCACAGCCAGGAGGCTGTCAGAACCTTTCGGCTCTTCTGTCAACTTAATGAAATGTGACTGAGGTTGTGCTGCCAGCACACAAGCAATTGTTTCATTCGTATAGCCTCCGCTGATGTATAGAGACTTTCATTCCCCAGTCACAGCCATCAAAGGGTGTGTGTCATATTGTCACCTTTGTACACAGAATGTGTGTGTGTGTGTGTGTGTGTGTGTGTGTGTGTGTGTGTGTGTGTGTGTGTGTGTGTGTGTGTGTGTGTGTGTGTGCCTGTATGGGCCCATTAGTCTGTTTGGGGATGTTGTGTCTGTTTCTGTCTGGGTGTTCAGAGCAGTTTGGCCACAGTGGAAAAGATAATCATAAACTAGTGAATGGTAAAAATGTGCCCAGGTGGTTGTGTGTGTGTGTGTGTGTGTGTGTGTGTGTGTGTGTGTGTGTGTGTGTGTGTGTGTGTGTGTGTGTGTGTGTGTGTGTGTGTGTGTGTGTGTGTGTGTGTGTGTGTGTGTGTGTGTGTGTGTGTGTGTGTGTGTGTGTGTGTGTGTGTGTGTGTGTGTGTGTGTGTGTGTGTAAGAGAGAGAGAGAGAGAGCATCGGTATGTTTTTGGCTTGGCTGGAATCGTGAAACGTTTCAGTGCCTCATCAAGTTTGTGGTAAATAAAATGTTGAGTTGGACATTTAAACACAACTGATGAATTTAAACTGTCACACAGAACACTGGAGCAACAAGGAAAAATGTTCTGCAGTCATCTGCTGGAGGAATCATGGCAGCGCTGAGCATGTTTTTTTCTTTAGTCACAGTCATGACGTGGATGCTGAGAGACAGACAAAACCCCCATTTCTCACTGTACACCTTTGATGTCCCCAAATCTGACTGAAATCACCTAAAATAATAAACCCTAATCCCTGTGATTTGGAATTTTTGACCTGATCATGTTATAATCAACTGTTATGTTAAAAACATAAACCTCCAATTTTAATTCTCTGATTAGACTTAATGTCAGTACAAGCTCAAAAAAAATGTGTATGTGGTGAAAGATGTAGTGGGTTAATCACACTCATACAGCTCAGACCAAGTGGATAGAAAAATTAGTTATGGGCAATGTTTCCAATAGACATAATTTTAGCTTTGTGAGTTTCAACATAAACACAAAAAGGAATGAGAAAATAATTGTGGTCGACTGGTGTGTGTGGTAACCCATCGCAGCCCTCATGTTGGATGTGGTGCGCTTTTTCCAGGGTTTTGGATTTCTCAGTATATGTTAGGTACATGAACTTGCATATGGCTTCATGTATGAGGGATCTATCTATCTATCTATCTATCTATCTATCTATCTATCTATCTATCTATCTATCTATCTATCTATCTATCTATCTATCTATCTATCTATCTATCTATCTATCTATCTATCTATCTATCTATCTATCTATCTATCTATCTATCTATCTATCTATCTATCTATCTATCTATCCACCCGTCTGTCCAGATGAGGTCAGGAATAGGTTTTTGATGATTACTGAATTAATCAATTTGTTTATGGAAAATAATGAATGCATGATTTATTGGAAACCTTCTCAGCTTTTCATGTCAAACATTTTTTCTGATTTCTTTTTCAGTTCAAAACCAATATCTTTGGGGTTTTGGCTCAAACAAACCTTTGAGACAAAAAAGTAATTGCACTCCCTCAGGCATGACTTCACCCCAGTCAATCAAATTAGTGCTCTATGGATTTAAGGTAGGACAATAAAATAGAGTAACCTCCTTAGTGTAGTAAATATTTCTCTACTTGGGTCTAAATAATTTCCTTTCAGTTTTGTCCCAACAGATTATGAGGACTAGGTCCTTTGGTTTTCTCCTTAGAGGGCTTTAGCTCAGTTGGCTGGAGGGCTGAGGGCCCAAGTCTATCAACCAGTGCCAGTGTAAACAAAGCAATTCCTCCCCAATTAGAAACGCTAAATGCATTGGACTCGGTGCACAACCAGGGGTTGGTCCGTGCAATTAATGCAGCCTTGGTCTCCACTGGCTGCTTCGGATGACTGGGATGGTTAAGATGTATACAGTTTCAGTTCAAGGCCAGCCAGTAGAAGCCTGATTGGACAGGTTGGACTCATCATGGAAGTATAAACATGAAGTTGGATGGGCGCTTGGTGGTTGGGGTTTTCTTTGGGTCAGTCGTGCTGGGTAGAACCACAGCAGGCCAGGAAGATATGTGTGGTAGGGAGGTCAATTGGAAGGGGGGCGGGGGGGATTTGGGGGCAGAGGAAGCGGCAATTCAGCTGTGCAAACTTTTCAGATTCAACTCTAAACCTGGAGAAGATATTGATGAAAAGAGGGGAGTTTTAAGGTAACTGAGAGTGACACATTCTGACTTTGGACTGCTGTCACACCAGATGTGAATTTTAGCAAACTACTTGCCTGCCACAGTTTTAAGACATGTTAAATTTAATTTCCAACAAAGATAATTCATACAACCCCAAAATAAAACAAGACTATCCTAATTTTATTGTAATTTCAGTTTATTTTTCATGCAACTGACAACACGTGCTTCTTTTTTTACCGGAAATGTTATATCTGGTCTAAACTCTTGAGTTTTATCCATCCCGTCAAAATAATAAATAAAAAAGTCAAAGACAGAATATTCGGATTATGTTTGGTATGCCAACATGTTAGTAGTTGTTGATTAAGAACTTAACATTGTACAAAAAATAGGCAGACAGAACACAACAAATGCCTCACTTTTTGTAAAAACTTCATTCCTTTCAGCTTGTATTTGAGCATTGTCAGTAGTACTGTACAGTATGTTCAAGATTCAGAACAAATGTGCCGTACAATGTTAAGATCTTAATCAACAACTACAGCTAATAGATAGATGGATGGATAGATGGACAACTACAAACTTTTTGGCATGCCAAACGTGTGTGTGTGTGTGCGTGTGTGTGTGTGATTGCTGTTCTGACTCTTTTCCTCCGTGTGTTCCTGACGTGTTGGTTTGCACTGTGAGCCTGGGGTGCTCTACTCTCTTGAAGATAGTTTGCTAACAGAGCTCTCACTCCATTGCCTCTAATGAAAATCCATACTAAACATTTAGCTCTGTGTGAGAAAGGGAGGAAATCCAATAAGACACATAACACAATTTATAAATTACAGGAAGAACCAATCGAACCAATCAGCAAAAATTGAGATATGTTTCTGTTTGGGCTATATTTGTCAAATTTACTGCTTTTTGGGAACCACAATAGCAGCTGCCTCTGTGTGGTGACCATAAAGAGGTTGGAATCTATTTTCTCAGCCAAAATGAAGTCTAATGCTGTGTTTTTATTCATTCCGCACAGATTATTAGTCATGCCGCCAGAGATGTCTCCACTGAGGTATTCCCCAACCTAATGGTTGCTCTTGGACAGCACCATCGATAGTAAACTAATCTTCAGCCTGCAAGGCAGAGGAAATAGATCTCATTAGCACTCACTGAACTATCTTCCAAGGAAACTTTCATCTTTAGACCACTCTGACAACAATCCTGAAAGCCAGTCTAATGTCACTTACTAGTTTTAGGTTTAATGGCTGACTGAAACATGTCTAACAGATGGATGGCAGTAAAAGCCATTTGTGTGATGCTTTTTTTTTCATGTTTGTAAGCATGACTACAATGATGTACTTGTTTTAAACAAGTAATATGGAACGATTATCTATCTATCTATCTATCTATCTATCTATCTATCTATCTATCTATCTATCTATCTATCTATCTATCTATCTATCTATCTATCTATCTATCTATCTATCTATCTATCTATCTATCTATCTATCTATAATAGAAGAATAGAATGATACTTTATTAATTATTATTTATTATTGTTTTTGATTAATAAAGGGCAGGCAGCTCCTCTGTGGTGCGCCCTAATGAGCAACTTTAAAGGGGGACGTCGCCTTGCTCAAAGGCTCCTTGGCAGGGATAGGTGAGCTGACACCTCCCACTGTCAGCTCACAGTGGGAGGAATCGAATGGCCAATCCTACAATCATTGGATGACCCGCTCTACCAACTGAGCCACTGCCGCCCCTTGCCTTTATACAGTGCGCATTTGTGCATCGACGCTCGCGACTTCACCTCATCGTGAATTTTTGGTAGGCAGTCATGTGATACCATTTGCGAATTCTATTGACTGACGGCATCCGGAAGTGCGCTAGGTTCTGTGATCTCTGACTTCCGTGAGACACAAAAATGCTTTAAACAGTCAATAAGAGTGTGGGACAAGGTAATACAGATAGGAGGTGGTTTAATATCAGTATGGGGAGGGTTCATTAATGTTTTAATTACCGTAAATAATAAAATAAATAATTTTTGTCGAGCTATCATAGAATTCATTAATATATATATATATATATATATATATATATATATATATATATATGTGTGTGTGTGTGTGTGTGTGTGTGTGTGTGTGTGTGTGTGTGTGTGTGTGTGTGTGTGTATATATATACTTTTTTTTCTGTTATATAATTTCATTTAATTTACCTCATCCTACTCATCATTTGATAACCTGCAACATGACTTCAACGGTAACTGGTTGATAACTGGTTCCCCGTTCACTACATCTTGAGCAATGCTTCCACGCAGCGGCTGAACCTACAAAACACACCAGTGGAGATTTCGGCCACTAGGGGGCGACATCAAATTAATCAGACACCTCCGAGAGCTCTTTGGACTTCTTCTTGTTTGTTTACACCACAAGAACTTCCTGCTTGCTAGTAGCTTTTCGTCCTCTCTATTCTACCTAGAATTTAATCTCCTACCATGGGTTGTGACGGAGGAACGATTCCTAAAAGACACGAGTTGGTAAAAGGTCCCAAAAAAGTGGAAAAGGTGTGTTGAGTTTTAAGAAATATTAACGATGTTGTTGACAGCTATCAGTGCTGTTAGCCGGTAAATGCTAACACAAACGTTTTTAAAGATGATCACTAGCTTAACCATCATTATTTTCATCTTTTTAGTGGCAAATTCAAGTACATCCAACCCTTTAATACATATTAACCACTCGCTCGCTTGTCTTTTGAGGTAAATAAAGTAATATCAGGATGTTGATCATCACTCAGCAGCTAACTAGCTAATGCTAACTGCGCTAAAGTTGCTGCTTTAAACGTCACGGATTAAAGAAAAGATTGTGTTTAATATAGAACCATTACACGTTTATGCTGTGCTCTTATATATCTGCGCATTTCCCCAGGTTGATAAAAGTGCAGAATTGGTTGCCAAATGGAAATACTGTGCCTTGAGTCAGGAGAAACTCAGACGGCCTATTGTGTCCTGTGAACTGGGAAGGTGAGTGTTGTCTCTGTGATAAAGTTTCCTAGCTATATTTAAGTAACGCGTTACGTTACTTTTTAGAGTTGAAAGCAGACGTCTGTGACAGTGAAATACTATCACAATTAATATTTACACTCTGTGCTTTCTGATCGATGTTATAATCCAGGCTCTATAACAAGGATGCCATCATTGAATACCTTCTGGATAAATCTGCTGAGAGACCCAACACTGAAGCTGTGGTTCACATCCGTGGGATAAAGGTATGTTCATGAAGCTGATTAGCATTTGATGTTAGGGAGAAGTGTGTGTGTGTGTGTGTGTGTGTGTGTGTTTATTTACTTATTTATTTATTTGAATTGATCCACATTGCAGGATATAAAGGAACTGAACTTGACTGATAACCCTGAATGGGAAGGAGAGAGAAGAACTGCCAAAGGAGACAAATATGAGGATAACTGCGGCATGTTCATTTGCCCTGTTGTTGGTCTGGAAATGAATGGCAAGCACAGGTAACACAAATCCACGTATGGTTCTGCAATCCAAGGGCAAATGTTGATACTTTACTGCATTCAGTGTAATCAGATAATCAGACAAACCTGACAGTAATCTCAAGATCAACACTGTTTGAATCTACTCAGGAGAGATTTAAAATCAGGTTCAGTGTTCATGACATTTTTGTATTAAATTCAAATGGAGTTACAAAAAAAAAAACTCCTCAAAGATCAGTTGCTTTCAACACTTGTATTTACATATTGAAATGTTCATATCAAACACGATTAGAAGAATAAGAAACTACTGTCTATTATTAATCCTAGTGTTTGCATTTTCAGATTCTGTTACCTACAGACCTGTGGCTGTGTGTTTTCTGAGAGAGCTATGAAAGAAGTCAAGACAGAAATCTGCCACAAGGTGAGATATATTTCACTCTCTATTCTTTGATGAACCTATTTTCTTTCTGTGGATATAAATAAATATTGTTACTATATTTTTGTCCTTTATTTTTAATGAACTGGTCTGGGCAGTTCTCATACTTTGCTAGTGAACCATCTTGTTCAATGCTTGCATTGTTTTGTTTTGTTTTTTTGTCTTTATTATCACACAAACACAGCAGTAGTCTGGCATTGCACAAGGTTCAGGATGTGCATTTGATTCCCTATATTGATAACAAGACTTGCTTAGCTTATGTATATTTTTTTTAAGTCTCCCATAGAACTTTTTTGAAAGTCAGTTTTTACATAAAATTAATTTGCAGTGAACTGAAATCAAAATTGACAATTGAAAGGCAATATTAGAGGTATTTTGCAGTTCAAACCATGCAACAGGAAATCTATGAGGAGACAATCTGTCTGTGATGGACACAAGAAAGTCAGTGTTAGAATTATGTTGTCGTGGGATCTGAAAAATGGGGAAATGCATAAAGAAACACATACAGCAAAGGGCAAGAAGTGGACAACATAGAAATGCAGAGATCAGTGTGCCTCTGAAGTGTCCCAATAACAACAACAATTATCTAACATTAACATTTTTAGGATTTTATGTGGTATTTTTTTTACATCTAATTTGAAGATACAGCTACAAACACTTACAAAATAAGGCAATACAATAACATGTTTATTGTGTTTATTACCAAATTATACTGAAACTTGTTTAACCAGAACTTTATACTTTTATTTTTTACCTAGAAAACAGTAACAAGACAGTGGGAATATTAGCATTTACATACATGCACTATTAACTACTGTCACTGTTGTTCAGAGGGAACTGCATCCAGATGTGGCTAACCAAAATACATTTCCACAAATGAAGCCATTCATGTGAACATTAAAAAACAATATTCTATCAACTAAGGTGACTTTTTTTCTTCTAGTGTTGGTTTCAGTGTTCCATTTTTTCTTTTTTTGAGTAGTTTCTGACCCAATGGGAACCCCATGAACAACATCAGGCTTATTTAGGTCTTCACGGTCTTCACATGTTATCAGTAACATTAGAGCAATGTTCTGTCTGGTGCACAGGTCATTGTGGGATAGCAGGAAGCTGATGATCTGTATTCTGTACTGTTTCTTTCTGGGGAACTGAATGCTTGTCGGAAGACATAACTTTTTCAACTTGAAACCAAAACACAAGGTCAAGTTTTCCAAGGTAGATTTATTCAACAAAATATGGTTTCTTGTCTAGGCTGACTTCTAGTTTTCTAGAGGTAGAAATCCGTTTTACATTTTTTTCAACAAATATTAATTTTGAGCATTCCATGCCATGGAGCCAAAACATCATACACACACTGCTCTAGGCTGACAAAGGGAATGGAGTCTATGTCACGTATTGATGCATTTGTTAAACAGGCTTCCACATCTGGATGATGTTTCTCAACTATTTACACATTTTCACACAACAATGTGTCACTTAAACTTTAAACAACAATCACTGCCTTGAAGAGAAAGTCTTGGCCCTGAACCTTTTTTCTGTATTTTGGATATAATCTAGCTATGCTTGAATCTCCAAAATATTGATTTTTGACACAACTTCACCCATTGGCAAATGGTTGGCTTACTCCCTGGTAATCACGTGTAACAGTTATAACAAAGTTTTTAGCTGGATCACAAACAGAATAATATTGATTAAACCATATTTAACATTTAACTAAACAGTAAACAGTACTTATGTAATACTTTGTTTAGTTGTAAGCATCTGTTGTACATGGATATATTTTACTTTCACACAGTTGTTTGCTTTAAAGATGTTTTAGTCATCTGACATGCAGATTGTCTTCTGAGTATCAAAAGGCCATCTTATTATTTCATAAACAGAAAAATTAAACACATGTATGTCAAAAAATGATGCACATCTAAGTTGCACAATACATCATCTTGCTTCTTCCATGTCACATTTGTGATATAGCTGGACACAACACAAGTGCAAATGGTTTGAGTGCATGTAGATAGACTTTTCATTGAAAGGGCCACCAGCTACTTCATGCTCCGGCGCTGCTGTTGAAGGACCTGCTACTTGAGTTCTTCTGTGTGGCCAAGAGCCATGATGGTTCAATGGGAACAGTTGCTTGGTTCAACACCTTGTTCCTGTGCCACTGTTCCAGACAGTCCAATGCCTCTGGATAGGTCTTATCAAACTTATTAGCAAACATTTGATTCTGGTTTATTATCCATGGCAGGTCCCCAACTCCAAAGATACATATATCTCGTACATAATGTCCTGAAAAATCACAAAAAACTTGTATGTTAGATGCCACTGTCATATTGAAAAATAGTACACAGACAAAATCTAATGCAGAGAAGCTCAGGAGATAAATCCTAACTGCCAAGTTTTATTAATTAAAGCTTGACTTGTCTTAGCCCAAAAAGCCAAACATGAGACAAAGAAGGAGAACCTGGCAATGTTCACTTCGCAAGACACACAGATTATTAAGTAGCCTCATGCTAAGACAATAGAAAAAATAAGTACAGTACTCAAGTATGTAAGCTACCATTTATTTTTAATTTCACGACACGTCTCTGCGTCAGAATGCTGCAGTGTTCATAGATCAAGTGTGAACAGGTTTGACAAGGATACTAAGTTTAGACCACAGATAAACCCCAGTGTGTAATCATGTATTAAAGCATTGTTATGCTACACCTTCATCTCTGCCGTACCTTTGCAGCCATCGTGTACCGTTCCTACTTGATCGCTCCACTTGATTGCTCTCACATTTCCCTCCCATTCTCCATCTATGTAGCTGCCTGGAGCTTCTTTAAACATGGAAATACAGAAAACGAATCATAATTATGTAACTGAACTAGATCTTGAGTACCTGCTGAAGCATGTTTGGGACATAAGAAACTGTCTCAAATGTTTTCATTAGTAAGACTATAGAAGTGACTGTGTCCTATTTTTCATTGGAAGAAGACATAATAGCAACACATTTCCCTAAAATCTAATGTTGAGTCATTGTCATCCTTCTAATTCGAAGAGATGCAAGGATTTTTTTAAAAATTAATATGTGAAATGATCATTCTTAATACTGACATTTGTTAAAGTCCAATAGAATTCAGCATGAAAGCAATAAATGGACATTAAGAATATTTCTTCTTGCCATCTCAGAATAGAATTTTGCTCAAAAAAAGAAAATAATTTAGTTCCCCCTTATTGACCATCCAACTAGAATCAACGTCCTCTGCATTTAAACTGATGAAAAGAACTTTTAAGTAGGGAAATCTTTTGCCCGACAGAGTCTTGAACCAGTACACCCCCCGGTCCCCAGCCAAGACTTGGTGGCCTGAGCTACTGCCGCCCCGTTGTCTTGTCTAATTTCACTCTGGTCAGATCTTTGATCAGTACAGATGGCAATATTTCATAAAGATATGGGTTATGATCAATATCGCTCTTTCTCTGTCATCGGCTAACATAGTGTTGCAAAAATATATATGTTATCAATAAGTTGGTAGAGTGTTGTCTTCCTTCAAATTATACGTATGGAGTAACAAGAGAAATTACAGTAATTGTATGCAGTACTCTATAATAACACACAATTAGGTCTGGATTATAATCCAGATCTGTGCATCACTTCAAATAGAAAGGAGCTACATCCCATCAAAATATACATCCAATCAGGATCAGCCAGTGCATGAAATCATAATTGTGTTGATATTCCGTCAAATACTGATGATTTCCAATATTAGTTGTAAATCACCTTAGTCAAGGATTTAGCTTGCATTTACAAATTGGTCATGAAGCAAATCCAAGTTAAGTGACATCATCATTCTTCCTAGAAGACAGTGTTTGATATGCCTAATCAGCAGTTATGCAACAATTGATGATCTTACAGTGATGCAAGATGACATGATCTCATTCTGCGTGTTCACATCTCTGATTGTTCAGGTTTTACTAACATTAACTTTTGCAGAGATATACTGCAGTTTTTTTTCATCTTTGTCACTGCATCTGACTGTGACTTATTTAAAAGTTCACATTCAAACATCCTGTGTGATCTTGTTGCATTGGGGATGTTTCTGTGTCACATTTCCTTTATTTTACAAACCATGGTAAGTCTGTCATATATCATCTTAGGCTGTCTCTGACCATTGCTGTCGTTGTCATGGTGTCCCACTGATCAACTGTTTGTTAATTCATACTATATCAGAAGGTGAAGAAATTGGAATTCTTTTCCCCAAAGTTCATTTTGACACCTTCATGTCTTGTTTTATCCACAATAAAAATAAAAACAGGAACAAAGAAGGTGGGAAATGTCCACAGTTTACATATGTTATTTCTCATCAAACCATCCTCATAAGTAGTTTTAATTCATGAACTAGTTGATTTATGGCTGCAGCTCTAACATCTGTAGTGGTAGATGTCGCTGCATGTCTGTTACAGTTGATTAAATCAGATGTTTTACCTTTAATGTGGTTGAGCGTCACCCAGTAGTGCTCGTCTGGACTGTATGTGTCTTTGGACCATTCCAAGAGGTCGTGGGATATGTTGCTCTTCAGAACAAAGTCCACAAATGCCCTAGTGAGAGCATAGTAAGCTGTTCCAAAATAAATTTGTAAATTGTGTGGTGGAAGACTTTTCTTCATTCCCCATCCTTTGAGAGCCACACGTGACCCTGTGATCTCCCTGTGCTGGAATTCCGTCCTGTACCTCATATACCCCGGCTGCTTTACTCCAGGTGTCATGTTTCTGTCTCTCCAGTTTTTGCTCTTCATGTACTGCACCAGTTCTAGGTTGCTGCTGATGGGGAAATCCTGTCCACAAAGATTCACAACTTTCCGCCAGCCTATGCTGGATCCCACTAGATCCTTCATGCAGTTCACGTCTGCTTGCAGGCGTGAAAATCCACCGTAAGTCACCGACTCACTTTGGGTGGAGAGAAAGGCATTTTTAAAACAGCCGACTATCTTCCGTACAGCGTCCTGGTACTCCGGCGGAGCCTTAGCGTCCACGTGAATACAGTAAACGTTCTGTGGCATGTAAATGGCCCGCAAGACACGCACGAAAAGCTCAAACTCTTTGTGAATGGTCATAATGAATGCTAAAGGGTAGTCCTCCTCCTCACGGCTCAGTGGTCTTGTGATGAAGTGTAGATCTTTTGTCAAATTGGAACACTGCAGTTGATTATTAACAATAAATCTTTCCACCTGTAGATAGAGAAGTCTTATTTTGCAAAGGTATATGTAGCATAGCTTTAACACAAGATCTTGTTTATATGAGTATCATTTTGACCAAAAAAAATTATGCATAGTTTTCCACAATTCAATGCAGATGTAAGAAATGCAATGATGAATTGCCTGTACATAAACATACCTGACAGTCCTGACGATGCCATTCTACTCCCTCTTCTGTTCCTGGCAGAAAAGCTTTACATTCAGTGGCGAAGGGTCTGCAGCTTGGTGAATTTATCAGTTTTGGCTCTATTTGTGTCTTGGTCCACAAGTAAATGACCGAATACACAGTAACACTTGCAGCCAGGCAAAACAAGAAGCTCAGCTTTCTTCCTTCAAACAGGCACATAGTACCCCTACTTCACCGTATCCAGCCAGCTACTCCACGGATAAACCCCTGAAAAAAAGGCATCCATTGGTTATTTATTTTATTATTTTTTTTATTTTATATACTGGATTAATCCCTGAAGGGTAATTAGTGGCACACTCTAGTTAGTCACATGCATATATTGGTGTGTACAGGTCCTGAACACACAAACACACACAATGGGCCTGTATGCATGCAGGTGGGGGTAGACTGGTGGACATCTCCTGCTTTGTGTGCCTTGCTCAAGGGCACCTTGGTGACTCCAGCTCACATTCCGGGTGTTTTTAGGTGACAGTGGGAATTGAACTGCCGATCTTAGAACATTGGACGACCCGCTCTACCTGCCGCTCTATCACTGAGCCACTGCCGCCCCCAGGCCCTTACCTTGGGCCCTGGGGAGTGGAATCACAAGGAGGCTCACAGTTAAATCCAGAGGGCAGCCCTTAAATGAGGAACCAGTTGTTGATGCTTTACCTTTTATAAAATTTATAACTTTTTTTATGACTTTGTGACTGCTGACTTTGTCACTGCTGACTCAAAGTGGCCATCCAGAGAAAATGAAGGAACAAAGTATGTCTGTCACTGTCTCATGTTGTTCTGATACTGCCCCCAGTCGTCAGTGATAAAGCACACGGGTAGAGTGACATAAGGTTCTGTGACGATAGATGTCCTTGTATCACGTTAGAGCTATCCTACTATCTGTTAAATGATTCTAAGACTTCTTTAGTGTGGGGGGTTCAATGAGTTTGTGGAAAAGTGTTCAGAGGGGATGGTCTGGAGTTCAACACCCAAATGTGCAACATAACAAAAGAAAGACCTTGGGCAATGAAGTAGTCATGCAATTTTCTAGAATTAGGCAAGAATTTATCACATCTTCATTTAGTCTGATTTTTTTTTTTTGCCCATCCTAAATCCAGAAACAGAAAGAGAATTGTTAGCAAGACATTTGATCCACTTCAGAGTTTGTTTCTTTAAGGTTTGCAAAAGATAGCCCAGACAATGTTTTTTTCTTAGCCAGTTGATTAATTAATTGATCAGTGGAAATTTTCTACTCATAATTTGATAGGCTATCTCTGGTTTTTATGTTTCCCCAGATTAAAAAGTTTCTCTAGATTTCATAAACATGAAAAATGACAGGTGTAATAGATGTTTAACTGAAGGTAGCTTTATAAAAGTAGGATTTCAAGTTCAATTCAGTTTTCACATAAAAACTATGAGTTTTGTTAGCGAAAACGTTTTTCAGATTGACTGGGGAATAGTTCTGACAGGATAATAGGCGTAATACCGTTAGAGTTGTTGTATCATATACATTTATAACATTTTATTTATCTTTTAAACAGATTTCAGTAAATCTATTTGAAGACTGAACATCTTGTTCGTCGAATAGAAAGACATTTGTTTCTTCTGTACACCCACAAATTATAATAGATTTTACTTTGAGTATCATAAATTGATAATATATTATAATATCTGCCCATTATACCACAACAAACCGGCTCTAAAATGAAAGGTACATTATGTTTTATGTTTTTGATGAATCAAAGTAATAGTATTGCCTTTCTTTTAATCAGCGGTGTTGTCCCTGCAGAATATTCACCATGAACAGACTGAAAAGAACATCTTACACTCTGTTCCTCTCATTGGAGTAGAGAACAACATCTCTCAGGACTGTTCTTAATTCTGTGCCTTTAGAACAAAATCACAAAGTAAATTTACAAACAGATATCCCTGGATGTTTTATTTATATTTATATTCTACTTTGATTTATTTAATTTAAATAACATACTGAATAGAAAGAATAACTAAATACTATCTATCCTATGCTACCTTTATACTGCGTAATTAATTGAGGCATATTTTTTTCATCAACAGCTTAAAATATGGCTTTAGGTAATAATCCACATTTAAAAATAAATTTCGGTACAGATCAACTATTTAAATCCTAAATTATTGCATCATATAAACAAATGATGCAATATGATAATACAGAATAGGAGAGTTTAATGTGAGAACGCTACCTTTTAGGCAGTCTAGTCCTTATCCTTAAGGCGAAGAAGTAAACCGTTGATCACCGGCAGCTCTTCTTGTCATTTTTTACGGCTGCTGTGAGCTTGTCAGTACAATCCATACACAGACCAGTGGGGAGAACAAGTAATTTCCATCAGCACCACAAACAACAGCACGCCAAGAGCAGGAGCAGGTAGTGAGGTTTGAGCGAAATTTGGTTGTCAGGATTGGTTTTGTTCTTTCCAGCAGCCGGTGACCTGGGAGGTGGTGCTTTCAGAGCTGGGGACGTTGTTAGAGTCAGGAGTATTTTTGTGCGCTTTTTCCCTCTAGTTGTGTTCATTGCTGATGAAGACGCAACCCCCTCATCCCCACGAGACACGGTGCAAATCCTGCCTGGTTACCAGCAGCAACACACACACCTCTAACACAGAGCTCCCATCTTACACACCTTCTCACCCCATTCTCCACCCTTAGTTTCTTACTCATTTTTTGTTCTCTTGCTTTCCATTATTTTTCCATGAAGCACCTTTGACAGCAGGTTCTTTCCTCTTCTTTGTTTTTCCTCTTCTTCTCGAGTTTTATTCTAGTTCCTTTGCACAGTCCATCTCCCTTGAGTGTTGTCTCTCTGTAATATTCACTTCCTTGCTTCCTAGCTTCTCACAGATGAGTTCACTGGTTTGCTTATGTGGCTCCAGCTCACCAGCAGCCTGTTCATGTGTGGTAACAGCAGCTCCAAAGTGACTGACTTCGGAGCGGCATCCACAGTTTGTTGCTGCTTGGTCAGCTCCTGAGATTAGCCCTCTTGTGTTGAACAGAGCACATGGTTGGAGTTCACACCCATTAAGCCTGCATTATGGCAACACAATAGACTTCTGCTGGTTACTCACAGGGTTTTATATTTGTATTCTTATATGTGTTTGTTTTGACATTCTAGGAAGTTCTTCTTCAATACTATTACAGTGTTCAGATGGGTAAAGGTGGTGTTGAATGATGCCCAGGATGTCAAAAAAAAGACAATAAATTCAACAATAAGTAATGAATTGATAATTACGATTTTGAGATGAAAATGACACAATTTCCCGAACTCTTTTCTCAATAATTGACTCTTCTCGCATTTCTAATGTTTGTGCTTATGTCTGTTTTTGTTTTTTTTTAACATGCATTAAAGTATTATTTAGTGATTTGTATTGTCTGGAAAAACTAATTATGTAATACTTTCACCTTCCTCCTTTTGTTTTGCATTCTTAAGTGCTCACATCCTTTAAAAGATTTCCATCGCAACAAGTCATATGCGTTGCATTTGCTTATGGAAATAAGTTGGTTTTTGCCATTCGAGACATCTGGTCCCTGCCATAGATAACTCAGTCTCATAGAAATACTGTCATCAAGCCTGACAAAAGCTGTGCAAATAATTGCTTTGCAAGTCAAATAAGCGCAGATCTCTGTTTCTGTGAAGCACATGAAATCCTGATTAAATAGTCTTTCCATTCTTACCATACATAATGTATTTTCTATGCACATGTGTTTTGAAGAAGTTTGCGTATCTGAAGGTTTTGTCAATGAATACAGTAATGGGAATCTTGTGAGAATTACAGAATAAAATCCTTTTTTTTTCCTCCCAATAATCTTCATTACAACTACCATAGCTGCAGTGATGTTCAGTCCATAAAGGACACCTGTACATCACGAACTGTCATATTCATTTGATTGTCTTACATTTATGAATTTGCATGACAATAAAAAAACAGTATCATATGATCATAATCATGACAAAACTAAAGAATTAGGCTGGGTTTACATGGCTAAATTTTCCAGTTCAGTTTTTCTCCTCCCCTGTGTCACAGATAGGGTACAAATCCTGAACATTTAAGCTGGAAACAAGCACATGAAATTGAACATTTTCAGATTGGAATTCGGTCTCATCCATATGTGTACATAAATTGGATATGATTTTGATATGTGCATTTGTATCATCTATTCCTTGTCAATGTCAGTCATACATCATTGCTCTCCTGATTCTTCTCAGTTTTAAAATTAGACTAACGTTTGGAACCCCTTAAAAATGTGTCAGAAAGAAAAAGCTTTAATAATCATTTTCAACGACGCACAAATGTGCTGCTTTTACAAAGTTTTAAACTGATAGAGGCAACAAATTGGAACTGGGCACATGGAGACCTGTGATGTAAAGATGGTTTTGGGGACATGATGGATTGTGATGTTTATTACTTTGCACTGCTGAAAGACATGTTTCAGGTCTTTACTATTTTTTCTAACCACATGATGTGTAATGAACTTAAATATTTGATAGAAAGGTCAGTCAGTCAGTCATCTTCAGATTACCACCGCTATATCCACCGCAGCGGGTCACGGGGAGCTAGAGCCTATCTCGGCGGCATAGGGCATGAGGCGGGGGACACTCCGGGTACGACACAAAGATATACAACCATGCGCACACACACTCATTCCTAGAGGAAGCCAGAGAACCCACACAGACACGAAGAGAGCATGCGAACTCCGCACAGAGCGGGACCCGAACCCGGGTCCGCTGTGTTGTGAGGCAGCAGCGTGCCACCATGCCGCCCTGATAAAAAGGTTTTTCTGCTAAGTCAGGCAGTATGTCTTACCATGGCTGCCTTGTTTTTGCTTTAGTGTGGGGACCCCTTCAAAGATGAGGATATCGTTGTTCTCAACGGCTCTAAGGAGGAAGTTGAGAAACTGAAGGAGAAGATGGAAGAGAGGCGAGCCAGAGCTAAAACTAAGGTGGGTTTCATTTTGACGTTGTCTCAACTAATAGAGTTTCTGCTGGATGTTGAGGGTCTTATTTTTTAAAATTGTCTCAGGAAGAGTGGATTATCAGCCGCTGGCTTTTGAACAATATTTGCTTCCACAACTAAATTTAGTTCAATTCAAAACCCTATTCCCTGGCGGTAATTCATTGGGCATGCAGAGTAATGTATTTGAAAATAAATAACACTTGCAGAAATAATGTAAACTGTACATTACATGACCAGAAATGATAAATAGTAAAACCATCTTAGTGCATTTGTGGATTAAAAAACACTAAACATTGAAAATAAGTGTCATACGTCCTTCTGTAGTAACAAGCGATCATATGAATGGTGTCTTAACTTGAAAATGTCACTGACAACTGCTCTGTGATTAATAGGCATGCCAACCTCATGCCCTTGTTTCCTTATAAGTCTTCACAATTACAACAATAACAGGACTCTAGAATTCTAAAATCTACATTTGTTTCACAATGTGAAATATTTTAACACAATACAATAGTTGATGCACTTACTGATTTAGGATCCCCATTAGTTCAACGGCTCACACCACCGGCAAGTGTAGCTCACTTTCTGGGAACGCAAAGCCTCACAGCCTCTCCTTCATTCCTTCTGAGGACACGTGTGCCGTTCTGATTGATATGACTGGATTAACTGGAATATCTAGGAAGCATTTTACCTGTCTTCTATGCATGGATTAAACCAGGGTTGTTCACACATTCTAAGTACTTACAAAATGATCTACCTACTACATCAATTCAAAACATATATTAATTTTTAGTATATTGAGAATTCTTTATATGTACAATGCAGGTTGATGTATCTTGCGTAATTGTATAAACTCTCATTGCGCAACACAACACAATTATTTTGTGCATCTTTTTTGTCATTTCCCAAGTTAACTTTAATGAAAACAGCCAGGGTTGCATAGTCCGGACAGTTCGCTGACAGCCAAGCCTCGAGCACACTTCCAAATTATCATCAATCATGGTGGAACGGTACTTGGATTTGATGATCTTCATATGGGAAAAAGTTGACGTACATAAATAAGTGAGGCTGATAATGCAGTCAAAGATGTAGCACATTTCCTCATGTTGGGGTACTTCTCTGTAAGTTCCAGAACTGCTCTGGACTTCAGTTAGCAGTGTCAGCATCTCATCTTCCACTTGAGGAGCGTGCAACAATCTTTGATGCAACTGAATGAATGAACCTCAGAATCTTCCTGAAAAGGATAGCACATGTATGTAGGGACTGGCTCAAGCAAAGAAAAGTCTTGAAAGTGTCGGTCAAACTCTGACAGATAATTTTAAATCTGCTCTGTAGTGTGGACTGCTCTCAGATTACACACAGGCGTTGCTTGCATCTCCAGTTCTGATGCCAGTTCTGCAAGTTTGCCAAATGATGGCGCTGCAGCTTTGAGGAGAGATGTTGCATCTTTTGTTTGAAAGTATTAACTATTTATTTGATTGAGTCTGGTGCTTCAGTGAATGCCTCTTTTACCATCTCTACATCATGGAAGGACTTCTTGATCTTAACGATGACTCTCCCAATGCAATGCTTCAGGGGCAGCTTTTGCCTTTAAAGTTGGCTGTGTCTATGCAACTGGCCTTTTAGTTCATTCACCTTTCTTTTTCTCAGCTCACTTATCCTTGGAAAGTACTGGTAACAAGGAAGCCTGAGAAGATTTTGTTCACCAGCACTCTGTGTGACCTGTTTGAGAGGAAGTATTACCCACAGGATCAGTAGGTGATACGGGTGAAAGCCACTGGTGAGCTTTTCAGCAACCATGTGTGGCTGAAGGTTTGAAAGCTGAGGGGACGTCAGCAAACAGGAGAATGTTAGTGGTGTAGGGGAGCTCGAGATGTTTACGGTTGGTGTCAATGTAGTCAGTCAGTGGATTTTACCAATTTAAGTGCTTTAATAATCTTTAAAGTACTTTAATTAACAATAATTCATTGGTTATTGTATAATATAATTGTTATATTAGTATAATTGTTGACAGCCCTCTTGGTTAGAAAGAGAAGCCATCACGAGGTGAAGGTAGTTCAGGTCTGTGATGGTGCCACCCTTCCTTTGGATGGGAATGACTGTGGACTGTTTCCATTGCTGGTGGGCTGTGCTGCTAGCCAAAGAGATCTGGAACAGGAGCTGGAACACTCCCTGCCTAACTGAGCAGAGATTACCTTGTGTGAATATTTGCTTTGTTTTTGTATTTCATTTAGACTATTTTACTGTTTGGATGGCAAGCGGCAGAGTGTAGCACTGTCGCCTCACGACAAGAATGTCCCAGGTTTGAGTCCCTTCTGTGCAGAGTTTGAATGTTCTCCCCGGGTCTGCATGGGTTCTCTCGTGGTTCTCCTGCTTCCTCTCACCTTTGAAAATGTGCAATTTAGGTGAAGTGATCAGTTCTAAATTGCCTGTAGGTGTGAGTGCGTGCATGAGTGGTTGTTTGTCTTTCATTTGGCTCTGCGATGCACCGGTGGCGTGTGTGTAGCAGTTAGCTGGGATAGACTCCAGCAACCTCCTTAACCCACAAAGGGGAAGAAGAGGCAACAGACAAGACCATTGTGGTCGTCTTGACTAGAGAAAATGGGTGGATGGATGGATGGATGAATACATGGATGGATGTTTTGGTGGTCTACTTGGTCTCTCCATTGGAGTCCTCCTTTAAAGACAGCGAAGAAAACCTTTTTTAGTCAGGATTTCCTTGAGTACTTTGGTCATCGATGGTTTATAGTTGGTTAAAAAACATTAAAAATGAGTCAGCTAGACTTGCATAAAGTCTGAAGACGTTTCATCTGTCATCTAAGAGGCTTCTTCAGTTAACTCACAAGTAGTCAGTTCAGATATTTGCGCTCTTGTTGGAGTAGAAAACAAACAATTTATAGTTAGGATACATTTTTTGATCATTAGGTGAGAACAAAGTTGTCTGTGTAGAAGGAGATTTGACTACCTTCTCTGACCTCCTAACAGCTAGTAAGTGGGTTGTGCCACCAGTGGTCAGCATACCCAAGTGGAGGGAAGGGGATGGATCTTTTTATACAAGGAAGTGAGCCATAACGCTTGTCCAGTGGCTTTCCTAACATAGGATGTGTGTGAAATATTGCTGAAATCCTTTTTTTGGTGTTCTGTCAAGTGAAAATCTAAACAAACGTGTCCTATCACATGCTTGTGTTTGATTACATCTTTTTTAATCAATTCATTTTTCTCTGTTGTTTTAGAAGTCAAAGAAGAGCAAAGCATTGGAAACTGTGTCCATACCATCAGAACCCAAAGGCAAGTATGAAGTATTTTGATCATGCTGTGTTTAAGTTAGCTAGGTTATTCATCCTGAGATAAAACAGGAAAATGGAATCTAGCACAGCATTTTTTTTCTGAGTCTCACTACTTCAGAGGCATGTATATGGCATTGTAAGATTTTTTTTAAATTAATTCGTACTTTTTATTTAAATACAGTGGTACCTCTACTCACAAAATGAATTTTTTCTGGAAGAAATTTCTTAAGTAGAAAATGTTTTAAGTATAGAGACGGTGTTTTCCATACAAATGCCCTAATCCGTTCCAAGCCCCAAAAAATTCAGACATAAATATTTTGTAAAGCATAAAAATGCATCAAAACATGTAGCAAATACATGTTACAATTTGATTACTACACAATAAATGAGAGTTGTGCATAATGTAAAAAACAAAGAATAAAGAATAATAATGATGGTCATTAACCTTTTAACTGCTGCCCTCATTGTTTTTTGCCCTCTTTGGTTCATGCACTACTTGCCTCACCATGTACAAGAGTGAATTCCAGTCCTCTTTGAACTTCTCCAACTACCCACGTGATGCCTTAAGCTCCGGATGTTCTTTCGCCGACTTTGCCTCACCTGAATCCTCATAAAAAACGACATTTGCCTTTTCGCAAATTATTTACGTAAAACTATCAGAACACCTCATGGGTCAAGGGCCGAATGATGAGGATGCTGCATAGACATCTGCAGTGTCTTGCTACTCATAGAGGTCTTAGCCAATGGGATGCCAGGAAGATGCTAGTTAATAGCCAATGACAGAGCAGCTATAAGAATGTCATAGAAACAACTTGAAGCTTAAAAAAAATAATTCTTAAAAAAAAAAAGAAAGTTACATTTTTATTGTGGTTCAACAGAATCAATAAAAACAAACTTGTGAAACTGTCCCGGACCGACTGGAGCAGCCCCTTTAAGAGCGTGGTCATGTGACCGAGGCAAGCATTTTGACAAGCGTCAAGAGTGACTCATAGACAGATATGGTTGAAATAATCCAGTATTTTCCAAAACAAAACATAGTTCAGAATCAGATAATAACACAGGTGAGTGCGATCTGCACTAGGCTCACACGTAAAAAAACAGGCTGTTCAGAGTTCACCTGACTGACATTCTGTCCATGTTGGCCAGGTCTAATTGGATGGAGGTGAAGGACTTAAAGAAAATTTGACTTCTTTTCAGCAGATTTTACTAAACAGTGGCATATACTGTATTATACAATGAATATATAAAATATATTATTTTTAGCCCATAGGACAATATATATCCGTACAGATACTTTGCACACATTCATAGTAAACAATGGTTTGGTACATTTTTCTACTGGAAGATTTTTTGCAAGCTACAATATCATGTTCAGCTGACAAAAGACGAAGAAGAATGTAGAAGTAATGGTTATTCAAAGTGGTTTAAATCAATCCAATGGACTTTAGGAATCTTCATTGTAGACTTTTCACCTCTCATCCAAGAGGCTTCTTCAGTTCTGGTGGTGGTTTGTCTTGTCTCAGCTTCTTAACCCTGTGAGGTTTGGTCAGTTATATTCCAATGACAAGACCCGTGTGGCTCATTAATAATAGTCATTGGGAGTGTCACTGAGAGTCAGTGGGTGTCGTTGAAATGCGAGTTTTACCGAGCCCTTGTATACTAATGGGGGTTAGTCAATCTGCTAGTAGTTTTTTAGGGGGTATACACCTGATTGTAAAATTGACGAAAGATGATGTTGAAGAGATGGTTTCTCCACTTTGACATGGATGGCTTCTCTCACTCCTCACTCAAACCATCTGTCCTCCCTATACAAAGTCTGAACATTGGTATCCTAAAGCTACATTTTGTCCAATCAGTTAAAGTCTAGACAACAGTTAACACTCAGTGGCATTAATTCTCTACTATCACTTTAGCTAGATCTGGTATATTAGCTGTGAGTTTAGCATTCAAAGTCACACTACTGTGTCAAAAAACAAACAAACAAAAAAATGTGCAACAAAAAAGCATACTACACATGTTTCAACAGCATGCTAACAGTATACCCGTTCAACAATGGATGTGTGGGTTTTCTAGTCTGTTTCACTCTTTCTCAGTTCTGGATCAGAGACCTCCGGCGGTGTGTGCTGTTAGTGAACATTGTTGGAGCTTCCTGTTCACTAAGACAACACAAGGCACACACCTTAGGAGTGAAGTGGCTGTCGGCTAAGAAAACTTTAACATTATTTATGTTGGTCAAGTTTCAATGAAACATCTGAGAGCTGAAACACAGGTTTTTCCTGCTTGCAGAATGTTTATTTTGGATTGGTCAGAAAATACATCAGGAAACATCAAATCGTACAACCTTACATCTTCATTTAGTACAGTATATGTGAGTTGTTGTAGATTTATGTATTATTTCAGATATTTGTGTTTAGTTGATATTGAACGAAATCAGTTATTCTGTCATAATCGGACTTGCCTCTTCTTCCTGTAGGCGAGACACAATCTCAGCAAGCCGGCACAGCAGAGGAGAGTTCATTACAAAATGGCGCTGAAAGCAACCAGTCAGGTAACTACTCACACCTAATGCTGCTAAACAGATTATTAAGATACATTTAAATGATGAGCTTTTAAAAATTACAGTCTACCACAATCCAAATAATCAATCATGGCAGTCAATCTGAAATTGAAGTTAAGGGTGTTTGGCCTCTTTTTATTGCAGAAATTGTTAGTTTAGAACACAGTTGTGATTTATTAAATTGTATCCAAATGATGAACATTTGAGTAAAAATCACACAGTATATCTTGTTTTATTTTTTCCTTTCATTTAATTTTTAAAAAAAAATTATAGTTCTTATGTTCATGCTGGTGTTTTGTTTTTTCTGTCAACTACCATTTTAACCAGGTTCGGCCGGGCCCTCGGGATCCTCCACCTCCTCTCAAACCATCAAAACTTCAACCAAGTCCACAAGCAAGAGATCCATCCAGCAAACGGAGACGTCGGAGGCCTTCAAATCTCTGTTCACCACCCACAGCTCTGCCAAGCGCACCAAAGAGCAGACTTCCAATTGGGTCACACACACCCCGTATCACTTCTAGTAACTTTCACTGAGCACAGCAGCATTTGGAGGTTGCTTCCAAAATTAGTGACCCTTTAAACATTGATAAACCTTCTTTGTCATCACTAGCCCAAAGGCACGCATTAGTCACATGACTTTTAATGTCATCAATGAGTCAGTCTCCAACTTGTCTCTTGGTCGTTCAGTGTTTACATGTTGTGAACATTTTGTTAATAGCTCCCAAGACTGTTCCATCTTTGTTTTGTAACATAATTCCTCCCTCATGAATTCCACAGCATCTTGGTGAGCTCAATCGTAGGTGCTTTGAGAATTGATGTTAGGATGACTTGTGTTTGTCACTGCTGTCTCCTAGTGGACAGAGTGCAGCTTCTTAAACTCCTACCTACCTGAATGAAACAATAATAAAAAAAAGTAGTGTCAGATTATTTATAGCCATCATTACATTCTTGTGAAAAACTGATGAAAGTGCGAAAGTGAATCCTTGAATCTTTGAGTCTTTCTATGCTCAGTAATTTCTACAAATGAATGCATTGATAATTGATTTCTTTTTTTTCCATTTTGAGCTTTATCACCATAAAATTGGCTCATTTCCTCTTTTACTCATTTTTTAAAACTCTTTAAGTAGGAAATGTTCATTAAATTTGGTAATGCGCTTCTTGAAAAGTGTGATTCAAAACGTAGATCAAAAAAGTAGCCACATACAACATGAGGTATCAGATTTGATGGCCCAACAGTTTTGTGTTGTAATTCAGTTGTTACATCACAAGAACCCAGCAGAGCAGGCTCGCATTATTTACTCATCCAACAGTTGCAATGCCCACTTTGCATGTTTCTTTGTTCTTTTAATAACACCTAAAAGTCAATCTGATGTGTCTTTTCTCTTGGCCACACTCCTTTTCTTTTTGGCTTCCTCCCTCAACATCATGAAGTCAGTAGAGGCTGCTGGGACTGGTTCTTTTCCTACTTTCCCAGTCATGTTTCTGGTACTCATTGTGACTCCGCTGTCTCTGCTGCATTAACTTGGCAGCACAAGTTAATGGTTCCTACAGCAGCAAGTTGAGTTTTCTATCCAACAGGAACGTGTGTGTATCATGTGAGTTTAGGCAGAGGAGTTGGTATAGTAAACAAAACATGAAATTACGCTTACGTTTGTGACATGGTGCTGTAAAGCATGATGTAATTCTCCAGGAGAACGTTGCGTAGTAACAGATGTCCAGGACACAGAGTGACAAAGACAGGCACCATCAGCCAATAAAAAGTCAGTGTACCGTATAAATGATTTTGATGCTGTTATATTGCTGTTCTACAGAGTAATATAGCTTGCTTATATTTTCATGTTCCTAATTGAATGTATTAAAAATCAACAAAAGTGTACATAGAGCAAAAGAAAACAATCACATTCAGTTCAGTGCTGATCTTGAGGATCACAAAGTTAAATATGTTTTCATAAACAAGATGCATCTGTCTGCATCTCTTTTTCCTCAAAAATTTCCTCCACGTTCAATATTAAAATCTATTAGAATTGGAAGTACCAACATTTTCCATATATATCTTTCCATAGCTTTTAAAAAAGGTTAAAATTACTTTTTCCTGTTTGTAATTTGACATTTAATTTTTTTTTCCTGCAATAAACATGTCGAAATAAATTTCTTTTAATCCCTTTAAGCTGATTTTTTAAAATGTCTTCTTTTGTGTACATTTTTTACATTGAAAAATACATTTGATGAGACTTCATGTTCAGGGCTGATAGAGACAACCGCCTGGCAGAATCTATCGCTATAAATAAAATCAAAACAGACGTCATCCTGTTGCTTAGCTGCTAACACGTGTTCAAATGGCCTCAGATGATACAGGAAAACTGTACAGCAGCGTGAAAGAAATTACCGCGTGGTGAAAGAAGGTACCTTTGAGGATTGTAATAGATGTGCAGCATGGTGGCGCAGTGGGGAGCACCGCTGCTTATGCTAGAAGGTTCTGGGTTGTCTGGTTTCATGCAAAAAAATACACTTTTAAGTGAATTGATTGGTTCCAAATTACCTGCAAGTGTGAGTGGTAGCGCCCAGACTGTCTCACCTGTAGTTTATTGTGATAGGCTCCAGTAATTGTCTGCTGAAGAGGGAAAGTTTAACTGCACTCCTTAAATCTTAATTTAAATAGCATGCAGAATACTGTATGTAACCTGCTTTTATCATTCATCTTCTTAACCGCTGATTCCGCTTTTGTGGGTCTTGGGGTTGCTGGAGCCCATCCCAGCTGACTTGTGTGTGAGAGGCAGGGTACACTCCAGGTGTGACGCCGGTGCAGAGTGGAGCTGCAATTATCACTAGCCGAGAAATTATTCACTGTACTTTGCATAACATGAAACAAAATCCAACATGTGGAGTTGTGTACATTTATATATGACTTTAAGGCTGTTGTAGAAGTCATAGTCAAGTGTGTCTCCCCAATGCTGTTCTGAATACACCTGACTTCCCTTAATCTCGCATCATCTGGTACTGCAGAATTGCCGCTGATGCCAAAGAGAGCCTGAGTCAGCAAAAGAGTAATTTCCCCATGACTTTCTAAAAAAAATGACATGTAGAAGTAGTGATGGCTCGTTTATTGAGCTGTTTAATTGATTTTCATTCTGCATCATCAGCTACATACATTCCTATGGGGGAGTCAGTGCCATCACAGTCAATTCATGTAGAAATGCCTGATTTGCAGCATTATTACCAGGCTAAAGCCTAACTCAATGCAATCTCCTTTAATAAGCCAACATCCTCAAAAGTAAAATGGGCCAGCAGTCATGCTTTTTATGCATTTGCTCTTACATTGATTTATTGTACTGAGGAATGAGTAGCTTGGTAGCATCAGAAGCAATTAAAATGTCAATGAATAAATCTTCGTTCAGTTACCCCCAAGAAAACAAATCTCTACTAAAAGCCCATTTGTGCTCTACGTCGTAGACAGATTAGGAAAGAGCCTTTCATTCATTTTATTTCACTTTCACTTCATACGTATATGATGGTACGAGTGTGCATTCAAATGAGAGATATGAAGACGCAACCAAACATAAAAAAGGTGAAAAAAAATTGTCTTCAAGCCTCAATATATTTAATGACCTCACAGCCTGCTGCCAGGACATTTCTGCCTCCTTCTGTGTGTCTAAACATTTACTACTGTTGGAATGTTTTTTTATCAGCGTTTTTGGCTTGTTCACAGTGATAAATGTTAATGGAAATAAATTGAAAATATTAGATAGACAGAAAGACATGTACAGCAGCATGGCAGTTTGGGTATCCTGCCCTCAGTAAATGCACCGTAGATGCCTGCAGTCTCTGAATGACTGCAGCTGTCTAAGGAGCTACAGATACTGGACCAGTGTGGTTGAGCCAAGGCCAAATTGTGTTTTTCCTCCTGGATCTGAAGTTCAACTGACAGCCAAACTCTTCTCTCTACTACCGTGGAGTAGACTTTCCAAGTTAGGTACACACTCTTTCTTAGAAAGAGAAAACACCACCCCGGTCAGCCATGAAAGACCTACAACATTCAGTCTTGAGATAGTCAGGGCAGATCTCGACCATCTCGGTGCTGTGTAACAGCTGCAGCATCTTCAGCCCTAGTGATGCGTGGACCGATCTCCAAGTCCTCTGGCTCTCCTCCCTAGAATGTGTATCAGTGGAATTGAGGAGATGCTTAAAGTGTTCTTTCTAACATCTGACTATTCCACCAGTATGGGTCAGCTGGTCTCCATCTGTTTCTTAAAGGGTGGGGACAAAGTGTCTCTTTCCCCTCCGAAGAGGTTTGACTTGCCAGAATCTCCTCCGGTCCAACTGAAAGAACTCTTCCATGGTCTCACCAAACATTTCTCACAGTCGGATCTTTTCTGTCTTGATGGCTGAAGCTGCACATCACTTTAAGATTCAAGAGTTTTAGTGTCATATGCACAACAAACAGGTAGTTATGATACACAATGAAATTCGTATTGTCCATTCTCCCTAAAAGATGACATATTAAATATTAAAAGGAACAGGATATACGATAATAACAAAAAATGAACCACAATAAATGATTAATAGCAGCAATAAAAAGTACAGCGTCATGAGTATGTGCCTTTGCTGAGTGCAGCGTCTGTCAGTGACTCACTATAAAGCCTGATGGATTGTGGGAAGAAGCTGTTAACCAGCAAACTCCTGTAGCGTCTGCCTGATGGCAGGAGTGTGACGGGTGGGAGGTAGTACAGTCTCTGTTGGGACTTCTTGATGATTTGTTGGGTATTGTTAGACCAGGTGAGGACCTTGTTGGTGTAGGTACTGAGAAACATTTTCACCCTCTCAGTGTCATGGGTGAAGGCTCGACCAACAGGCACTCCCTGACGGGCCCCTTCCCTGAGCCTGGCTCCAGGGTAGGGGCCTCCCATTCGGGTGCACTCACTGGTTTGAGCATTTGTCATCAGGCATCTTTCTAAACACCCTTTTTGTGATACTTTACCTAAAACCTCAAAACAGCTCCTGAGATCATTGGGGTACTCAAACTCCTTCACCACAGTAAGATGACTGATTGGGATTTTCCCACCAGTTTGATCGTCAACATCGCCCTTGATTGGTTCCATCCATGCTCCCCTACGTCACGTATAAATGGTTGGTGTCTCTTTGCACCGTGCCAGTTTGTTTTCATCGTTTTTCTGGAGAACCAGCGTCGGTCCATGCCAAGAAAGGTTTTTGATTCTTTGATACGTTGCCATACTTTTTTTGATACATTGTTCTTTTTCATGGTCAAAGTTATTTTCTTCTGTGAGAGTGAATTTCTGTTGATACGCTATTATTAAAGATTATGGAATTGAACTTTCTGAGTCCTAGTTTGCATTTGACACTTAAGAGCAGCTTGTGGGTTTTCAGTGCCTTGCTCAAGGGGAACTCTTCAGCTACCAGTTCGAACTCTTCAGCTACCAGTTCACACTTTGGTCCACGCTGATCCCCAATCCTTGTGGAAAAAGCTACTGCCATCCCCATTAACTAAAGGCTTTATTAAAAAGGAAAGTATTCTGTGTACTCTTGAACGTGGGGATGGTGTCTGCCTCACGAACCAAATTTAGGGAGTTAAGTCTACATTAACAGAGACTGTTAAATGAAAGATCTGCCCTGCAGCTTTTAGAAATTTTTGGAACCAAAATCAAACATGCACTTTGGTTCTAAGGAAGTCCTAGGGGTAAATAGCACAACGAGCTCATCAATATATGGTGAGGCATAGCTGTTAAAAATGAGAAGTATTTTAAATTCTACTTGCGCTAATGCAGAGATGCTAGCACAGGAGGAATGTAATCTCTTAATCTGGTTCCTGTTAGAACACACACTTCTGCATTCTGGATCAGTTGATGCTTCTAGAGTTGTTGGGGCAACCTGACAGTAATGAATCACATTAATTTAGCCTGGAAAACAAAACAAAACCATGAAGCACCCTTTCTGCATCTTGTCGTGTTAATGACATTGCAGTCCTTGAAATTTGTTTTACATGGGTATTGAAGGACGTGTCCAGATCAAAGATGACCCCCAGGTTCTTGACAGTGGTGCTGGTGGACAAAGTGACACCATCTAGGTTAACTGTGTCACTGGAATAAACATTTCTGAACATTTGTGTTTTGCATGGGTGAAGAACCATGACTTCAGTATGATTTCAAAATACCCACTCATTAGTATTATCAATTCAGTATCAGACCAAATATGTGAAATATGGTCACAATGTCCCCTTTTGATTCGGGTTCTGGTGTTAATTGTGATGTTATTGTGTGAGGGTAATTAATGAACAGAGTCGTGTTTTAGTAATATGTCAGAGTGAAGGATTTATTATACTCTTTGTATGTAAAATGTCATTTCATATTTTTTCCTATTAAATGTGAGCTTTTTGGGATATTTTGCACATAAACTATTGGCGTCTAAACTCATATCTCACCATGACCCTTCTTCCACATCCATGTGTGAAAAATGGATAAATGAAGTCACATTTTGTGATGAAAAATCTTTCCACGCATTAAAACTAAAATTAAGATGAATTGTTAGTGGTCCGAAATGGATAAATAGATTGCGCTGATCCTGTCGTGATCGCAGTAATGCGAGGTGTGACCGCCAGGTGGCAGCAGAGCCATGAACATCAATCTAAAACTGTCGTCACCAGCGCAAAACCAAAATTTAATACAAGGCGCCTTTCGCCGGCTTCTTGTTAAATGTAATTTACACCATAAATAATCCAATCATTGAGGGTACAAAAAGAATTAGGACGTCTTCTTGTCTTTTCAAAAACCACTGGAACAGCAAAGCCAGGTCATTATTTCTAATGGCCATTTGGTCTGTTGTGCATTTTTCCAGTGATTTTTCAAGTATATTCCAGGTTTGTCGAGATTTATGGATGTTTGTAGAGGTAACTCAAACTTCTGTGTAATATTGTAATAAAACATTTTAAATTCATGATAAACTTTAATTCATTCCCACTACATGGCAGTAATTCCTAATCAAATTGTTGTTTTGTTTTGTTTTTTTGCATAAAAAAAAAAAAAAATCCCCGCAACTGTCATTTTTGCTTGAAGACATAAGTCTAATATAAATCACAAATATAATCTATCCAGATACACTTTTTTAAATATTCCCCAACAAAGTTTTAAAGTTTTTACAATCTTTCCGGCAGGTGTTGAGGTGCAGATCAGATTATTTTTCTCGGATGAAGATATAACCAACATTCTCAACCACAAGACACTTTGATCTGTTCGTCGTTTTAAGTTAGTTGAGGTATTTGAGAGATCAGATAACAGGAGCCATTTTAGGCCTTAAAAAGCTTCAGTTGCTTTTGAAAGCAGATTCTTTGAGTGAGCCTGGGGCTATGCAGCGTTTGGGGTGGAATTACATCATCTTGAATTTTTCTTAGGCCCTCAGTCTTTTTTTTCACCTTTTACTGAACCCTGACATGTATGACACGGTTTCATTTTTACTCAACAATAGCATATAAATATGAGATAACCTGAGTCTAATTTGTTTCTTTTATGGTCTATAATCCAAAGAGTAGTTTATTTTTATTTATTTATTTTTAAGGCCTGGTCATTTCTAATGATTATGCGCTTTTTTTCTTACTGAAACCGTTCTGATGGTCATATTCAAGTTGTTCCAAATAAAACATTTAGTCTTCTTTTCATCAAGGATGTATTGTTTTGATTTATCAGCCTCAGGTGCGTGATTCTGCACTGCGCATGCGCACTACACGTCCTTCAGGTGAAACTGGGAATTAAAACCTAATGGTTACACTCATTCGTCGCGTCTCACTGGACTGCTGGGACTGGAGCCTTACAGATGTCTGTATTGGAGAGGATAGACTGGAGGGTGAGTTCACTCGAGTCAATCTTCTTTTAATTCAACCTGCATAATATTTAACACTTTCTGATTTCATTACTTTCTAAAATTAACTTTTTGCAAATTGCGTAATCTGAGATTATAATGACGAAAAAAATCTTTATTTATCTTTATTCTCTTGAAACCAATACTTTTGATCATTTGAGACGATCCTAAAAATAAGAATTCAGTTTTCAAATAAAAGATAAGGCTTGTTCTGTTGCGATTTGTTTAAAAAAAAAAATCACATTTTCTTTTCTTTTTTTTTTACTTTTAATGTGTTAAAATTACAAGAAGAAAGAGTTGGAAATTAAAGATAAAGCCACGCTGCTCTCACGAGAACAATTATTTTTCAAATATATCTCTATATTTTCTAACATAAAAGACTTGATTCATTTACAGCAGTAGATATACATAGAATGATATTAATGTGAAGCTTTTTGGTGCCTACTGTAAATGAAAAGCGACGTTTTGCCCTTTAATTAGAGTCATTGTGAAAACCACAAGGTGACACTCGAATTAAGTTTCTTATTCTACAATACATGAAAATGAGAAACCTGCTGGAAAAATCACTAATATGGACCCGAAAGACAGACGCTATTTGTCCGGGTGGGTTTAATCCTCACACGTGACGTCATCTGAGCCGGTTGTCGCAATAAACTGTCATTAAAATGACAAGAGGAGCGTCACCGACAGGCCAAGCGTGACGAACGTCCTTCAGGTCTGTTCCGTGTCTCCTCCAAACTAACATAACATTTAATCAGAGCGCATTTAACTTCTGCTTTACATCACAACAAGACAAGGACGAAGACGCATAAAATATATTCTCTAGTTGCCCAAGTCCTGCTGTTCTCATAAAGACTCTCTCCAATAATCTCACAAATTACAGTATAATCCCACATTTAAAATTTACTCCTGATGCAGAACCAAATAATATAATCCATATAAAGAAATTACCTATCTTTTTTTTTTTTTAAATCAGGGAATAAAAGTCCGCATGACGCCGTGTAAATCTGCAAATTCAAAGGATTAACGGAACAGAATTGTTTGTTGATCGTCGTAAACAAGAAAATAAAAATCTTTTTGGTCTGCCTTTGGGGAACATCAAAGCAGTCTTTGCAGAAGCTCCACCAAAAATGCGAATGAAGTAAAGATTTGTTTGTTGGGGTCCTTGAAGTGCAGATTTATAAGGGAGTGACGCAGCTTAACCCTCAGGCCGATTGCGGTTAAAAAGGAAAACGTAACCACATTGTGTAATAAAGACATTAGTGTTGTTGGTGATTCTAAATAGTTATTTTTTTGTCGTCATGAATATGGAGGTGCTGAATTTGCAGGATTTACATAAGAACATAAGTGAAGAAATTCCAAGCTCTAAAAGTAAATCAAGTGACACATGGTTTATTATTATTATTATTATTATTTATTACTATTAATTCTAATAATAATGATAAATAATAATAATTATAATTAGACCTAAGGATGAGCCCAAAACACAAAGGGGCCAATAAACTTCTGACTTTATTATTTGCGTTGTTACTTCAGACTCCAACAGCAGTAATAATAATGTTTTGACTGATAACCACATCACCACTAATCTTATAAAATAAAAAGTCAGTGAAGCAGAATAAATACCGAATATCTGTTATCATACAATCTGCGTAAAGTTCATGGATCATAAATGAGTTGTTGCCTTCATGACTGAAGTTTTAAAATCAAATATTTTGGATTTCTGTCGTCATTAATTGATCTCATCGTGTCTATAGCGGATCAAATCAATGCCAAACTGTAAATAAATAATATTTTAATTGGGTGTTTTTAATAGATAAACAATGTGAGAATAACTGGAGCTGAATAGAAAAGCGCTGCTGTTGTAAAGTCACTGGTTTTTAAATGTCGGGCGTGTAAACTGTCAGTGTCCTGATTGGCCAACCGTCCCGCCAATCAGCACTGTCTTCATTTCCTTTTTGAAATGACGTCACGGGAAGGGTGACGCCCACTCGGAGCAGCTGTGCAGATATACTGTAGCTGAGCGCTTGACGCGCCTGTCTGTAAGCCTGAACATCCCCGTTTTGTCCATGAGAGGGAGTCGAGTGTGTTATATGTTCAGCTGTGGTGAAGTTCAGGCGCAGAGCTCACGGACCGGACAGGGGGGACGGGTTCCTTTTGGTAACGAGCGTTTCTCCCGTGGCTGTGGAAAAGTCACGTCTGTGGTCGGATCGGGTTCGGTCGGTCAGTGTCGCCCCAAAGACCTCAACCACAGCTGGCTGAACAACCAGAGGGGTTCATCAACACCAGGAAGATCTTTCTCTCTTTTCATACCTGGATTAACTCGCAGGCGATATTTTTTATATACAGTATATATTTTTTTTCTTTTTCCTGTAACGGGGGAAACTTTTTCTCTGTCAGAATGTTGTGGAAATTAGCCGACAACGTGAAGTACGAGGATGACTGTGAGGTGAGTGTCTGTGGAAGAACACAACCCGCTGATTGACGAAAAGTTTGACATTTCAAGGGAAAGAGTATTTAAAAACAATCATATGTAAATGATGAAGATAAGATCAGATGAAGGAAGATAAAATGTAGACACAAACAGACAGCCCAGAATAACCAGAGATAAGATAAGGATTATTGAGACTCCTTTTAGATTCCACAATAAAATATGTAAGATGTAATAACTACAGAAAGTTTATCAACAACACCAACAATAATGTATTTTTAAAAAAGTATCAAGGGCAAACTTACTAATTAAAAATTAAAAAAAACCTCATAATATTAATACAATTTCATATTTTATTTCAAATAAAAGTAAAGAAAAGATTAATGCCAAATTACCTTGAGGTAAAAAAATTGAATGTAGTTGAAAGTTACATTCACGCACTACTCCAAACCATTACCTTCATGGGGCATCATGTCAGTGGGAAAGAGGCAATTTATTAATCATCATGGTATTTGAAAATGTCCTCTTCCGTCCCGCAGGAGAGGCACGACGGCAACAGCAACGGGAACCCCCGGCTGCCTCACCTGCCGGCGGTCAGCCAGCACCTCTACAGCCCGTCGCCCTCCCTGTCCCACACGACCAGTTCGGACTTCCAGCCCCCGTATTTCCCTCCTCCCTACCAGCCCATCTCCTACCCGCAATCCACCGACCCTTACTCCCACCTCGGCGACCCCTTCAACATCAACTCGTTGCACCAGTCGCCGTCGTCCAACCAGCAGCAGCCGTGGCCCGGCAGGCAGGGCCAGGACGCGCTGGGCGCGCACGGGAGGAGCGGCCTGGCGAGCCAGATCCTCGGGCTGGAGGGAGGCTCGTCCGGGGTGAGGAGGGAAGGGTTCCGCCGGCCCGAGCTGCTGCCCACACACACCCACAGCCTCGACCAGTCGGTCATCGGGGAGAACATGGGGATGCACGACATGGGACACGGACTGGAGGACGTTCAAGTGAGTGGATTTGGTTGAGATGAATTTCTGAAAATAGGAGTACCCATGGTATGTGGAAATCACCCAAGTGTGTGTATGTGTGTGTGTGGGTGTGGGTGGGTGTGTTCACAGATTGACATGCAGAATGCAAAACATCTGAACATATACTTAATTCAATTGTAACTGAAAATAAGGTTTAAAGATAGTTATTTTCTCTTAAATAAGAATTGGCATATGTTATTGTTTGCCTAATTTCTTTGTTTTCCATAAAGAAAACAGAAGAAAAAGATAGTAATTTGGATACATGTTGAATATTTTGACATAATTTGAATTCAGCTTCAAAATGTATGTACTTAAAACAATGCATATGATGGCTTATTAAGTTTTCTTTTTCTTTTTAATCAGCATGTAGATGACCACAGTATTATTATGGCAGATCAGACAGTCATCAAAAAAGGTGAGTCTGTTTCACGTTTATCTGTAATTGTAAAGAACCACAGCTCTGGTAAATTGAAGTGGGGGGAAAAAAAAGTATTGAGAAACTTACCATCTGGGGTACATATGCTTTTGACCAAACAAACGAAAAAACATGCAGTAAATACTTGCAACTGTCTGGAAATTCACTGCAAGTTCTGTTTTTTTTTTTCTGTTATTCATACTTGGAATTGTCATAACAATTACTGCCAGTGGCATGTCAGTGCGAGAACGCAGTAAGAGGGGTGTTGTATGTTTTTACTCGTGCTGCATACACTGATAATCCCCCCCCCTCCACGAGATGCACTCATCTAAGCTCGATCTGATCCATCGCCTATTCTGTTGGTGAAGGTGTTTGAATGGATGCCCAGTGGGAAATAACTGATCCCTTTCAAAAATACGACAGGCTATTGACAAGACATGAAAATTGAGCAATCTCACGACCTCTGTGTTGACTGTGAGAGAAGAAGAGAGCTTTGGAGCACCCATGGGCCGATTAAGCCTGCAATTCCAGTCCTTTTCTGTTCACTTTAACATGGAATAAAGCGTTTATATTGAAGTGGCGTTTAGCTCTGCTGAACCAGCTTTTGGTGGGGTGTGGCATTAGGTTTTGCATGTCAGGGACAGTTTAGTAATTTGTTGCGACATGAACTGTTTTGAGAGAGAATTTATTTCGTGCTGCTTTGGAGCATCAGCTTGAGCAACATGTACTGCGTAGCTTTCTCAATTCATTTCAAGCACACAGATAGATAAATTAATTTATAGATAGATCAGAATGTCAATGTTTCAAAGCAACAAAAATTTGTTTTTCAAAAGTGTAATCTGAAAACTTTGACATGATCAAATTGCACATCTATTTTGTAGGTGAAAATCTATTTGCTCCACATAATAAACCGAGTCCTCATTCGTTATGCAAATCAGTGATGGTTCATTATTTCTTTCCCATGCTTCAGGGCACGCTATGGGCAATCTAGATTTCCACTTGTAAATAATGGTACGCCATTTAAAGGCATGTGTTTTCCGGAGGAGCCTTCGAGTACTCATGTGACTCTGTGATTTCTGTCTCAGTATTAGGACTACGAGGTGGCAGGAACCTTGATCGCTTACAGAGGACTTATTATCAGGGGGGCATTCTGGCGGGTGAGGATGAAGATAGCTTTGTCTTGTAGTGTGCTGTACTGTTTCTGTTTGTCCGATGCCTGTCAGTGCTTTTGTGGTTGGGGGGGGGGGTTAAAAGTTTCCGTAGCACACATCATCAAACACAATGCGTAGAATACCTAGAAGCTATGACCTAATAATAATAATAATAATAATAATAACACACAGCATAGAGGTGTGTCTGGTTTGTTGAGGAGCAGTGTATGTGTGTACCTTGTCTGTGGATAGTGTGTGGCATGAAGGCATTTTAGTTCAACTATCAAGCATCCAAAGTTTGGAAAAACACACACAGTATGTCAAGAAGTCTTTCCCAAAACAGACACTAGTTTGTTCAGTCGTGCAGAGCTGCGTACGCAGTCTTCCTTGTGATTAATGTACAAGAAAGAACAGAATCCCCCGTTGCAAAGAAGGATTATGATGACTTAAGCTTATGCACATAGACTGGAAAGGTGTATATATTCTTTTTTGTTCGTATTTACTCATCAACTTACCTATTTTTTTAAATATCTGCTTACCCTCCAGGTCCTGTGACCTTACCCAAAGGAAATGCCCTGGGTCTTCCTTTCCAGAAAGAGTCCCTGCTTGGCATGGTTTCGAACCCAACGGAGGTTTTCTGCTCTGTGCCGGGTCGCCTATCTCTGCTGAGCTCCACATCCAAGTACAAGGTTACCGTGGCTGAGGTCCAGAGACGTTTGTCGCCTCCTGAGTGCCTAAACGCGTCGCTGCTTGGAGGAGTTTTACGCAGGTCAGAGCTCAAACGGATTCTCCCTGAAAGAGGCTGGATTTAAAGCTTTTTCCCTTGTTAGAAAAAAAACATCCTCAATATAACAACACAGAGTCAGTAATTCACGTAGATTTATGGTAGCTACTGCAAGTATAGGATGTCCTTTTCTGGAAAAAAAATATTAATATCTCATACACCTGCAAGCTAATGATAAGGTAGCCTCAAACTGAGGAATGAAACTGATCTGTAGCTAAATTAGAGTAGCCTCTATGTAAAAGGCACGTCTAAAACTAGAGCTTGTCTTTTTTGGTCTGGTTCATCATTTTTCTTTGCGAGGTTTGTGGTGTTCTTGGTGTGGCTTGCAATTTTGGTTCTCTGCTTCCTTTTGGGGATAGGTTACAGCAACACAGTTGGGAATCTGAAGACTCTGTGGGTGTGTTTCATGTTTGTCAGAGGTTGCAGCATGAGTAGCTTCATGACCTTATGGCATATATTTTATCGTGGCGGTCTGTTGAGGGATTGTGAAGTCACTCTGGGCACCCAACAACCCCGACCAGGGATATTTTTTTGCGTGGAATGCACGTTTGCCACTTCCCATGTGCCTGCGCTGATGCTGACTCGCACACACACACACACACACACATGCTCAATCACGTTTTAAGTAGGTCATATAACTATAGGGGGGGGGGGGATCTTTTAGCTCAGCGACAAGGGAAAGACAAGGATGAAGGGGGGTGCACTCAAACACACATGCCTGCCTTAACGCACCCATTGTGGAGAAGGAGAGGTTGCCCCGCCAGTCATGCGGAAAACTGAATCGGCCATGGCAAGTGGAAGGTTTAAGTGTTTCAGCAAATGTGTATAAAAGTGATTTCTTGGTTTTTTGCAGTTTTTTTGGAGTGGATCTTCAGTTGTGTCAGTTTCTGTTAGGTCAGGAGAGTTTGTGGATTTCATTTGTAATCATGCATGCACAATTAGACAAAAGGGAGTGCAGAGTCTCCTCTGACTTATACAATCACAATAATCATAAAAATCCTTCTTGATAATTGCTCTTTATTTCATTTAAATGTCTTTAATCAAATAAAAACTCACTGTGTGTGAAGACAGGTGAACACTGCATTAATGTCTTAATTCTCTGAAGTTTTGTTGTCCCATCTTCTGCACATTTTATGGAAATGGCAGTATTGTATCCATATCTTACTTTGTCCAGTATAAATTACACAGTTGGGTATCTTAAAAAAGTCCTTTTTTATTCTTTTTCTGCAGGGCCAAGTCAAAAAATGGAGGTCGCTCTCTGAGAGAGAAGCTGGATAAGATTGGACTCAACCTGCCCGCAGGAAGAAGGAAGGCGGCCAACGTCACTCTGCTTACCTCACTAGTAGAAGGTACGATGTGGAACTCAGGTGCATGTGTGGCCATCTCAGGTGTAATTACTGTTCGCTATGGCTGGAATGTTGGCTTGATAACCCATACACAGCGTCTGCATTGTTAGTACCACTTAAGACATTGAAGGTTTCATTAAAGACAGCGTTTGCTCATTAGTTTTACTTTCTTTGTTCCTCTAATGCTCAGTCAAAGTCTACTTGGTTTGTTCTTACTTTAAATGTCTGTGTGTACCATGACTACATTGCCTCTATTGAGTTTAGATATAAGATATTTAACTTTCGAGATGACACAACACAACATCTGTATCTTCCTTTGTCAATGCCCTGAATGCTGCAACATCACCATCGGTCTCACCTTAGATAGACAGTCATACTTCGCCAACACTTCCTCACTTTAATCCAAGTCATCTACCTGCTGCAGGCTAATGTAGCATATCCTTCCCTTTCCTGCGCTCGACATGCCTAATTTTTCACAAACGGGTTGATGATTCTGTGTAGGAGAATGACTGGAGGCTTGTGTTATTTAGAGACCTTCAAAAGCTGGATTGGGCCTTGATATCTTGTGCTCATTTCACCGGGGGGCCCCACTGACCTTAAATCTGGTGCCGTTCGTGTCCTTATGAGATACACGCATTTATCAATAAGCAGTGGTCTTGGTGCCATGGGCACTCTTTCTGCTAGCATTTATCCACATAAACCCATTACGGCCATGCAAGTCAAACCACCCTCAAAACGGACACACATTCATCTCACTAGTTCTTCGTCCCTCAAGCTAGAAGTCTGAGCACGACGGATTATTCTGTAGTTTAACTGCTTCACATCATTCACTTTGATCCTTGCATGTATCAGGGTCCAAGGGGGGCCTGCTAATATATAATGCCTTTATATTAATATATTAAGGTGAGATCTTAGCATTTGAGCTTTGGCCAATGTGTTCGAAGAGTTGCAGTAATAATTTTTGTGAAATATTTATATTTTGTGTCTGAAGGTCCAAACTTTTTAGTTGAAGTGCAGTCAGTTGTTTGACTTGATTTCTTTTTATTAAAGCTTTTTTTTTTCTTCTCTCCAAAGGTGAAGCTGTTCATTTAGCACGAGACTTTGGGTACGTTTGTGAGACCGAATTCCCTGCAAAGGCAATCGCTGAATACCTTGGCAGGTCGCACGAACGCAATGAAGTTAATTCTCGCAAGAACATGCTCCTCGCTGCCAAGTAAGTCTCTCTTCTGAATGGTTTGAGATTTACATGTAATAAACGTGACTGGCGGATTTTGCAAATGGAAATTCTTGATTTTTCTTCTCAGATCTCAATGAATCAGTAAATGATTTATTTTTTTGTTTTTTGTTTTTCTTGTTCCTAAATCATTCTGTGTGTTTTTTCTTTCAGACAAATCTGCAAGGAGTTCACTGACCTGCTCACTCAGGACCGCTCACCACTGGGAAACTCTCGGCCGGCCCCCATCATGGAGCCTGGAATCCAAGGCTGCCTGACACACTTCAGTCTGATCACTCACGGCTTCGGCTCTCCGGCCATTTGTGCTGCCATGACCTCACTTCAGAACTACCTGAACGAAGCGCTCAAACAAGTGGACAAGATGTACTTGAGCTCTGGCAGTGACACCCAGGGATCCTCAGACAGTGGGAGCAAATCTGCAGACAAAATGGACAAGCACAGGAAATGAGAGCTCAGGAGAATGAACTGGAGAATCCCAGAGTCCCTTCATCTCGCTGCCCCGTCTGCCCTTTTTAAAAAAAAAAAAAAAAATCAATATTGATTCATAAGTATTGTCATTTTTAGAACTGACTTTTTGTGCATGAGCGTGTGTGTGTGTGTGTGTGTGTGCGCGCGCGCACTCGCGCCGTTGAATTTAGATCACATTTTTTTAAAAGAAGGTGGTGATTTTTAAGAACATATCCGGATGGGTTTTTATCAGGACTGATCCTCATCGTTGGTGCCAACACAGAATGGTGTTGGCTCCAACGATGAGGATCAGTCTTCTGGCCCCCAGGGTGCCAAACTAACCACTATGCAGTTCCCATAAAATCGCCAATATGCTGGTGCTACAACTGTAAGAGCTGCACTTTTCTGACAACAGGAGGACAGGAATACAGTGCATACACTTTTTGTCTCTCTAAAACACATCATTTCAAGATGAACTGCTGTGGCTGTGAATTCCTCTCAGACCCCCCCCCCCCACCAATTTTGCTGTTCTGTCTGGAGGCAAATCCGCTGATTTCCTGTGTCTCAAAGGACATGCAAAGGACAAGTTTGTTATATATAAATATATATATATATATATAAAAAAAGAGACAAATGTTATATTTTTGTTGTTGTTTATTTGTATGATCACTTCAAAATGGCACCAGTGTTATTGTTTGCCATGAGAAAAGATGATTTGAATAGAATAAGAAAAAGGTGATTTTTTTGCTTTGTTGGTCTTTGATCAGACACCAGAGACTTTAAAGCCCCTTCAGTGTTCATGTGGATTACAGCTGCAGCAATGCTTCCCACGTTACCACTTTAGGTAATCATCATTGTTAGTATTTTAAAAAAAAGCCATAAAATACCATCATCCTGTCAACCAGGTCAGTCCTAAGTGTTTGTGAGAGTGTAATGTTGTGCGAGTGTAAATGTACATATTGCTTTTGTTAAAAAAAAAAAAAAAGTTTTTCATTAGACATTAAATTCCAAACATAGAATTTTTGATCCAGTGTCTTGTCCTGGATGTAAATATTTTCTAATTTATGCTGTAATTTAATGGGCTCATGTAAATAATGGTATCAACTCTGGTGTGTGGTTTAACTTTTTATTATGATGTGTTCAAACTTTTTTAAAATGGGTTAGTTTTTCATCAAGGTAGAGAAGTTAGGAAGTGGGCATGATATACTTTTTTTGAAAATATGTTTTAAAAAGTTTTTGGAAAAATAAATTGAGCTGAAAACTCACGTTGGATGTACAGTATGTCTATTTTCTCTCTCTCACACACACACTGTTGCTCTGTACCCTCCTTTCAGCAATATCTCACATGTGATGGTTAAGTCATGTGTTGTCTTTTTCTATAATAAACAGCAAAGAAAAGCCCCCAAACTAATAGGAACAGTAGTAGTCATTATCTGCTCTCACTTAACTTCACAAATAGGCTGTGGCTCAGTGAAGGCGGAGATCTCAAAGCATCGTCATGTGATGAACGATGAAAAATGCACAGCTGAGAGAAGACAAATGGCTTGTTTTTCTTTAAACTGTTGACACACATACTACATAGATTATTCCGAGGCTTATTTTTCTAATGTTATCCTCTCTTCCTGTGTCTCCTCACACATCATTTCCTCTCCCTCTTCTATTTCCTGGACTTGTGAAACTCTTAATTCACTGGAAATTTCATCTGTGGAAATGTGGTGGTGCGTGTTCCACTCTGCAGATGACGCTTCCTTTTGTTGTTTGTGAGAAAAGATGTAAAACTGCAGACGGAATTCAAATGGAGCACAAGGCAGCTGAGTCATAACTCGCCTAGCCAGTACCTGCTGATACACGGTCTGTATGGGGGGCCCCTGAAGTGTATGAGACAACAGTAAATAACAAAGTAGGTCTTTAATGGAAAGAGGAACCTTCTGTAGTACTTCTTCAAGGCGACAGTCCTGCACTGATGTCTTTGGAACGGAAAGCTGGCAGCAAGTTGTAAAAGAGCTGAATTTACAGTTTGCACCACCTGTGCAAAGCTGGTTTGTTGTACATTCATGCATCTCACCCCTCCTGTACAAGTGTTACAAACGGGGGTTATGTGGGTCATCATGGCAGGGGTGGTGACAGTACAGAATGGATATCTATAAAATGATGGGTTTTTGATTTCACATTCTGTGTGCTGCCCATAGAAAATAACATTTAGCAGCAGTTAGCAGATAACAAAGGAGAACATCAGCCAGAGGTGAAGATCAGCCACCTGATAACAGGTAAGGTTTGATTGTTTACGCCATGACGTTTTGTTGTTTCCGAGGTGAGGCGCTACACATACAATATGTAATATGTCTCTCTAGTGTTTGCATTATTTGTTTCAGTGAAAAAGTACAAGAAAAAGTTTGATAAGAACAAATGATTTCTCGTCTGAATGCGCCCACATCTGACAGTCTGTCGCAAACATCAAGGGTTTGGTGGATCGTCAGCATGTTTTCTGGTTCATCCTTCCCACTTCGCATTTTATTAATATCTAAGGTGCTAAAGAAATTTATTGTTGAGGATTTTCTGCTTAGGAGGCTGGTGAACCATTGTCACAGAAGACTACATGTTTGGAGAGGCGGCAGCAGCAACACCAGCAGTGTGTCACACATAGCAGTTAAACAAGTATCAGCCTCTCCCCTCAGAACCTGTTTAACCAGACCTGTCAACCTGGTGGCTCACTGCAGCGGTTGACTCTAACTGCTTTCTGTTGCTCAAGCTAGCTCACATGCTCGACCCAGGGAGGGTAGATAATAGCTGAAGGAAGGAGGTGGTAGAAAATAGAAGGGAAGGACTGGAGGAGGCTGTTGAGGAACAAAAGAGGAGGCAGATTTTTGTGTGTTTGATGACTGGTTGAATACAGTCAAGACAACACCTGACACCTTGATTGGAAGTTCCTCACCCTGTCTGTTCTTTTCCTGACTGTAATGTCTTCTCATAATAACATTGTGGGGTTCTTGTTCTGTTCCGGCAGCCATGGCTTATAAAATACACATGCTGTGAACGTTATGTACTTTAAATGTCAGGAGAGGAGATCTCTGTGCTGTAAGACTGCGTGTCTTAAGAGATGCTCATGAACACATTTTGCATGCTCAAATATTTTTTTATATTCACAATGCATACTGTGTAGATCGCAGTGAGAGAGAGACAAAACACGGAGCAACAATATATACTATGTTTTTTCTCACCTGTAACTGCTTTTAGAACTCTATGTTGTTGAGTTTGTGCGTAATAATGTGTGAATACCTGATTGTGTGAAATAATATACTTTGTATTTTGCCAAGCATCCAAGTTTCCAATCCAAAGCTGTAAAGTTATTTCATGAGAATTTCCGAAGTGAGTATCAGGTTTAATCACACTAATTTCGTTTGCGTTGTTCTTCATCCGGTGTTTTTTGAATCAATGATAAATCGTCTAACATTTTCTTGTCAACTGTGAGATGGTGTGAGTAATTCACCTTTGACACACCTAATAGAGGAGGCCAGCGTAGACTTGTTCAGCCTTCCAGTTACTGTCTTTAATGAGAAAAGAAAGAAGTCAAGTAACTCATAATCTTCTCTTATTTTCAGAGACGATATGAGATGTGCCAGTATAATTGTTTGATCTTATTAGAACGCCCCGAGGCTACTTGGCAACAGATTTATTGAACTGTAGTCATATTTCAAGACGGCCGTGACTGAATTACCTTTTTATATTTATCACATCAGGCCAAATGACAAAGCAATCAGAAGACATGAAAAATGCATGGAGTCATGACTTTATTCATGTTTTATTTTTAGATTTTAACACTTTCTTTCTGATTCCTTCACCACATTAACCAAGGTAGCAACAGTGCTAAAATATACATTTGTGTGAATATGAGGTGGAAAGGTGACATACGGTATATTATGGGTGTTGGCCAAACCAAAGGACTGAAACAGCTAAATGGAGAGACATCATAACCATTTGGGAGCACCTTATCCTGAACCTCTACTCATGTAATGTTCTATTTTTTTTCATTATTGAACAGATTTTTTCTTGTGATACTTTTAAATTTATTTTTTCAATTTTATGTTGACACCGTGGGTTTGAGAACAACATTTCCATCCTCAATGCGTCCCGTCCACGTGGCAGAATTATCATTAAAGTTGACTTTGATGAGATCAACCACCATGTCTTTAAAATCATACACTCTAGTGTTATTGTTCTACTGTTGTGGTGTAAATAAATAAAAGACTAAGCAGGGAACGGGCTTTGATCCAATGTTGTTGCACAATCTTGGTTAAAAAAAAAGGCCCCTGACTGCATTGGATAGTGAATAATAGCAAGTCAATTAAAGTCATTCATTAGCATATCAGAAAACAAACAAGAAAACAAACAAACAATCAATGATCTTCATTTTAAAAGTATTTCAGATTTCACTGTATGAGGGCCCCCATGTTCCCAGATACTTCAACAGTCTTTTTCAACAAGCGTCTTTAAAGTCTGTTGAACATTACGGTTCATTTGCAGTCAGACTAATTGCTTGGTTGCAGTTCTCAACCACTGAAACCGCTTTATGAGTAAAGGCATAGTCTTAAAATCCCATGTTATATATCACACCAAATACAGTAGAATCTCAAATTTGAATCAGGATTGAAATTCCGATTCAAAATATTTTTCTCATAAAAGTCTCTAGCTTGTAAAAACTTACATTTGAGAACTTCTACAGACCTGAGATCAACTGTTTGAATTAATGAATGAATAAAAAATAAAAGAAGAAGGGATTATTGTAGCTGTATTGAATGCTGTCTACCGAAATATAAGATGAAATATTTAACTCATCTTTATTTTTATGAAAATTTTGTCAGACATTTTTCTGACAGGTAAATTTATAGCAGTTTTTCCTGATTTAAATGAAGTGTCTTTTATCATTGCCCTTTATAAAACCATAAAAGATAATCACAATGTTTACATTCAAAAAATTACTTTGAATTCTTCCCCATCTCTGTAAAAATGTTCATGTCCACTCCACGTGCATCAGAGAAGATATTTAGACATCTGTTTGACAAACTTAAGTATTATTGTGTTTATTTCACCAAAAATAACTGTTTCAAGTAGTCTTAAAACAGAAAAGGGAAGAGAAAAATGACAATTGTCTTTTCAGGAGTCCATTTTTGGTTTACTGTATGTGCACAGTTCGTTCTCCTGCTCTCTCTGTTTATCTTTAATTGCAAAGTCTTTTGTTGACTCAGAAAAACAAACTAAGCAACTGAATTTTATTAAACGTTGGCACTTAATATTTCCAATGTGTTTGCTGCAGGGGGGTTATTTAAAAATCTAATGTTAGAGTGTTTGAAGGAGGCAACGTTTTTTGTGTGTATTTTATTTATTAAGTTTTGGATAGAAGACAGTGTTCTCTTTAGCAATGCAATATTGTCTTTATGAATTTTTGTTTCAGAATTCAGTATTTGTATCTTTTAGTATAAGGCTTTGTCATCTGTCATTTTGTATGTATTTTGTAATTAGATACCATGACTACATTCATCATGTGTTACATTTCAAAGTAGTTTTCAGGAAGGATAAAATAAGAAATAGTGGATTAAAAAAAAGCCTGAAAATGTGCAGTGCAATTCATCAAGAAATAAGGTAAATTAAACAAATACTGATGTTTGCTGTGTTAAAAAACAAATAAGACATTGAGAGAAAGGATAAATGCAATAAATACTTGATTCTTTTCTTTACTTGTTGTGTTCTTATTTTTTCCTGAGTGAAGCCTGTTCCTGTTTCTCACCTGGTTCTCAGAGAACATGGAGAATTGCATTTTATCTGAAGAACATGACTGATTGTCATGGGAAATTTTTCTTGCATCATCTTGACAGAGGCTTCAGTACTCCTGTCATTTTCAATTATTTGAAATATCTGAATGTGTCACCACCTTTTGTTCTGCGCAATGCTTCACAAATCCTGTGGCAACGGAGAAAGTAGAGAAAATCTGACCACAAAGTTACTTTTAACACTTCAAATAAGAAACAAATGTATTCATACAGTATGAGCCAATGGAACCATTTAATAACGTTAAAGATCAACATTAATCAAATCTGAAGGTATTGTGTTTTTTTAGCGTGTTTGTGTACGTGGAGGTTGGGGTGGAGGTTTGCCATGTGGGGAACGTTGTTCAATAATGAGAGTATAAAGCTGCTTCGGATAGGGGGGGTGGGTGGGTGAGCAGCGTGTGTGTGACTGTATGTGCCTATGGAGGGGGAGGGGTGGGGGGGTTGCAGCTTAATCCTTAGGGAAAATGTGGAAGAAATTAATCTAAATTACAAGGATGAGGCTAGTCTGGGTCGGGAGGGGCCGCGGAGGGAAGGGAAGGAGGGAAACAGCCATTATCCCTGTCCTGTTCTGTGTATCGGTTCCCACTTCTCTCTTTTTTTTTTCTTCTTCTTTTTCTTTTTCTCCTCATCCTGTGGGAATGAGGTGGCCTGTCCTTCTTCCTCTTTGGCTTGCCACCCAGACACCCCTCCTTCGCTCACTCACGCACAGGCCTCTTACCAATTAGTCGGCTGTTGTTGGTGTGGAGGGGACTACAGGGACCACTCGATCCCCGCTCTCCTCCCTGCGCTTGTCTTCTCACAGACAACAGATGTCTTGGATTCTCAGGGAACATGCATCTCCTTGCTGACCTCGTAGGGCCTCAGATACAAAATGTAAAAAATGCAAACATCTCGGAAATCTTACCTAACTGGAATTAGATTAGCTGTTAAGACGACCAAGACACACACACACATACATACATACACACAAATGAACTCATTCGCACACAAACTGAGGTCTAGACCAGTAACGACCACTTCTTCGATTAACTTTGACACAAAAACAGATAAATTATACAGGATGGCTACCACCACTGGTCTATCTAATGAAAAGCATCTGTCCTCTCCTCACTAACCAACATACAAGCAAGTCTTGTTCACCTAGTCCTGAGCTCAGTAATGGGAACAAGCTGTTCAGTCAACAAACGGGACTGTAAATACAAAAATGCATTGTGCTTTACACACACATCTTTTTACTGGTTTACTAAAACCTGAAATATTGAGGAGATTACACAGAAAATTCTCCAGAACTCTCATGTGTCTGTCATTTAAAATGTTTTTTGACAACAAATAAAGTAATTTTGAGTGGATCACAAAGAAAAAAGAACAAAAAAATGGCTGTTTGAAAAGTAACATTTGCTGTCTGTTGTTGTCACCGTTAAAGGGATTATGGATTAACAGGGATTATTGATCTGTCTCGCTGCTCATCAGGTCTTCATCTCATTGACACACACATGGTTGATTCCCAAGATGAGTGAATGTAGCCTGGAACTGCGTAAGTCGTGCAGTTCATAGTTACAAGTGTCTCCGAATCACCTGCTGCCATTGTGCTGCTGTTCTCACAATGGTACATTTGAATGATATTAATTATCCATCCATCCATACATCCATCCATCCATGAGATGATTGAAATTGTTTCATCTATAACTTCTTGTACGTCTTGTAGGTCACGGGTCTGTTTGAGCAGCCGGCTATGTGCAAAAGGTGGGGTACACACCAGATTTGTTACCAGCACATTGTGGGGCCACGTGGAAGACAGACAAACACTCATGTTCACACCTACGGACAATTTGGTTTGACCAATTTACCCAAGATGCAGTTTTGGAGGTGTGCAATGCTAGGGGAGGGGGCGTGTAATTGGACATCCACTACAGTAGTTGGCAGTGGTGCTCTCATTGTCAGGTGTGTGCAGGAAGTATGTTAGCTCTACGGTGTAGGGTTAAGAGGTATGAAGTGCCGTAAACAAACCCTCAAGAGACAACGTGGAATTTTTTTCAACACAGATGAAAAGAGAGGCGGGAGAGACGAAGATGATGAAACAAAAGCAAGTCACCCTAAAGCTAAAACGGGGAACTATGAAGAAGCTTCACTGTGGCTACAGACCGGTGTGTTTACTGTGTCTAAACATGCTGACAGCTGACGGCATGATAATAAATTAAGTCGGCACTTAAAGACGTTACACCCCAATCATGCTGATAAGCCGCTGGGGTTCTTTTCAGCGAAAAACGTGCCGCTGTCACCAATCATCCCGCTTTGTGAACGTTACTTCAGTAAACCACAGAGCATCATCTATGTTGGTATATGATGTTAGCATTATATAAGGTGGCGTAACAAACTGCTCAGTGCAAAAACCCAACCATAGCAGAGGAGCGTAAACATTGAGCAGGAGCTGAGAGTTCAGTATCAGAGCTTCTAACCTCGCTTTGAACGGCTGTGACGGCCTGAACAAACTCATTGTAGCCACTGATCCTGACTTCTTCATTTTGATATAAAAAAGAAGAAGGAAAACAGCACAAATTGTTTTATTCATTTTTGTTTTGCAGGTTCAAGTGTTTTGTATAATGTGCACCAAATATCTTTGTAACCGTTGCAGACAGAACGATGAAACAAAAAGCACATTACTTGGGCGGCAAATTGGAATGAAAATGAGATGACGACCTTGACCTTGAGAAAACTAGGTCAAGGTCAAAGTTTAACTTTTATACACACAGTAACCAGATAAGATGAGAGAGAATGCCAGTGTGAGTAAGACCATAGATCAAAGCTAGTGCTTTGATCTGTGACAGTAGATCAGAGCACTAGCTTTGATCTTTGACCTAAGCAAGTAGGTTAGGGTACAATTTTGAATTCAGGGGAAAGCATTCAGGATTGTGTTTGCCATGTCGCGGGATGTTGCAGTCAGTGACTGCCTTGGTTCTAGTTATTACGGTAATTGAGTTATCCTTTATTATAAATTGAACTACATTTCTGTTGCCATGATTAAGCGCTTTATAAATAAAACTTGATTGATTGATTTATTCCGTGTTTTTTTCTTTAAGGTCAATAAGGTTACAATGTTATGCAGAGGTGTACTTATAACAATTTTATAGAAAAATATTATTTCCAGTAACGGTGGAGAGTGGGGGGGTTCAAATTGTTTTTTTCTTCCTGGGGGGGGGCGTAACAGAAAATAATTAAGAAGCACTGCTGTATGGTAACATCGCTACCCGTTGAGTCACTGTGCCCCATATTCTTACCTTTCATAAGAAACATTAATCGTTACATTATTGAAGATTGTGATATATATGATACAGATTACAAACTACGTAATGCTTTTTATTGCCACCATAATAAAAATCCCAAAACTTGACATCAGAAGTATCAAAAGTAGTACACATTTTGCACCGTTTTATCATGATCTGTTTTCAAACTGGGCAATGGGACTTGTTAGGACTGGGAGTTGGGGCATTGAGCATCACTTCAGAGCAGGAATCCCCATGGGCAGGCAACAGCCTTCATGGTTCAGCTAAGGGTAAAACTAATTTCATTGGCTGACACTCAGTAACCAGTTGTACTTCATGGTTTAAGCCCTGGCCCCAAAAATTTTGAAATTCCCTCATTGGAAATAGCAAAGCAGAAGATTAATACGCAAAATTTATAAAAGAATGTAAAAAAACAGTTAAACAGACTAATTGTGCTCGAGGTTATAATTTTCTGCTTTCATGAAAACAATATAATACAGTACTTGTTAAATAACTTTCAGTTCAAAGACAACTAACCAAGTTATAAAGCAAAAAAATCAAACATGACAAGGTGCATTTTAGGAAATAGCTAAATGAAAAGATACTTATCTACCAAAGCAAGAGAAAATAGTAAACATGTGAAGCCAAAGCTGCTTTGAATGGATTTCTTTGAAAGCAAATGCTTCCAGTATGGAGTGAATCATTGTAAAACCACATTCATTTCCTGCCTGTGTTTATCCAGAGAGGGATGAGATACAAAGCTGTCCAGACTTGTTGTGTGCAAATACAGAGAGGGGAGATGCACTCGTCTCAGACAGGGAAAGGCCATACTTTTGCAACTTGTAGTGACATATGAAAAGTAGTTTGACAGCTTCATGGTCACTGGACAAAACATGGATGGATGGTGACAAGCAGTGCTGAATCTTTTATCCTTTTCGAAAATAGCTTCATGGAGAAACCTAAATTTGAATGATTTTCTCATGGCTGATAGAATCTGAGACACAGTGCTTTTCTCCTTCCTTCCAAACAGTTTATCCACCCTGTGTTCAGCATATGGCAGCCACATACTTGTATGTCTCAATACTGTTGGACACTACTGCATTGGAAGAAGGGAGAGAAAAGGGAGTGATGTTTACAGTATGTTTCCACAGCATCTAGCCATGGCACGTTTTTTTTGCATAAAGAGAGAAGGTGGTGATGAAAGGTGTCAGTATCCACTTTCAGATCAGTCTACCTCCTCTTTAAACAACCGGAGGAGGGAGAGCGAGAAAGAGAAAGAGAGGTACACACACAGAGAGAAAGAAAACCAGACACAGAGAGATAGAATGCAATATGTATAAGAGAGAGAGAAGGGGAAAAGTGAAACAGTGGAGCTATTTTCTGTTGTGGTTTCACTTAAGAGGGGATAGGAAAAAAGTGCAAGAAAGAAAGAAAGTTCTGATATTAATCCACATATGAAAAGTATAAACTAAACTGCACATGACAAAAAAAAAAGGGATTTACAGATATCTGATGTGTAGCTTGCACCAATAAAACTGTTTCCAGGATTTATTCATGTAAAGTGTAGGATGTATTGTTTTGGATGAGGTGATTAAGACAAACTGAGAGCTGAGCTACCAGATATACAAGATTAAATGGAACTTCAGGAAATGATCCCCCAGAGACAGGGCAATAGCGATTTACTATATAAAGTAAAGGTATAAATTACTATATTAAAACAAAATAATTAAATATATTTTATGTATTATTTGTGTATTTATGCATTACAAGCAGGAGCAAGCTGTGCAGTGTTCAGGCTTCAGAAACATAGGCTAGCTTGTATAGATTCTAACGTACAATCATTAAACAAGGTAAGATAAAGAAACTCTCTGATTCATAGAACCATGAATCTAACACCAGGCTCCTGCAGAGATGTGGCATTGTCTATATCTAGGATTGTTAAATTAAAAACATTTGCATTAGCTGAGATCTGTTAATATTGCATGTTTGTTTAATTCCTCCAAATGTAACCAAAAACCACAGAACGCATTCGCTGTGTGTGCAAGGTTTTGTATCCCTGCGTTCATGAAGAACAGCTGAGAGCACTGCGAGTGTCTGTTGGTGCGTAAATGTGCACCTGCTTCACTGGGACATAAAGAAGCGAGGATTAATTAAAAAAAACCCCCAAAACAAAACAAAAAAGAAAAAAATTCTGGGACAACGTTCGTGCTGATGCAATCACTCTGTGATAAGTTGGCCTGTCAAAGGATTAAAGAGGCAACATACAGAAGTGAGGGGGGAGATCCCAGATGTCAGTGATATGAGGGCGATAAAGCTCATATGTCAGCATATTTATAGTCAGAGAACCTCTGACTGTGATAAAGTACAGAAATGTCACACATATTAAGATCAACAATGTCCACTTTATCTCATTTTATAGCTTTCACACAGCGTGCAATTGTACAAACTCTCATATCGCACATGACAATGATTACAAGCTTTTGTTTTTAATAGGATGAAGTTCTGCCAAAGGAGGGGAACAAGAATGGGATGTTCCAGTGTTGGAAAATCTGACATTACCAGTTTGCACAATCAGCGGAAATGAATATGAAAGCACCTGTTTTGTGCATGTATTTGCATGTTTGTGCATGCGTGCATGAGTGTGGCATGAGACACTAGCTATCTTGTAACATATCTTTCACGCAATATTTCAAAACAAGATCTTCCAATATTCTAGAGTACAAATGTTTGAGTTGAAGAATGATCATATCTGAATTCAAGCACTTGCTTTGTCCCCTAACAAATCCATGCAAATGCAGGTAGGCTTACAATAAACATATGCATTTTGTGTATGTGTGTACTTGTATTCTGCACGCATGGGGGGAGAAGTGACAATAAAGTGTGATTGCACAAGTGTGCGTCTGAATGCGTGAGTGTTTGTGAGTACACTTGTACGTGAGTGTGTTTAGCGCATTGTGCAAACAGTCCAACAGAAATCACACACAGGAAAGGAAAAAATGTGAAGCTTGAAAATATCAGTCTTGTTCTGGCATGTCTCATCATTTTCTACTCAACACCAGCTGCCTCACTTGAAGCAAGGCCTGACAGTAGCAGTACATTTACCAACTGATCAGAAAAAAACAAAAAAGCAAAACTTGATTGATTGAACATTCAGATCCTGTTCTTTAATCTTTAATATTTAAATGTAGTCCAAATAATTTTATTTAGATAGTACTTCACGTTCTCTTTGAACAAAAAAGGTAGGATGACGCAAATGGGAGATGTCAGAAGTGAAACATGACAATAACAGTATGTGGTAAGGTTCTGTATTTGTAACAGTAGAGGATATCTACTGTCCAGTGTCAGACAAGAAGAAGAACAAAGAGAGTTTACCTGGTTTTAGAATTTCTGTATGTTTTTCGAAGAGGCTTTGAGACAAGCCAGAATATTAAAAAAAAAGTCAATATTTACCAATTTATTTCCGTTGACGTTAATGTCTAGGGGGCAAATTAGCTGCGCTCCCAAACCTAAGTCAGTTTACTCTGTTCATAAGTCACTGATATCCTGAGCTCCCAACTGTCTTTTCTCCCGTGACTCTAAATTCATCCATTGTTCTACTAAAAGCTGCTTCTTTACATAAATGTATGCAATAAAGTGGATACACCTTTGTCTGTTTATTCTGACACATAATTTAAATCATGGGAAATAAAATCTTATCTGACATCTCGTTCTTATAAAGAGGATAACATTGTGAGACTTGTCATTCTCTCACCATGGTTGGGTCAAAGGTCATGTTGAGCTACAGAGCAGCACTCCTGCAGCTTATAAGTATTCAGTATCTTGCTTCCAGTATGGTGGTAAATTTTTCTCTGGGGCTGGAAGGAGAACTCGTCTCTTTTATGATCTCTTATGTAAAAACAATGGTGCGGTTTATTCTGTCGTCTTTGACCCTACTGACCTGTGATCAGAGATCATCAGTTCTTCGGACTCAATCATTTCTGTGTAATTGTGCTTCTGGGAGGATGTCGTCATACAGTCGTAGGTTCAGAACCGCCTGGTGTCTGAGGTTAGATAGTTTTACACATGTAGAGAAGATACAGATGCATGAGTTATATTACCACATCATGGTTTTGGTGGTGATACAGAGAAGTAGAGCTCTTCAGCACAGTTTCTATTGTAGTCTAACTGCATTTGTAGACAATAGTGTTATCAAACGATAACGTAGCTTGATTTGAGATACAAAATGTTTACCACCTCTAATAAATTCATGATTTGATGATGTGGTCGGTGAGAAGAAGTGAAAATCAGGAAGGATGTGATTCAGATGAGGTACGGATGTAAAAACAGGGGGATGATCCCTCCCACCCCCCAACAGAACTAATACTCATCCAACACTAGGACCCACCATTGCTTTATTAATCATTGCACTCATCTGTTTTCCTACCAGAAACTCACTGGGGTTGGTTGACAGTACATGGTGTTAAATAGTGTGAAACTGTTATTCAGATGTTAATTAGTTGATGATGGATTTTATTGTCTCACGATGATAAATGGTTTCTCATCTAACAACATTAAGTTATCAGGAGAAAATGATTTCACAAGATTCTCCTGAGTGGTCAATGACATCTGTACACTTCCAAGTCACACATCTGTAAGGTGTGAACATCTACAGCATTTTTTATGTGATCCATCCATTTTCAAATGGTCAATTGTTATCGGGCAGCCATACTGCCCGATAACAATACTGTTTATTATCGGATTCTGAACAATATTTTGTGTCGGAAAATGACCCGATTCTCTCCCCCACATCCGTCTATGAGTTACTCTTGATGCATGTCAAGATGATTGCCTCTGTGACGTGACTACCACCCCAGCCGGTAATGCAGAATATATTACAGCTAAACTGAAACTCCCAAGCTAGCAAAACGAACACAAAAAAACCCACAAGTCTTTGGAAGGTTTTTTCACGGGTAAAACAGCCAATGAGAAGACAGAAGAACCTACAATGAAAGCTGCAAAATATTAAGTTTCACGCTCATCGTATCATTTTTATTTTGATGTATTTATCTGGCACACTTTAAAGGCTGATCCATGAAAATATTGTCTGACAAACCGGTCCACCCATACCTGCCAGACATACTGAGGAACAATGAGTTATAGTCAGCCTATGTAGCACAAATGAAGTCAGCCCAGAGTTAAACAGAAGACGTCATGCAGCTGTGATCCTCTTCAGCAGGTGAGGCAGCGATGGTGGGTCTAATCGGTCTGCGCCCACCCACCTGTACAATTAGCCGCCCCCAATAACTGTGGGAATATATTCTTTTACTATTTTTACATGTGATTATTGAGGTGAATACTTAAGTATACAACAGCGCAATGTATGTGATGTCTAGAACAATCACAACAGCAAAGCTTATAATGTCTGTTCTCACACTGGTGTTGGTCAACAACAGCTATCATCTGTGAGAAGGTTTCGCTACAGTACACAACACTCTACGAGAACTTTAATTAACATTAAACAAATATGGCCTATTACATGATCAAACAGCTCTGTGGTGGATCGTGTAGTAGGCGTGTCTTGTAGGTGCTTTGAGACGGATGGTGTACCTCTGTCCCGACAGTAGCTACGGGTATGGGTGACCTCAGTCCACCAAAAGTGGTAAAAGAGTAATTTTACTTGGTCATTCAATGCAGAAAATTATACAGAATATATCAATGCCATTTGTGATTGGGTGTGTAGCTGACAGCCCAACTCCATCGTATGTTGAAAGTGTTAGTTGTTTAAACTTTGCTCTGAAACGGATTCATATATGCAGTGAATTACATGCACGTTTTGTAAGTATCACAAGCAGAGGTAACAAACAACCACTTAAATGAATGTCAGTGTGCTAATAAAATATGAAGTCACACCACACATTTGGAATGCCCTTGTGGATCTTCACCAGTTATGTGGCCGATTCAAAAATGGACGACAGAAAAGAGTAGTGAACATCCGGAACACATCCCAACTCAAGGATCAAGACAGTGGATTGAGACATGTGGAAAACCCAGCTGTTTTTATCTATGCTACAATATATAGTTCCTGGAAATTCACAGTGCAGTCTTATTTGTAGTTGATTTAATGTCTTCATTTTCAGTTTGAATAAAACCACCTTCAAGTGTCGTAAATATTTCAGAACAAAAGTCTGTCCAAAAACATAACCAATGATATACCAAGGCGTACGTCAAAAGCAGGGTCAAAACGTATAAAATCAGGTCTAAATCCAAGAGAACATAGGAGAAATCTCATAACGTATATTCACTGAAAAACTCATGAAACCGACAAGGGGCAACAAAGTAAACACACAAGGGATGGTAATGAGGGGCAGGTAGCCAATCAGAGCAGGGCAGGTAATCACACCTGGAGGGGAACGCACAGCGGCAGGAAGTAGAGTGTCTGAAAGAAGAGACAAACGTGAGCGCCAAAATAAAAAAGGAAACACAGACACGAACTAAAAAAAATAACATGACCATAATGACCTATCGCTGTGTAACACCCGCAGTCCAATTTGCCCACCTATTATTCCATCAGTCCGTCCTAGTGTACCAGGCTAAATGCAGCTCTGAGACAGACGTAAATGAATTATGGCTAAAAAAACCTTCAAATTTTGTGACTAAATTAATAATTGTTATAGCACTAAAGTCTGGGGCATTTCCTGCCTAAGAAGCCAGAATAGTCACGAAGGGAGGTAGAGCTGAAAATTCCTGCCCCACTTTTTCATAGCGCCAGTGAACTGACAGCACAATGCCCCCTCTCTCTGCCCTCTAGCTGATCCAGTTGTCAACGTCAGAAATGTAATTAAACAGATGAAATCCTGCCAGATCATCCAAATGGTATTTTATCAAATAGAATTGAAATTTTCTACTCTATCCACAGCAAAAATAAACAACATTAAGAACACATTAAAAAAAAAATTTTTTTTCACGTGACATTAGTTTGAGCAGCATACCAGCATATCTTTCTGTAAGTGACACAAAGTATTGTGGGTTAAAATGATAATGAAAATGTTTTAGTAAGACAAAGACACAATAAACCAGATGTGGTTGTGACTTTCAAACAAGTATTCTTTTCTTTACCAAGAATAGTACCGTCAAAAGAAGGCAAACATTAATCATGCAAATAACATGACTTTGAATAAATTGACTGAAATTCTGGCGCTGCTCCGGCTCTCCAGTAAGATGCGATCATTTTGATGTAGGATGAAGAATTCATCAAAAATAAATAAAATGTCAAACACAGATCAATAATTTTGTATTTTAAGAAATTTAAATCAAGCTGTTGAAACTGAGGATATTTATTACATACAGTATGTTAACATGTCACTTCTAAGCTGTGATAAACATGTTAGAAAGGAAACCACTTCTTGTTTTATCATGATGTGAGATGCTATAGAGCCTTTTCTCGACTGGAGATAAATCAAGTCTCGTAAAGAAAATATGTAATTTATTATGTTGAGATGATGGTGTTCAAAAATTCACCTCTCATCTTCATTATCATCACACTACATGACATAACTGTGGTGCCACAGTACTCCATGTATTTGCTTTTGGACATGTATGCAGTTACTACAATATACATCCATGGAGCTGTAAAACAGGACAGTGTGTTTCTACATTTCAATCAAAATACGTCATCATTCATCATCATCATCATCATCATCATCATCATCATCATCATCATCATCATCATCATCATCATCATCATCATCTTCCTATTGCATCCTGTGATCGTGGCATCCCAAAAGCAGCTGTTGGCATTTCTCACCTGGCTCAGGAAGGCAACAGGTTGGAAAAAAAGAAAGGTAAACCAGAGACGAGCAGACGAATGGATGGAGAAAGATCTTTCCCCATCCGATCCGATCCGATCCGATGCGTTGGAAAACGCGTGCACAGAAACTTGCATATGTGCTCACATAGTGTGTCAAGAGGGTAGAGCAGCATGTACACACATAAACATCCTCCAGGCAATAGTAGTCATCCTGGGAATATTTATCTTTGCTGGTAACGCAAAGAGGCAGCCAACCTCTAATCTGGCCCGTAGCTATTTTCTCTGAAATGTCTGAATGGAGGGGTGAGAGATGAGAAGAAAGGGGGAAGGAAGGAGGAAGACAGAGAACTCTGTGGGGATGGAAAAATCTCTGCGAAAGGAGGATGTAGGGAGAATAAATGGGAGAGACAGGACTTGTCTGGTGCATGTGTGTGTGTATCATTGTGAGTGTGTGTTTCTTGACATCAGTGTTTGTAAATCAAGTTTAGGTGTCTGTGCATTTGTGTGTGTAAAGTGTGTGTCCAGGCAGGTTGAGATGGGAGTCCAGCGGCTAGGTGATGAAGCAAGATAGAGATCTTGTGTTAGATGTGTACACGAGGCTGAATGAGGATGGTCAATGAAGGTGTGTGTGTGTGTGTGTTCCCGTCTGTCTGTGTATGTATACATGTGGCTGTGGCCCCCCAAGGCTGAGCTGGATCTCTCAGTGTGTGGCTGATTCGAAGTGACTGGCAGCATGCCGCGTGGCTTCATCGTGGCCAAATGACTTTTGACACCCCTCGCCTTGCTTTTCTGACATCTGAGGAGACGAGACAAAACACATGCACGCGCACACAGTCGCGCCACGACACAAGTGGAACACCAACATTAACCTCAAATCATGCTCATGCGCATATTAACAGATACACGCTTGAAAATACACACATTCCGAAAGATGTTTCACATTTTCTCTCCTGTGTCATCTAATGGGAAATTCAATGGAAATTTTGACGCTGGAGTTTTTCCTAAAGCGGGAACATTACGGCTGATTGTTCTGTTCTGCTTTTATTTACTTCCATCTATTTATTCTACATGTGTTTTCCTTCAACATCCCTGACCTGAACTAGTGCGGGCCTGAGGGGGGGGGGAGAACTGTCATGGGACAGAGCACAAACAGAAGGAACAAGATGTTTACTGTCCTGCTTCACTGCTTCACAGTCCTTTGTGTTACATATCTACATGCAACATATGCACATGTGCTGTATCATCCGCTGCTTGATGAATGCCATCATTGCTGCTTATGCACACAGGCAAACAGCATCAATGATTGTCTGCTTGTGTTTGTTTAAAACTGTGTCGCATCACATGCAGTCTGAACGGTGCAGCCCCCCTATTGGCCTCAGGGCGACTCTTTAGGGATGAGCATTTCATCTGGACCAGACCATGTTCTGCAGTACACCACCACGGCTTGTCATTCTTTATCTCACTGGATCTCATCTGTTAGAGAATGGGCTATTTTCTCGTTATTTCATATAAAAGAAAGAGAGTCGGGGTTTATAAAACCAAAATAAGGCCCAAATGAAATGAATGGATGAACGCAATACAGGAAGTCTACAGCAAAATATTCCAACATGTACTTACTTTATATGAGTTGCAACATAAAAATAAAGGGAGTAAGGAATGTGGAAAGAGACAGAAGCTGTAATCATACATAGGCAATTAAAAAAGGAGTATTCGTTATATAGAGCACTTGGTGAAAAGAAAATTGAAAAGAAAATATTGCACAAGAAAACATAAAAAAAAACAACACATAAACAATTTGCTTTACTGACAGGACAATATTTCTCAGAAAAATACACACAAAAAATCCCCAAACATTCAGCATCATCATAAATTTGATTATGAAAAAGGAGCTCTTGCTCCAAGGATAGTTATTTTGGTGCAGTACTATATTCAATTATGTAATAATTTAATGATTTGCACCTAATTTATTGAAACACTTATTTTATTAAAACTCCCACTGATTAATGTCTGACATTAAATATACAATAATTTAAATATGTGATATGTAATAATAAATAATAGTAACACATATATAATAATTTCTGGTTACAACAGTTGCTCTATTTTTGCAATACTGTAAATAACTTTGGAATTAGGTTCTGAAGTAAATAATTTTTCCTACTTCACTTCAGTAAATAAACAAAGTGAACATCGAAGGAAAGATTTTCCATGTAATTGAAGCGTCATGCAGTGATGACATATCAGTGCATGAAATGTAAAACAATGTCATTGGTTAAGCGATGCTTGTTTTATGGTGCCACAGCAGTGATGAGCATAAGGAAAGATCTGAAGATATTAATGTTCTTTATCCAGTTTAGTTCTTTATGGCGGTTTAGCTGTTTTTTTTCTAAACCCCATCTCATTCATTCATTCATTCATTCATTCATTCATTCATTCATTCATTCATTCATTCATTCATTCATTCATTCATTCATTCATTCACTCATTCATTCATTCACTCATTCATTCGTTCATTCATTCCTTCATTTGTTTGATTATTCATTCGTTCATTCATTTTCTTGAAAACAAGACAGTCAGTAATCATCTTGTCTTCAGCTACTTATCTGAATCTGGGTCATGGGTTTACCCTGGATTAGTCGCCAGTTTATCGTAGCCATCCCATTCCACTGACTGCATTTCCCCAGAAACACACTCAAGCATGCGAGTGAGAGCTGCTGACTCAAAGGGTCAAAAATAGTCAATTTGTCTGGTGATGACATTGCACAAAATGTTCAACTTTTGTATTTGTCATCTTTATGGAAGAAAATTATTCAATGTTTTGGCCGGATTTCCACTATTTTTCTTAAATCTCAGCTAAACAGTTAAACATTAATATGCTAGTTTTCAGTTTCTGTCCCATTTCCACCCATTTAGTAAGTTATTCTGGAGCCTATCCTAGCTGACTATAAGCAAGAGTTGGGGTATACCCTGGATGAGTCGCCAGTTTATCGTGGGGTCACACATAGACAAAACTCCCACTCATGGTAACACTCACACCGACGGAGAATTTGGAGTGACTGATTTATCTAAGCTGTGTATTTTGATGTTTGGAGGAAACCGGAGAGAATTCATGCAGAGACAGGGAGAACATACAAAAACTCCACACAGAAAAACCCCAGGTGGAATCAAGGATCTTCTTGCTGTGAGGCAACAGCGCTACCCACTGTGACACCGTGCTGCCCACGCTTTTACTTATTTCCTCAAATGTCTCCTTTGTGATAAAAATGAGCTTTTAATTTCAACGGCAGACCAAAATATTTTTGCAGCTCAGTTCACACACATTTTTACGTGCAAAGTCGAATATTTTGTCCAATTTGTATGAATCCTACTTAAGTGGAACTGTTACACTTGTATTTGACAATCTGTATTTTACCCTTTATAACCAACATATTATGCAAGAGTGGATTTTATGTGGAGTTTCATCTAAGGGCAAATTACGTACTTGTCTCTTTCAGTGAGTATCACCCAGACGAGTGGTGTACATTGGTGCCCTTCCCTCCAGCCTTCTGTAACCCTTCCCTGCAAAACAGAACGAAGAGGAAGGAAAAGTGGAACAGAGACAGACACGGGTGTGAAGGAAGACACAAATATGTGTGAGTTTTAAAGGAAAAAGTTTACATTACAAGGATAAAACAATAGAAAAAGGGAAAAATGTGGAATCGACCAGAGACTTCATAGAAGAAAAGACATTTTGTCCGACATAGTGAGAAACATGTGGTGCTTTAAGAGATAACATCCGCTCTGCTGCTCTTGATGTCATTGTCAAACTTGCTCCCCTTCCCTTCACACACACACACACACACACACACACACACACACACACACACACACACACACACACACACACACACACACACACACACACACACACACACACACACACACACACACACACACACAAACACATCCCTCCAGCTGTCTGTCTTCACCTCCCTGTCTCCCTCTCTGTTCAGCGCCTCTGGCGCTACAGATGAGCTCTGTAAGGATTAATTAACCAATTAGGAGCGGAGCCCCTGGGAGATGTTTGAGGGTCCCCTCGTTGTCATCAAAAACACACACACACACACACACACACACACACACACACACACACACACACACACACACACACACACACACACACACACACACACACACACTGAGACACAGGCCTCAATTAAGCTGCGCCGTGATAGGCTCGCAACTGTTCATCCCGGCCCCTGACTCCACAAGGAGGTGAGTAACCTTTTAATTAAATTATGATTATTATCCTGACGTCCACTGTTTCGGGCCCCTTGAACCCCCGTCCCATTGCCTTCCCTTTTCCTCCCGAGGCACTGCTTAACGAAATCGAGTAGCCCCTGTTAGGAGAAAGGGTTCACCCTCCTTTCTCCTTCACTCCTTCACTTAGATCAGTGCTCATTCCTATGCGTCAAGCAACAGGCTTGAAAGCTTTGTGTCTGCAAGTCTTACCTGAAGGTAATGTCAGTCTAATGGTCCATCTGTATGTCCTCATGGGAGAAACATAGATGATGATGATGATGATGATTATGATGATGATGATGATGATGATGATGATGATGATGATGATGATAATGATGATGATGGAGAGATGGCAGGATGCAGGAGAGTAACTGATGGCTTCAAATCTAAATGGGAGGAGTGAAAGACGCACCTTCATCCAGACAATAACACTAAAGCGTGTTGGGCTTCAATGGCTCATGTGTGTTTTTCTGCCCTCTCCACAGACTGACAGGAGCTGGGATGCTAGTGGACTGTGGGCCGAGCAGGATTTCAGTTCAGTATGCTCTGTGTCAGCGCTGACGGGCCCCATTAGGACTACAGCAGAGACAGTCACAGCAGGGGAGGGGATGGACACCCCCCCCCCCTTTCTCAGTAACACACTTCTTTCCTTATTTGTCTGCTCACTTGGTCAGCCATCACAGCCAATCTCCATGCCAGCATGTGACCTGGATAGGATGGTGTGTAGATATGTTTGTTAAATGATTGTCTAACCTTTTGGTCAGGACATTTAACCTCTGTGGGAGACCCACGCAAGAGTCTTAGATTGGTTTGAGTGATGACCCCCCCCCCCCACATAGGAGGCACCCTTAGGCTGATCAGAGAGACTCCATTATACTGGCTAATGCTAATGTGTGTAATGTCCAGGCCAACCCAAACATGGTGACAGAGATGATTTATAATAAATCATGTAAATCATGCTTTTGTGCCACATTAAAAAAAAAAAAATCAAGTCCAAATTTAGTCCTGTACTATAAAAAAATATAAAGATTGGGTTCTAGAAAGAAAAGTTTGAATAACTCTGTTTGTTTTAGCCAAAGGAATCAAAGTTATATTGTCGGTTTTGCTGTAACAACGCTACCAAATGTACAACTAAAGTATAAACTCAGCAGCATTAAAATTTATTAAAGTTTTTCTCAAAGCTGAGCCATTATATGACTATAAAATCTTAATTTAAGAGCAGAATATTTTATTTCAAAGATCAAGATCAATGCACCAAAATTAATTTGATATAAAAATGATTACTTTTATTACAAATTGTTTGAATTTCTATATGATTCAATTAAAGTGAAACAAATTTGACAGCAGAACAAATATAAAAGCTCCCTCTTGCCCACTTACTTTTCTCAACATTTTGCAGTTTTTCTTCTTGGATTAAAACTTTTATGATCATAAAATCAACAGAAGTAAAAGCACAGAGAATAAAACAGTTACCTGATCACATGGGTATCAATGTTGATATTTTTCACATTTATAATACATATTTTTCTTGCTATGTAGGGCTGCCAGGTTGACACAGTTTGTTATATATGCTGTCTATTTTCTTTTATGCTGACTTTTGGATTGTAATTGACTCTCCATGATTGAATGAAATAATGAAGGACCATGTCATAAATTTAAAGGGTCGACAGTATATTTTCCTCATTATTTATAGAACCTCATTGACCAGGTAATTGAAAGTATCCTAAGACACATTGACTTAATGATAAGTTCCTTCTTTTATTAAGTCATCCAACTTTATCTCATTTCCATCTGGTAGTGATCTCCTACAGCTCCGTGTCGTCTGAGGGAGGATGGAGGAAGGAGAGGAAAGTAGAGGTTTTACTGCATCCTGGTACATCCTGCCTTAATGAGGCCCTCCTCTCTGTATGCCCATCTGTCCCCAGCGGGACTGACTGCACAGGGCCCCTATGTTAGAGCGAAGGCATGTTTGCGTGTGTCACAGTATCTGTACAGAGAATCAATGGAAGGTAAGAGCAATTGCATCCTCTTGACATAGCTGACAGAAAGTAAAATCATGCGTGAATTTGATCAACTTTTGTCGTTTATTCATCATCTGTTTTTTTTTTTTTTTTCCTGAAACACAGGAGGTTGATCGGTTACAACAAAACGATTAGCATTCTCAATCCATCTCATTTAACTTCTCAGTAGTAAGGACACTGAGTCATCCGTCGTCTACTCCCTCACCCCACCTCTGATGACCCCCTCTCCGTGGTATAGTCTCATTAGCCCGAGCTGCAGCGGCTTGTTAACCCCCACTAATCAAAATGGGAATGAGTATAAAAGAGCCCAAGAATTTACTGCCAGGCCCACACTTCAAAGGGATGGGGGGTGGCGGCGGCGGTAGGGGTCTTCTAGTAGTCTGAGCACGTATATCAGCGTACATGTGCACGAAGGGTGTTTAATTTTTTTTTGTTTTTTATGTTGATGAGTTGGTAACATTATTAAGATTTGCTCCCCAGGTCACATTAGGCAGAACAAATTCTGTGGTTTGTCAGTGAGACAGAGAAGAAAGTCTGCACCTCCGCAAATGTAGCACTTTTTTCAGCTCCCGATTTATTTTACAAAAAAAACAAAACAAAACAAAACTTTTCTCAACCAAACAAAGAATCTATTGCATTGCAATAGACTGTATCCTGTGTCAGGTTCCCACAGTTCTCTGAATAATGTATGTACAGAAGGAGGCATGTTGCAGCGCGCCCTGCTCTCATCATCTGCAGAGGAACAGCCAGCACTGACAGACTCCCATATATTTAATATCTGGTACAACAGCAAGGCCAACTTGTTATTCTTTAAACGTCTTTAACAGAGTTATAGCTGTCAGATTGAAATTTAGTGTTGTATCATGTACTCTTATCTAACTACCGAGGCTGTTGATGGCTAACTTTCTTTCTTGCAGTTAAAATCAAAGTCAAATAAATGCTTGTGAGGAGCCCAGCTGACTGGAATCCTTTTTTAAAATAGACAAAAAATTAATCAGATGACCACTGCAAAGCTGGAAATAGTAAAGCTGCAGGATAAGGTGGCACCCCCGCCCCACTCCCCACATCACCACCATCACCCCACCACAGTCCAAATCTATTCACACGGCCGGGCGTGGCAGTCAACACTTGGCAAACTCTAAAATCCCAGAGGTGCAGAAAGCTACTTTGTCAAAGGGGTGCATGTAATCCATTTATTCACTCATATGTGTTTATCTTTTGGATCCTTTGTGTCATTTACACTGCTCTTGTTTGTTTTGTGTCATATTCAGTGTCAGCACAAACTTTTCTTTTTATGTTATTCAAACAAAGTCGGGCACTGTGGTTTGGTTAGGTAGGACTAGAGAATGATTTGACTCATCTCAATACGGTGCACCACAATAGGAGGTATGAAATCTGTTAATACCAGCCCACTTGGTACTATCCAAACCCTATTTTGGATACAAGGCTCAATTTGAGGGAACAGAAATAACAAGCTAAGTTTAAACTGAGGTATATACCTGTATGTGATTCCGACTAGAACCCTTTGAAAGCCAGACTCCCCAGCAGGACGGTCCACCTCCTCAAAGTCCTTTCTCCTCAACGTTTTTTTCATCCTGGGACACAACAGATTGACTGTACCGTAATCTATTTGCTTGATGCACGCAATGAAAAGACAATAGTCATTTTCACTTGAGGGTCTTTAGCAGACACAAGCTTTGAAGGATGTTTTGTGCAAATATGGCATTTAGGGAAATGAAGGACAAACAGAAAGACAGAAAGAGAAGAAACAGTGAGACACTTATGTGGTTTAGTTGGCACCGGTTGTGTATGGTGCCTCTAATTTTCTCCACATGCTATTCGCCAACTTATGTGAGCTTCACAATAGAGTGTAGTTTTGAATCAATGGTAAGCTTTTGTAATATTATAGCATGTTTGTGTGTGTCTGTTACAAAGACACTGAAGAAACAAACCAAATCAAAGTACATCACACACATTTTCCTTCGTGACCTCACAAAATGAACATTTTGTGCAGTTGTTATGTTGTTGTTGTTTTTTTTTTTTTTTGACATCTGAACAATGCAAAACACAACCACTACAGAGGAGAGAGGAACAGACCCTTCAGTGTCGTGTTGTCAATTACCGAGGATTGATGTGTATTCTGAATGAGGCTCAGATGAACAGTTGAGTATCATCTAATCGTTACAACTCGAGAAAGAAAGAACCAAAAGGAAAAGAAAGGATGAATGAATGAAAGAGAGAAATAAAGTCAGTCAGCCACTTAGCCAGCACTCTGTAGAGTTGCATCCCTTTGCAGAACATAAAAGTTTACAGTGTCCTCAGAGTTAAGATGAGTCCATTCACTTCCCTCCACTCTCCCACAGCAGGACTCACACTCAGACAAGGGAAGATGTGGTCATATCCTCTGTTTTACTGTACAGCCAGAGTCCTGTCCCAAGCAAAAAAAAGAAAAAAACTTCAGTGGGAGAGGCAACAACCACCACATTTCCTCCACAAGGACACAAAGTACTCTGGTGTATCGAATGTTCAAATTTAGTGATCCCTCTGCTGATTAATCTGCTCCTCGTGGTAGCTGAAGAGAAAACATCACTGGGCAGGAAGCTACTACAAAATAGTGGTTCTTCATACAGCCACTGTCCACACATGAGATCAGAAGAGCAACGGAAGTTCCAGGCTTCTGCCACGGAGCTGTGAATGGTACAAGGTCTGAGACGTCACACTCAGATAGCCTAAATACTTTAGGAACTAGTATTGATTGAGACCAAGTCTTCCGACTTTCCTGAGTAGCAGCCGAAACACATCCGTCCAGACGGGACTGCCTTATGGGTAGTTGAAGCATCTGCCGTCTGATCGCCACAAGCCCTTTCCTCTTTCTGCCACAGAGACGTACAGGACCAGCGACCATGCAGAGTGATGTTCAGACCAGAATTAATACTATGATGTCCAAAACTTTCCTGTGTTTCCGCCCAAGGTTACCTGGGGGGCCTAGAGTGTCTTCAGCACCCCAACACCATTCAGACATACTGTTTTTGTCTCCCCTTTAACAATGACCTTTTCATACCAAGCTCTCCTGGAGCTCCTGAACATTCTCCTGTCCCCTAATAAAAACATGAATGTCATCAGCATAAACTGTGACCACTACCCTGGACTTACAGATGGTTAGAGACAAAATTAGATAATTTTTCAGCCTACACAGCAGTAATTTAATAACCACACCATACAACCGACTTGAATTTGGGCAGCCCTGCCTGATCCCTCCTCTGACAAGTACAGAATAGTTTTGCCCTAAGCCACCTTTATCATGTAAGAAGTGTATGAAAATGTAATCCAGAGAAAGCTTCCTCCAGTGCTCACAGTGTTTAAAATTTAAAAAAAAGAACCATCAGCAAGGCGGCTCCAGCTCCCTGCGACCCGCCACAGCGGATGAAGCGGTCGACGATAAATGAATGAATGAATGATCCACACTAACAAATACTTTCTCTTGTTCAATGGAAATGATAGCTGTGTTAATATAGAACTGTTTGCAGATGTCAAATGTCTGAGTAAAAACAAGATGTCCATTATGGACTTATCGAAACAAGATTGAACGGCGCTGAAGAAAAGATCAATAAAACATTTCCATCTTTTTGATAAAACCTTTGAAGGTATTTGATAGTCAGTCTACAGGAGAACTAATGGTCTCCAGTTCTTCAGCAGCATGAAATCCCCCCTTCCTAGGCAGCAAGAAGATCACCGCATGCCAACAAGGATATGAAAGTCTTTAAAAACATCCACCAAGTCATTCATTCATTCGTCTTTGTGAAGTTGATGTGACCGTAATCATCACGTCTTCTGCTGCTTATCCGAAGTTACGGGTCACGAGTCTGCTGGAGCCAATCCCAGCTGACTACGATGAGAGGTGGGGTACACCCTGGTAGAAATCATCATACGGCCGTATGAAAGTCATACAACCATTCACAAACACAGTAACACCTACGGATAATTTGGAGATTTTCCTGAGTCAATCTAAGCCAATGCAGTGGTTAACTCTTCCAGAGAAAGGTCTGAGCCAAGGGTGTTCCTCTCCTCGACTCATTTGAAGCAGGTCCATGTAGAAGGCTGCTGCATGCCCCCTCATTTCAGCAGGGTCAGAGGTCAGCCTCCCACCAGGAAGACAGAAAGATTGGGGGTATATCCAGGTTTAAAAAGAACATGGTATGAGTGTCCATGTCCCTCAGCATGGTGAACGTGGAATGGGTTCCAGCTCGTTCCTAAAGAAACAAGTTCAGGTTTCTCTTTTTTGAATCAAAATTCAAATCCTGCTAAACAATGCCTGCCTCCATCTCCGAACTCCCACCACTGAGTCAGGGAGTCTAATTGCCCAAAACAGTTGGAAATGTGCACAGAATTCAAAGTTGTCTAAAAGTGTGACATGAAAATACCAGACATATCTCAGTGTGCCAATGGGAGATAGAAACAGGTCTGCTAAAACAAATGGGGAGAAAAAGTACCAGCTGGGGGCATGAAGAGCAAAAGAGAAGGACATGGACTCCACCAACCTTTTCATCTACAATCCTCGCCCAGATATACTGTCCAGCAGGTGGTTGTTGGATCCTGTGTCTGTCATCAGCTGAGAGAGAAAAGCTGAAGAATGAAGGTGGAGCTCCTGTCCAGTCCTATGGAAGCTGTCATCAGGACATCAGTTCCAGTCCCCCTCTCATCCTTACCTGACCCCTCCCTGACCAACAGAGTCCACAGCAACTTTTTATCTTTTTAAAAAGAGAAAGACGTTCTGAGTCGAGTTTTGTTGCACACACATTGACAAAATCTTCAACTTCTGCTTTAACCAGTAAAGCCCTGCCTTTTTCCTGTCTCTGGACTGGATAAAATCTCTATTAAAGTGGGAGAAAAACAGATGGTCATTCAAGTGTTGATATTTGAACCATGACTCTGAAACTGCTGCTCTCTCCACCATAAACCCCAGTCTGCCTCAGTCACAGCACCACTGGCTACTATTTGTAAATATAAAAAAAACTACATCCATTTTTGTCTATCTGGTGACCTCTGACACCAAAGCCTTCCTCTCTGTATCCCTACTTTTCTTCATGTTCGAAGAAGCCATACTTAATGTCTGCAGAAGAAAGACAAAGCATCAGACAGAGTGGAAACAGTCTTTAGAGACTTTCCTTTTTAAAAGACTTTTTTCCACCTTTAAGGACTTTTCTAGAGAAATCCAAGATGATAATGTTTTGTCTTATCCAGAACATCTTCATTTATGGATGATGCTCACAGACCAGATATATTGTTGAACAGTATTAATGAAGTCAGTGTTTTCATTCCTTTTATGTTCCTTATCGATAAAACTCGGTCCTGTAGTAGTGCAGCTGCTCTGCATGCGATGCTGACAGTCCTGGAGACAGCAGCGGCCCAGTTCCTGGGAAGAGGCCCCCAACCCTCACAGTTTGCCCCTCAGAACCGATGTGAAATGTGGCTGGCAGCTCCTTTGTGTTGCGCCCCGATAAACAAATTATAAATGTGACTATGCCTTGCTCAAGTGCACATCGGCTGTGCTCAGAAGGTGAACTGGCACCTCTCCACTGCCACTACACACTCTGAACTTTTTATTCCACATGGACCTTGAACTGGTCTCCAACTCAAGACCCAGTGGACTGAGCTACTGCTGCCCCTATATATATTTATAATTTACTGACATACAATAATTTACTTGGCAGACTGTTGTAAAATTAAAAAGGCTGACGTTTCAGTTCTTTTGTTTTCTCTGAATACAGGCTCTCAAACACTAGGAGCCCAAATGATATCACCTGTTGACAAAACAAAGTCACCTGTAGTCAGACATTCAATGACTTTGGCTCTTTAAGCAGGACACCAGAGCTGATATTTCTAGAATTCCATACGTCTCTGTCACAGGTCTTTTGTGGCAATCTTGTGACCACGAACATCAAACCTTGAAAAATACATGTTTTCTGAGGCTGGTTTTACCAACACCAAGGTTAGAAAGGACCGTTGCAAAGCTATGTGGTCAAACATAAAGATATTATCCCAATAAAGAGATTACAAAAGACAGAAATCTTGATAATTGTGGGCTGATACCTCCAGTGCTGCAATGAAAGCTTGTTCACTGGAGAACGATGGAATGAATCACTCCTTCCTGATAACTGACGCAATGTTATATTGATTATCTCTTTCTGTCGAGTCAGAAAGCTTCTGTTTGTTTGCTGCATCCTTGTTTCTGATGGAAGTCACATAAACATGTGCAGACAGTGTATGAGTGTCAGCTGGTGGCCAGGGCTGTGAGCTATGTGATAATGTGATGGGACAAGGAAGCAATGTAGCCAAAGAAAATACGAAGCAAGAAAATGTTTCAGATTACTTGGCACGTTCAGTGCTCTTCAGAAACAGGATGTTCATTTTCAACGCATCATGGATGAGCATTTACAGCATATACAGATACTGTCCCTAGCATGTCAATCTGTAAAGAGTGACATTAAAGGCAGATAATGGGTGTATAGAAAAGCCCACTCATATATGAGTGGACTTCTTTCATAAAACATTCTTGACATAAATGGATTAAAGTAATAAAGTTAAGATTAACTCTATAGACAATGCACTGAATTAGTATAAGAGGGAGCAGAGGAACACATAATTAAGATTAACCCACTGAAGAACATATTTCATCATCATCATTGTCATCATCATCTCTCTGTTGTCTGCCCCCCCCCCAAAAAAAAAAAAAAAAATTTTTTTAAATCTGACATTGTACTTGTCACTTTGTGGCACGTCAAGAGTAGAGAATGTATTCAAGCCTTTGGCAAAGAATGACCTTTTCGGGGAACCCAGACGCAGCTTCCCTAATTAACCAGTCCTTCTCATGCATACAGACATTGGTATCCACATACACCACGGCACCTCCTTCATTAGACAGACAATGAAAGCAACAGATTAATTTAATCTGCATAAATGCAAATGTCCTCCTTAGCGTCCTGAGCGTGTTAGTGACAGCACAAAATTATTTACTGACACGATTTATTTAAAAAAAATAAAAATAAAATAAAAATATAAATAAAATAATATATATATATATATATATATATATATATATATATATATATATATATATATATATATATATATATATATATATATATATATATATATTTCAAAGGATAAAAAATAAATACATTTTTGCACGATCAGAGACATTTTCACTAATGAAGCTCAACAATTTAAAGCCTAGTAAGACCTAGAGGAACTTTCCTAGACAACAGAAACTGGCAGTTATTTCTTCTAGTCATACAAAAGTCATATGTGAGGCATATCATCCGAGTCCGGAATTAATTATTTCAAGACAGCGAACACTCGAGGTTCGTGTCAACAGCCCCCATTAAGTCATTAAAAACATCCTCATTACTTGAGCAAATTAACCTAATTCTAAAGCTTCCTATAAGGCACACAGATCAAAGCGTGACAAGTCCTGTGACGGAGTCCAGGGATGAAGGCCGCGCTGCGACTTCCTGCAAAAAATCAGCTGTGAAAACCTTCCGTTATTAGACATGCAAAACATCCACACACATGTTTACTCTCATAGGCTGTGTCAGCACGAACAAGGAGATTTTAAAAATGTAATGGAAATGAATATTGTCAGTGAGCCTGTCAAATAGAATTAAACGTTTGATTTTCATTTGAAAAACAACCCCCACCCCTGAAAAAACAAAACCAAAAAAACAACCCAAAGATGTGAATGTTTTTGACAGAAAGTAAATATAATTTCATTATTTCATTATAAAAAAAAAAAATCATCGCACGCACACTGTGTAAAATATAAGACCACTCGCTCGACATTTGGAAAAGCTTTAATTACAGTAATTGCATTCAGTGAATAGTGAAAATGTCACTGGCTGCATTAGCTCACAGAAAATGTGACACAGATAGAGACAGTAAAGGCCATCAAACACTGGGTACCCTTCACATCATATGTCATCAGTGACGCTTCTGCGTTCAAATCAAGTATTTATTCAACATTTGATTTTTAATGTAACAATTTATAGCAAATTAAATCAGGCACTAAAGCATAAATAATAATAATAATAATAATAATAACAATAATAATAATAATAATAATAATAATAATAATAATAATAATAATAATAATAATAATATAATAATGTTGATAAAAAATAATGCAAAGGACAAGGAGTGATATTGACTATGAAGAGAGATGCACACACTCACACACAAATCAGTGTTTGAGCGTTAAAGAGCCTTGTTGCTGTTTAAAGTGTCTTTATGAAGTGCCTGAGTGGAAGCGATACCTAAAGGGCCCTCAGCAGCGGCCTCAGTCCGTCGTGTGTTTGGTTGTGTGCACTGGAGCCACACCAGTCTGCGTTTAACAAGCCCCCCCCCACCCGCTTTTTTAAAGACGTGCTTAAACAAACACAACCCTTTTCCACATCCCCCCGCCAGCGTACCTTTGAGCCCAACACAGTGTGAAAAGGTGGAACTGGGCTTTACGGTTTGTGTGCCGCAGCGGGGAGAGCGAGTACAGAAGAGTGGTGTGTATGCTGACTGACTCTGGGCTGGGCTTTCAGTAAATGCATGGGATTACACCGAGGGACTGAATGAATGGGAGCCACCCTCCTGCAGAATGGGGGGTACTAACCCTGTGCTCATTAGCGTCTTCAACCTGTGGCAGCAGGATAAAAGAGGGGAGGCAGCCTCTGCTCCAGGTACAAAAGGGGGTCTTCCTGAGTAAGTGCGTCTCAACTGGGGTCCCACTGAATGAAAACACAGTAATTACCATGATCTCATGAATGGTCAACCCCTCCAAGGCAATAATTGACCCTTATCCTGCTGGGATCACCATATTCAGGGTACATGGGCTTTTGGAAACATCATCTGATCTTGCATTAGAATAAAACTGAGACAGACATTCTATTTCTTTAAAGAGTTGTTAACTACTTGATCCAGTGCATACGTTGAGTTTTAATTTGATCGGCCTTCTTCCATCTTTTCTTCAGCATCACATGGTAAGTGTGAAAAAGAAAAAGAAAAAGAAAAAAACAAAACCTCATGAAAGCCATGTGATCTCAGATGATCACAACACAACCTGACACAACCAGCCATGCTGGAATTATGACAACAATAAGTCACTGTTGTGCTTCTACGATTAATGCCTTTCTGAGAAGCCGACATTTAGCATTGTGCATTATGAGACACAACACCCCCCCCCTAACTGAAGTCGTTTGGTCATCATTTATCATTGGACTTAAAGATTTAAAAGAGTGTTAACAACCTCTCTGCACCCAGAAATAAACATTTTGCACATAATGTTAAACAAGACAGACGTGTCTGTGAGTTTCTTCTTCCTTCTTCCTGCAGGACATCTCATTTACCCTCTGCATGGGGGAGCTACAGGCTCCGTTTGCAGTGCCCCCCCCCCCCCCTGCCCTGCCCTGAGACAGAGCAGGCTTGGCAGCCGGCGTGTGCATGGTGCCAGGCTTGAGGGACAATGTGTGTGTGTGTGTGTGTGGAACCATAGACGTGCACAACCTCAGCCACGTTTGGCTGCATCCGGATGGAGGGCTTCAGATGCTTTCGTATTGCTAGCATGCATGTGCTTCCATCTGAGCGTGTACACACACACACACACACACACACACACACACACACACACACACACACACACACACACACACACACACACACACACACACACACACACACACACACCAGCATAAAGGCAACACAAATTGGCCATTGAATCCTCGTACCACCTCTTTTGGCACTCATCAGTTCGTGACTTGTGAAAAGCGCCAAAGTGAGGATTGTAAGTGAGCAGGACACTCGTCACAGGTCCGCCCATGAGACTCAGTGACACCTGTCATCACTGCTTACTCTGAAGACCTGCTACACACCACCTCCAGCCTCGCCCGGTCTCGTCTCTGCCGCCGACAAATGTGGTGGTGATGGGGTGGTGGTGGAGAGGATTATGATGGAAGGGGGTGGGTTTATAGATCCCCCTCTTTCTCTAGTCTCCATACTGGTGGCGAGGTTAGGGGGGCTCGGCACATTGTGGAACGGAGGAAGAGGGATGGAGGGCAATGAGGGAAAGTCTGAGCGGTTAGCGTTTGTCCTTCAGATGAGCATGCTTCTCAGGCCCCATGGCTAGGGCTCAGCTTCTCGCCTGACTGCATACTCAGGACAAAGAGGCCGTGTCTACGTGTGTGTGTGTGTGTGTGTGTGTGTGTGTGTGTGTGTGTGTGTGTGTGTGTGTGTGTGTGTGTGTGTGCGCAAGCCTGAGCGTGACATGGAATGCTCCAGCTCCTTAACAGTTGGGTTTTTCACTCTGGTTAATGGATCTCTTTCCCTTGTTTAATGTCCCTATTACATGTATTTATCCAGATGAATAGAATTTTAATGGCATGTTTCAGAATATTTGTTATTATTATTTTCCTCCTCTCCTCCAGCTTTTATTGCTTGATAATTCATTACTGCATGCTAAACTGTATGTGGCTGATTGTGGGTCCCATGTGAGTTGCTGTGCGAAAAAAGTAGCTGAGAAATGAGGGGGGGGGGGCAGAGAGAGACAGAGAGAGAGAGAGAGAGAGAGAGAGAGAGAGAGAGAGAGAGAGAGAGAGAGAGAGAGAGAGAGAGAGAGAGAGAGAGAGAGAGAGAGAGAGAGAGAGAGAGAGAGAGAGAGAGAGAGAGAGAGAGAGAGAGTCTTGTTTGGTTCAGAAACCATTTAACAACTTCCCCTGGAAATTGAAAGAGGAAATAGTTTTGGGCTGGATTGCAGTAGGGGTGGGGTGGGGGGGGGTGAAGCCCATATGAGGACCAGATGAAGAGAGGAAGGAGCCAAGCAGCGTTGACACAGAGAGGGGTGCGGGGTACAAAAAAGAAGGGGGGAGCAAAAGTCTTTTGATATCCTTCATTTGTGTTTGAAAAACAGGAACAATAGAAGAATAAACTGTAAAACACTGATGCTGTAGATGGATGGATAGATGATAGATAGATAGATAGATAGATAGATAGATAGATAGATAGATAGATAGATAGATAGATAGATAGATAGATAGATAGATAGATAGATAGATAGATAGATAGATAGATAGATAGATAGATAGATAGATAGATAGATAGATAGATAGATAGATAGATAGATAGATAGATAGACGATCAGTGGGGTGTGTGTGTGTGTCACAGACAGACTGAAGGTAAGGGAGAGTGTGTGTGTGTAGAGGAGTGAGACTGGGGGAGAGAGAGAGAGAGAGAGAGAGAGAGAGAGAGAGAGAGAGAGAGAGAGAGAGAGAGAGAGAGAGAGAGAGAGAGAGAGAGAGAGAGAGAGAGAGAGAGTGGACTGGGTGTTTATGAGGTCATTTACCAAACTCGTGTTTTCAACATTTCCTCCCCACGTTAATTTTTCAGCTTTGTTCCACTATAATTACTTCCATCCACATGTGAGAGTGTGTTTGTGTGCGAATGTGTGTGCGAGCCTTGATGTGTGTGTGTGTTTATGCGTGTGTGGTTGTATATGGATCCTTGTGACCGTAACTGCAATTGTGGATATTGCACCAGAGAGACCAAAATGAAAACACGGACGTTTATTCTTCATTATTTTTTTAACCCTTGAGTCTTTTTACCCAAGATGGTCTTCAGAGGCGAGCTCAGGGCACGAGACGATTATCGGGAATCGACTCCCACAGCTAACGGGAACCAACGTAGCAACATTTTTTTGTTAATTTGTTCAGCATTTGAACATTGCATTGCTTCAAGAGAGTCAGAAGATCCATGTTCTGAATTGGACACGTTAATATTTGACTATATGAAAAAAAAAAAGATTCCCTTATGATTTCATATTTAAATAAAGTATTATAATGGTCAAAGCAGTAAATATGTACAGTGGTACCTCTACTTACGAATGTCTCTACATAGAAAATTTTCAACTTACGAAGCGCCTCAACAGGAAAATATTGCCTCTAGTTATGAAAGACATTTCGAGTTACGAAAGGTAAAAATACAGTATGGGCTGATACTCGCAGCTCCCATAGGTTCCTGAACGCAACATTCTCATAGCTGCTCTGCCATTGGCTATTACCTAGCATCCTGGCATCCCATTGGCTAAGAGGGACCTCTGTGTGGAGCTAGATAGGTGTCTATGCAGCGTTCTCATCATTCGGCCCTCAACCCATGAGGTGTTCTGATAGTTTTACGTGAATATATTAACTTTCAGAGTATTCACTATGGACCCCAAGAAAGAGACGGAGAAAAGAGGAAAAGAAATCTCGCCAAACAATATGTCCGTAATGCATCTACAATCACCACGTTATTAAAACAAAAGGAAGTTTAAGGAGTTTAAGGCATCGTGTGGGTGGTTGGAGAAGTTCAGAAGGAGGACTGGATTCACTCAGTTGTTCATGGTGGGGCAAGAGGGCATGAACCAAAGAGGGCAAAAACAATGAGGACAGTAGTTAAAAGGTAAATGACCATCATTATTATTCTTTACTCTTTTCTTTGTTTTTTACATTATACACAACTCTCATTTATCGTGTAATAATCTAATCGTAACATGTATTTGTGACATGTTTTGATGCATTTTTATGCTTTATAAAACATTTATGTTTGAATTTTGGGGGGCTTGGAACGGATTAGGGCATTTGCATGGAAAACGCGTCTCTACTTACGAAACTTTCTATGTACGAAATTTCTTCCAGAATCAATTAATTTCGTAACTAGAGGTACCACTGTATATAAAAATGTGCCCATCTCTGTAATTCAGTGACTGCTCTTCTCGATTATGTAAATAAAATGATGGAAAAAGTAAATGACGTTTTAGATATGGGAAACTTAGTTGACTCACTTTTACATATACAGTATTTTCCGCACTATAATGCGCATCTTCAATGAATGGCCTATTTTAAACCTTTTTCATATAAAAGCCCACTGGACTATAAGGTGCACTGTCAGTATTTGAGAAAATTAAAGGCTTTTAGGTGCGCCTTATATAGCCTTATAGAAAATAATGTACTGTAACCCCATTGGTCCTCTTGCTCAGCTGACCAGGATCACATCCATACTGGACTCTCAGTGCGAGTTTATAATGGAATGAGTCAACAGTTGGAGGCTTTTCTTGTTTCTTCTCACTGTAAAATAGCTGAACCCCCACCTGACAGCTGACTTGTTTTATTATAAGGAACCTAGTATAGAGATACAGTGGAGGTATATTCCTCAAGTATGTTGAGATCCATCACTAACAAATAGGTTTTTGTTTTCATTCATTGATATTTTACATTTCAAGTTGAGAGTGGTCACAATAAAGGAATCAAAATCTGAAGGCCTGAATTCGACATAATAGGAAATAGGACATAAAAGTCTAGAGGCGATGGTGATCATGATGATGATGATGATGATGATGATGATGATGATGATGATGAATATGTTTCACTCATGACATGGGTGAAAGTATTGTCCATGTGAATGAATATGCTAGACTTTTTGCCAATCTGAATGTTCTTTCTTTTTCTTATTTCATGTATAACGTGATGCAAACGTCGCCTTCCATTCATAAGGAAACACATGTAAATCCCAAACATGCATGGTTTGGCCGAAAGCTCACATCTCTCACATGTTCATGGAAAAGCTTATGTTCTTTTAGCATCCGCAGTAAAATGATAGCTTCCTGGCATCATGGCTGCTCTTGGATCAGATCATGACTAAGGCATGTGTTTTGACATTGGGTGATATCTGCATATTCATTTTTGACATTAAGAATTCCTCTCTGCCGCCTCAGGTGTTTTCATAGTTCATAGTGGGAAACAGTTCCTCATGTTCCTGCTAAGTGAAACTGACTATGCAGCCCAGTTGACGGTACATCTTAACCCCTTTTTAGATGTTTTGTGAAAGAAAGAGGATTCGTTTTTCAGGGCAGACGGGCAGGGTGTATAACACAGAGTAAGTCTGGCTGTGACTCACTCCGGCTATGGCTCCAATCAGGGTGGAAAAGCTGCATCGCTCTCATGCAATGTACAAACAAAATACTTGCCCTGGAGAGAGACAGAAAGAGAGACCAGGATGTACAAAAGACATCAAGCACTTTATTTTTTTTAATGTGAGTTTTCAATTCAGCAACAGACACTCGAATTTTTACTTCAACTTTACAACAAAACAAGATTTTTTGTTAAAATAGTTAAATTCAGCAAATTGCAAATGCCAACCAGGGAATCACAGAAACATTATTTGTGTATGTGCTTAAATAACGCCAAACTAGATTTTGGTTTTTGGTTTTAGAACATTATTAACATTTTCTGTAATTCTGCAGACAAAAAAAGAAAAAAAAAACTGCAAAAACTGGCAAAAAGTCTCACATGCATTCAAACTCATCTGGACGTTGCGTTGTTGGTAAACCAAACCAGTAGGAGGTGATCTGAAAATTGGCCAGGGATAGGAAAAAGGTTTAAATCGGAGTCGTTTCACAACATGGTACTATATGGAGTAAGAGAAATAAATAAAGGAATGTGAGAAGCAGAACCTGAACTGGAAGGGTTTTCTTGGGTTCTCTGGGTCTTTTCGTGAAGGCTGACTTCAGGCTTTTTTGGTCTGGCTCCGAGTACCAGTGCTGTCACTGACAATTACAAACAGGCAAAGTGTGTAACCTGCCCTAACGCTGTGGTGGTGAGCCCAAAGGGGCATTGAGCTCATGCTGGCTGGGTTAGCGTGCAGGAATGCCCGCAGTCCCTTTTAGTCACTCTGACGCTCCGAGGAAAAAGCACAGATTAGCTGACTTTTTAAAGCTTGTCTATTGCAGGGCTTCTGTGAAGCTAAGAAACAGATTTATTATTGTTGCATCTAATTGTATGAAAGTACTTTCCTTTTAGCAGTGGAATGATTAATTCGAGAAGCTGTAAATGGAAGTTGGGCCTTTAACGTATCAAAAGAAAGTAATTAGATCAAGTTTCTGTTGTAATCTTTCTCTAATTTCCTCCTGTCGTTGGAAGTGTCTGCAACACATTTGCGTAAATCCTCTTATTCAACATCTGTGTGAGAGTTCTGTTCAAACTCATAACTGCAGCTGTCACTCAGATCAATATAATAATAGTCGGTAACCTTGTGTGTATTAGGGCTTCATGGACGTTTGCAGCTGTTGGTGTTGATTTGATTTGTCATCATGAGAAAAATCAGAGATGACATCGCAGTCGTGAAAGTTATTTGAATAGAGATAGAATATTCTGTTGTAAACTCTTTATTTATCACGTCAACAAATCAACAAATCAAATAGTAAAAGATGTGAAACTTAGAAGTGCTGAATGAGCCCAGCACACAGGGTGTGACGCTGAGGGCATTTTCCAAAGATGACTCCCGTCGTCATGATAACCAGCGTGTTTCAATATGTTGGTTTTGTTATAAAAACGGAGCCCAGGGCAAAGATCTGCCCCATTCATCAGAAACATCAATCAATTCATCCACAGGGCAGTTTGAAAAATGCTCAGGGCAATCATAATGACTCCGATCAGCATCCCGCCTCCCTTCTGACGAGATCATTAGAGACAATATTAAAGGAAATACTTCCACTATTTATTTAAAATAATGAAACATTAAAAGTATTTTGATCCTGCATTTAAAAAGGCTACATATCCAAACAAGCACACACACCCCACCCACATGGACACACATATCAGAATTTAAGGTCAGGCATGAGAATTAAAAAAAAAACATAAAAAATTATCATTACATTCTCTGGCAGGACTTTGAAGCGACATTTGTTCTGCGTTAAATTAATTTAGAACTGAGTCACCGTTAATTACACAACAATCTGTATTTGAATGTGCTGTCATCATAACACATTATATCCTAATTTCAGCAGCGGTGCCTAGAAGGTAATAAAATGGAGAGAAAGTGAGCCCTCTGGTGTTAGTAATTGTCACAAACTTGTCAACAACGAAAATCATTTCCTCGATAAATCTCTCACCCACAAACCAGAAGGAGTTTCCGTTTAATCTGGCATGAGCTGGTTATGAGGCGAATCTGTCCGGGGGCCCTTCGTCATGCATTTCTGATGAAACGTTACTTTTCAGGGGTTTGCATGAGGAAGTGAAGAAAAAGTTGATGCAGTAATTACAGTTCAGTTGTTTTGTTTCCGTTCTTTCTTTGTTTCCTTTTTTCTTTCTTTCTTTGTGAACTATTGTGTCTCTATTGTCATGGACACACGGTCGGGCAGGGCTGCTGTTTCAGACAATATGCTAAGCTAAGTGTCGGGTGTGGGGAGGTCACAGAGGTCATCGTCTCCTTACCCAGGACCCCGTCTGTCCGTTGATATTTTGCCGTACCTGTGTCTGTGTAGGTGTCTGTGTGAGATGGGGGTCTTTAAAACAATTGCTGGTGTTAATGACCACATTCATTCCTGCAGCCCATTTACAGCCTGTCTCAGACAAATTAAACTTATTATAGCATGCAAAGTCCCATTTCTGGATAAATAAATTGAGCTAAAGCAGCGATTTCAAACTATGCTAGAATGCCCCCGTCTGAGGGGCTTGCTTTCACCACATCTTATGTGCCAAGCAAAAAGTACTTAGTAATTCTTATTTTAATAATTTTATTTGAAAAACATGGACTTTAAAGCATGACATCATTATTTTTAGCTCTCCTTATTATATTTTTACAATAACTTTAATTTTTCAGAAAGGTGTATAAAAAATGAAAGGATTCAGTTGAATAATTTTGCAGGTTTATTTAACTTATTTGAGCAAATTTTTAAGTTAGAATTATAAAATCCTTCATTTAACAACAAAAGAAAAAGAGTCCACATTCTCTCCTCAATTGCATGTCCTGTATATCTCTTTGAAAGAAGTGGATTTTAAGGAGCTGTTTACCTAACTTATACTCTTCTCCCTGACAGCTGCACCTGTGGGACATGCTTTTTCCCAGGAATGGGATTCATACACTGTAGAAAGGTCATTAAAACTACAAACTCTGTGTCCTAAAACTAACATACTCTTTGATAAATGTATATGACAATGATTTTGTCCGGATCAAGTGCATCTCTTTGTGTTTGTTACGCTTTGAATTTGTGCCTTGCTGTGCATGAGAAAAAAACCAATGCATTCTCTATGTCACACAAACTGTACAGTTTACCCACCAGCTGCATCCATGAGCGAACCAAACTTAACAAGAAATGACAGGAAACAATTCAAACCATCCATTTTCTTTGTCTTTATGCATGTCCTGCAATGCAATGAGCATATGTTCCCCTGGAAAGGATTGCTTTGCAATTTAAATACATAATTTGAAAATATAAAAAAAAGAGAACCGGAATGACAAAAAAACAAAAAACAAAACCAAACTACAACGATAGTTCCCAGCAGAGAGCCTGAGTTGTCACGCTTTTAGGTTTTCTATTACTGCAGTTAACTGTAGAAAACTGGTAATGAATTGGGGTTGGGAGGAAGAAGTTTATTTTAATCTGGGAGATTAAAACAGCAGAAAATAAATAAAAATTAAATAAAATTAAAATAAATAAAATAAAATAAAACAGAATTAAATTAAATATATAAAAATAAAATTTCCGCTTTATGCTCTCCTGTTCTGTCTTTTTTGGTTATATCTAATGAACATTGTCAAGCGAATGCATCCCTCCAAGATACTACACCTTTTAGCTTCTGTTTACAATAAACAACAGGACATGAATCACAAAGAAGAAAGCCCAGGGCAGAAGAGCGTTTGACTAAGACAGATCCACATTAAACATTACTTAAATACAACTAAGCGACCTGCCGAATACCTGTGGACGTTAGTTTATAGCTATGATGCTCATTCTTTGCTATGCAGACATGTCTTTGTCGTGCATATGAGCTTGGTAATAAGTAAGATTTTAAAATGTGTTTTTGAGATATTTCATTATATTATTAAAAACTGGATTGCACCGTTCTACAAAAAAAAAAGAAACTAAATATAAATCATAGTCACAATGCTCTAGTTCAGCCGCGCTGTAGGCCATCGCGTGACTGGTGAGCGACTTACTGTGGGACTGATTGACAGGTTGACTTTGTGGATGCTCAGAAGATATTTACCATAAGTTGGATCTCTGTGAGAATCCCATCAGCCCGAGTCTCCTTATCTCTCTGAATGATTGGCAGCCGGGCCCTGAAGCAAAACAGGGAGAACACTCAAAGGTTTGTGTGACTGACAGGGAAGGTGGTGGTGATTTACTTGATTTACTGACTGAAAGGTTGTTGGTGACCAGAAATTTGTGAAATTTTTTAAAATACAGGTTGCAAGTGAACACACATGATGTTTACTGTTAACATGACATTTTTTGATTGGATAGGGGTCCGTTTAACAGAAGTTTCAGTACAATGTATTTCAGGTGAAGTTTATCAGAGATTTAACAAAGACACCCACGACTTACAATGATGGATGTTGTCACACGGAGGTAAAGTAGTTGTTATGTAATGAAATGAAACAGACTTACACAAATCAGCTGTCTCTGTAACAGACACATCTGAAAATAACAGTTAAATAAATCCAGACAGGCATAAGGTAAGTATTAAATGTCATTCAAGACCGACAGAAGTGGACACCAGTCTGAATAAGGATTTTAAAAAATATTAGTCTTGTGTGTATTTTTGCATTCTTTCTCCATTTTGTTTAAGTTTTAATAATCACCAGAAAACACATTCAGTTCCTTTTTTATAATTGCTTTCTCGAGGTCAAACGGAGGGAAGGGTTTTTGCAAGCTTTATATGTTCACCCATGACTGAATCTGTTCGAGCATGCACTCGCAGCGCTGCTATGATTTGACAATATCTGTTTTAATTTCAAAGACGGAAGGTTAGTGTAACAGCTGTTGCAGCGTACAGTTTGTAAGCTAAGCCTGATGATTTCCACTGAAAATGAGCCGGGCTGGTACAAAGCCAAACCTGAGCAGGGCGGTGAGACAGAGGAAGGATGAAAACGATCTACACCCCAAGGGCTTGTTGCTGCCATCTATGACTTATTCACTCAGAGCAATTACCCAGCCCTGGATTCAAAAGCAGGAGTCACATTCTTCAGTCAAGAGAAGGTAGTGAGAAAGACAAAGACGGAGCACAATACATTGCAACATGTCAAACCATGCAGTCCGATCGTGTATCTGAGCACTTTCTTTCATTAAAGAAAAAAAAAAAGAAATAAAATAAATTGGTTTGTATGATGATTGGTATGAAGATTTTTTTTATTTATTACCTTGGCTTGGTGGACTGATAAAATTATATATGTATATATATATATATATATATAGAGGCTTAATCATTCCTACTTTCCACTGACTTCTATCTTGGCTCCCTGTCAGTATTTGGTATTATTGCAGATTATTGTATTTATTTATTGTACTAATTCTAATTTCCTGTTTATTGATAGCAACGTCTTTTTGAATGACTGTGATTGTTGATGCATGTTACAGCCCCTGCGGTCCTCTTGGGGGTGCTATACTAAACACATTCTGCAGTTGGGAGTGACGCGTAGTCTTTTGTTAGCATATCATGCATGAAGCCAGGTTATGCTAGGATGTTTAAATTGGACAATAAAATGAATCCTGTGGTCTCATGTTGTGGAAATGGGTTGAGATTGAGTGGGACCTCTAGGGGGGGTAATCCAGGAAAGAACAGGGTTTAACCCCAATGACTCAGTTTTTTGACATCCAGAGCATTGCCTCTTAGCTCTAGTCTTGGTTGAGAGTGATTCACCTAAAAGACTGGTATTTTATGTGTTGATAACCACTGACTCTACAGAGCTTTGGGGACAGCTTGTAAAAATGTACCAGGTGGTCAAATACAAATGCAATAATTGTATGAAATAGTGAATATCGTCAGTTTAGTCCAGAAGACAAGTGATGGCTGTCGTACCAATCGAAGCCACACCAATAACTCAAAATTGGAGGAAGTCCTCTCAGTTGGGGCATTTTGACCTACTGATACAGAATTCCCTTGATTCTGGTATTCTACATGACTCCATGAAATGCATGAATGCATAAACTTTTCCTGGTTCAAGCATTCAGATCCTGAGGTGCTCAATGCAGGTTTATGCAGGTGATCGTTTTGATTTTTAGACTTTTCTGGCCTCTAGTGGTCACTGTGACCTTGTTTTTCTGTGTTGGGCTGGGTTCATGTTTTGTTGTACCCTGTTCTCCAGTTTCATCACCTTTCTTTGCCTCTGTCTCATGTGTGTTCAACCATCTTGAGTTTGTCACATGAAGTTAATTTTTTAAATAGTATTTGTATTTAAACCTGTTTTTTTTTTATTGCTGTGTTGAGTCTTTATGGAATTGTTATGGTGAGTTTTTACTTAGAATCTTAATTTTTCATTTTTCATTTTGTGGATTTTTAGTTTTAGAATTTATTTCATACTTTGGATAACATGTTAACTTATTCCTGCATTTTGGTTTTTATACTTTGCATTTTGAATTACTGTCTCCTGCTCTGTCTTTGTGGATTTTTACTTTGTTTACACTTTTTTTTTGCCTGGATCTTTTGAGCTTTAGAATTCTTCATTAAAAGACTGATTTTCTTATCTTGTCTCTGGATCTGAGTTCCCCTTCTTTCTAATAATGGTCAGTAAACTGCTCCAGTGACGCCAGCAGCTGCAGTCTCAGTCCAGTTAGTCGTGGGCTGGAGACCGTACGGTTGCTGATACTGATAATTTCAGGACGATTTGTCAAAAAAAAGAGGGGGGGGGTGCTGTTTTTTCTTTACTCATGAACAATTAAGCAAGCAACAGGCCTAATTTCATTTTTAGGATAATGGTTGGCTCTTTGAACCTTAAAGTCCTAATTAGACTTCAGGACCATGGACAAAGGCCGATCACACAAACATTATAAGGGGATTTATCCTAATGTTAACATTATATAACTTTAACACACATACATTAATATTTCACAGATTATGTTAAACTAACTCAGCAGATATCAGACTAAGTGAACAGTTTGCTCTGATGTCAGACTTCATGTGGTCTACTCAGCTTTTCTGTTGGCGCGGCATCTGCAGCGTTTCATCCTTCTTTCATCCACATGCCTGCAAACCTCTGAGCAGGTAATAAAAGCACAATATACTATGTGCATGGCGATGTTCGCAAATATTGATACCGGAGTATAAGACGTGTTGTCTCCCACACTATGAGTGAGGACAGCATGGTTGATACAACGTTTTTTCACAATTGGCCGCCAAAAGCGTATTAAAAGATTGTAAAAGCTGTAGGTTAACCTCATTAAAGTGTTTGTGTATCTTAGTGTTACACTGAATTGAATATGAGAGTTTTCATAAGCAACAACTGCAATGAATAGAAATGTGTGTTTTCCACTCTCCTCAAGCTGGGGGGTTTTGTGTGAAATGGTGATTAGGCATGTTGAGTCATGGGCAGAAAAAAGTGGGGAAAAAAAACATTTAAAGGATTACATACAATATTTTAAAAATAAATACTTGCATATCTTTAGTGCTAGTATTTGTAGAACTTTCCAGGCTGCCTGCATAAGCAGGAGTTAGAATCTACCATTAGTTACTAGATCCTTTTTGTGTGCACTCAAAAGTTAAATCGACTGAAACAAGTCATACACTGACTGAACGTTTGCCTTATTCCTCCTGCATGATGATGGAGATTAAACATTCAAGTACATTGGTTTTTTTGTGCTTGTGTGTTGGCTGTTGAACACAGGTGTAAAAAACCTTTATGAAAAAAATAAGTCAGGTTTTATCCCTTGCTAGGACAAAGTTATTAATATACCTTATTTATTGATGTCCTGATGTATGACAAGCAATGCTAGAGAGCGTATTCTTGTCCTGTTGTATCTCAGGTGCTTTTCCAAGTCTGTGCAACACATCATACAAACGTGTGAAGTCCAAATGCTTCAATATTTCAACTACAATTTTATTTCTGTTATGAAGAAAAACTGAGAGATTTAGTTAAAAAAAAACAGCTCAGGGATTCATGAATCAATGAAATCCTCCATACTTGCACCCATCACAGGTCTTCTATCTCACACCTTCCAGTATTTTCTTTGAGAAGACCAATGTTCAGCCCTGCAGGCAGACAAGCAGTTGTTGTTTGCCGCACCACTCCTTGTGAAGAATATCAACACAAATGAAAATGTAATTATTGCATTTCCACCTTTTAACTGTCAATCTCATGAAACCTGACAAAACCAAAATACGTAAATGTCATCAGAATCCAAAATACCGATGACAAACGTGATTTTTTAGTATATACATGTATGTTGCTGTAAGTTTTCACAAATGGGTGATCACTAAACTAAACCACTAAATTCTACAAGTAATTGCAATTTGCGAACTATATAGATACGAAAGTGACGTTATGTTTCATAGGTAAATATTATGTTTTAGTATATTAAAATATAAAATCCCACAAACATTAAATTAATGAGAGCTAATAATTCAGAGATTTAAATGTTTTAAACTAAAAATAAATAGTTTTAAATTGATAAACACATGTTTTTGACATGATTATTGTTATGAGAATGTATTTTCTCTTGAGAAGCTTTAATTAGAAGTTCTAGTGTTGACACAAACAATTTTATCAGCAGATAATTCCAAGCCTTTCAAATATCACCCTGACCTCAGTTTCTGTTATGCTTCATCTCTTGCTTTCCCTGTCTCACTTTGATATCTGACATGGAATATGTGGAAATGTCAAAAACCAAAGGCTTCGCCATGACAAAGTCATGCCATTTCAAGATTTCTATGCTTGAATAAAGACATTAGTTTGATGCATTTCAAACGGATTAAGACTGGAAGGAAATATGAATGAACAAATGTTACTAAGTAGGGTTTAAGTTTGCAGTGACTCAGTTTACTTCCCCACTGGGAGTTATTACAAAATCTGACCAAAAGAGTGAAAAGAAATACGTATATTTTCACAAGCACCTCAAAAAGTTTGCTAAGGAAATTGGAAATGTAATTATTACTATACAGTATATATTGCTTTACACAGATTCTATAAACCTTGATCAGAATGCCCATACAAAGAACTTTGATGCTGTTGAGACACGTCTTACTTGATACCAGATTAGTTATTTATACTATAGGATTTCTCTCATCCTTGAACCTTATTGTGGCGGTGGGGTTTGAGTGCCTGAATGATCTTGTAGTCAAAGTACTGTTGGGTTCTTGCTCAATCCACTTGGTCCAGGGCTAAGGACCGGATGGCGGCTGGCTCAAGACCTATGTGGACCATAAAAATCCAAGTGTGAACTGGCAGTGGAGAGGTGCCAGTTTACCTCATGAGTGTTGCCGAGGTGCCCTTGAGCAAGGGCCCCTTAAAAGTTGCTCCTCTGGGCGTAACAATAAGTAGCTGCTAACCTCCTGCTCTCTACCTCCCATTATCTAATGCATGCCTACAGGCTCCTTGTGTACGCGTGAGTTTCAGGCCTGAAAACAAACATACGCACGGGATTAATATTATCTAGAGTGGAAAAATAATTTCCCCTATGGGGGAATAAAAAAGTACACAGTGTATCCTCTTTCTTCACGGTTAATGTGTTCTAGGAACCACATGCAATTAATGAATTCTGCAACAGAGCGACAAACTATTTATCTTATTATTTAGGGTAATTTAAACATTTATGAACCCTTCCCATACTTCCCACTTTCTATTTGTATTACCTTTTCCCACACTCTTGTCGACTGTTTAAAGCACTTTTGTGTCTCACGAAAGTGTGCTGTGTTCTAAGACTCACGGAACATAGCGCACTTCCGGATGCTGTCAGCCAATAGAATGCGCTTACGGTATCACATGACTACCTACCAAAAATCCGGTGAAGTTGCGTTTGTTGATGTGCGAATGTGCAAGGGATTACTGTATATTAATAATAATGATAATAATAATAACTATTATTATTATTGTTTTTATTATTGCAAATATTATTATTGTTATCATTATTATTATCCAACCATCCATTTTCTTTACACCACTTTATCTGTTGTCGGGGGGCACGGAGAACTGGAGTCTATCTCAGCTGGCTTGGGCATAAGTTTCAAGTTTCAAGTTTAATTATTTTTATATAGCCCAGATTCACAAACAATGTCTCAAGGGGCTTTACAATCTGCACATGGACGATATCCCTCTGACCTTTGTGCACTGCAAGCAGTGCGACCCTCGCATTGGATAAGGAACAACTCCCCCCAAAAACCCTTTTAACAGGGGAAAAAATGGATGGGAGAAACCTCAGGAAGACTGCAGAGGAGGGACCCCTCTTCCAGGAGTGGACAGACGAAGCAATAGATACCGCATGTACAGATTAACAACACAATAATAATAACAGTAACAATAACAGTAACAATAAATGTATAACAAAGGCATGCCGATCCATCCAGTAGAGCGAGTCACCACCAGCCCATGAAGCACACAGAGGTCACCGATTGCTGAGGATCCACCACTCTGAGGACAGACCAGACAGTGCCTAAGTCATTCAGCTCAAAAAGTTAAAGTCAAGGTTACTCTGGCAAAACCCCAAAACCACAGCAGAACCAAATGAGGCAGAACCAGCACTCCCCTAGTGGATGGTGAAACAGGACCACTGTACAGCTTGTGCTATCGCCAGCCATGGAAGCAGACAGAGGTAGCCGATTGCCGATGATCCACCACACAGAGGCCTGTGAGAGAGAACAGCAGAAGAAGGGAGAGAGACAGAGATAGCAGAGATAGCAGGGGCGAGAGTGGTGCTAGAGGGACCAGAATAGCAGAGAATTAATGGGAGGCAGGGGCCTAACTAAGAAATCCTATGACTCGTCGGCAGGACTAGGCTAAACCTAAACACTGAGACCGCCATCCCCGATATTACTTATATGTTAGGTCGAACAGATATGTTTTGAGTCTAGATTTAAAGACATTTACAGATTCAGACTGTCTAATATTTATAGGGAGGTTATTCCACAAGAAAGGGTGGGGGAAACTCTGGGCGAGACGCCAGTGCGCCTCAGAGCCACATAGAGACACAGACAAACACGCACACACACACACACACACACACAGTCATGCTTACGGTATCATGTCCCAGAACAATTAAGTTTCCATTTGTCATTGTTCTTTCTAACATATCATGTCATTTCAGATTAACCTGAAGCGCACGTTTGTGGTGGAGTTGCTGGAGTTTACCCTGTGCCTTTGGGTGTCTCACTGTTAGTTCGCCTATGGACCGAACATCAGTGCAGAGTACCCACTCTTTTTGGAGCCCCTGGAAGGGTTAATTGACATTGCTCCGACTGGGTACTCCATTATTCTTCGGGAGGACTTAAATTCCCATATGGGCATCGACATTGAAACTTGGAGGGCAATTATCAGTACAAAAAACATGTGGTGTTCTGTTAATGGACCTCTGTGCTAATCACAATTTGCCCATCACCTTATTCAAGTATAGGGTTGTCGTTAAGAGCACATGGCAACAGGACACCCTACCTGGAGGTTGATGGTATTTTTGTTATTGTGTCATCAAACCTCTATCCAGGTTCCCTATGTGGATTAAGTGGCTGGACAGACTCGGCAGGACCAAGCCTATTATGATGATCTGTTGGGAATGTCTGGTGGAGCCCTTGGTTGGTGCGGTCTTCAATTCCTACCTCTGGAAGAGCTTCTCCCACAGGCTGGGGACATTGAGACCCTGTCCTCCATCTCCATTGTTAAAGCAACTGCACAGAGCTGTGGTCGCAGGTTCTCGCTGCCTGTCTCGGCTGCAACCCCCAAACCCAGGGGTGGACGTCTGAACTGAGGGACCTCATCAATTTGAAGAGTCATATGCTGACTCATGGGACTTTGTAGGTGGCTGATTGATACTGGCAGGCGAAGTGCACCATGGCCTGAGCAGTTATGAATGCATAAATGAGGGTCTAGTTTGGGGATGTCATGGAGTAGAACAATTGGTTGGCAGTGAAGAAACTCTGGCAAACCGTCCAGTGCCTAAGAAGAAATAGCAGTGTACCACCAACACTCTTTACAGTGGAAGCCAGGAGCTGCTCACCTTGATGTTTTTGGTTGGTGGAAGAAGTTCTTCAAGGATCTCAATCCCATCCCACTGCATGCCTTCCATATAGAAAGCAAAGGCTAAGGTCTTGGAGGTGTACTCCCCCATCATCCAAGCTTAAGTCATGGGGGTGATGCCAAGCTCCTTGGTGGCAGGGTACAGGGGGTGGATTAGATTCCCCCATAAGTTCCTGGATGTGCAGGGAATATTTGGTTAACATGTCTCTGTAATACCACATTGAGGTTGGGGATAGTGCCTCTGGATTGGTAGACTGAGGTGGTAGTAATCACTTTCATGAAGGGGACTGGAGGGTGTGCTCCATCTATGTAGGATAAGGATCAGCACCTCCAAATCTGAGGCAATGGTTTTCTATTGGAGAAAGGTGGTCTTGTTCTGTCCAGATTGGTGGAAATCTTGGCCCAAAGAAGAGGAATTCAAGTATCTTGCGGTCTTGTTCATGAGTGAAGGAAGGATGGAGTGTGAGAACAACGGGCAGATCAGTGCAGTATCTTCAGTGATACAGTTTATGTATCAGTTTGTTGTGGTGAATTTACTGGTAAATTGACATTCCCACACTCACTTATGATCATGAGCTTTCTGTCATGACCAAAAGGACAAAATCCCAGACAGAAAAAGGTTTATTCCATTTGGTGCTGGCTGGCTGGGAGAAGCTCGGAGTACAGCTGCTGCTGTTCCACATCAAGAGGGGACAGATGAAATGGTTTGGGCATCTCTTTCAGATATCTCTGGGACGCCTCCCTGGGGAGGTGTTCGGGGCATGTCCCGTTGGTAAGAGCTCTCGAGGAAGACATATTCTAGAGAGACCATGTTTCTCAGGTGGCCTGGGAAAACCTTGCGATTCCCCCTGGAAGATCTAGGGGAGGTGTCTGGGCAGAGGGAAGTCTGGACATGCCTGCTCAGACTGTTACCTCCACAACCCGGCCCTGGATAAGCGGTAGAATATTGATGGATGGATGGATGGATGGATGGATGGAATTACCGAGACAGGCCTACAGCACTAAATGTAATCTCTATTTAACCTTTTTCTCTAGGTTAAATAAAGAAAAAGAAAGGTACCAAACATATTGGTCAACATCATAAAAACTTGGAATCCGGAATAAAGATGAGTTGCTAAGGGAGCCAGTGAAAGATAGGAGGTTCCAATGCTGTCCAGAAAGAACACAAAACCCTTGCTTAATGTCAAATGTATACTCCACTGGAGAACTTGATGCCTTTGGTTTGGTAGGCTGCAGTGAGCATCAGTGACTTGAGGTTAGGATGTCAAAGTCTACATGAGACCCTCACTGGAATGTCACTGAAAAATCCCTCAACTTAATGCCTTATTTCGAAGTTGACTTATTTTTATGCTATCTACTTTTATTTCTGCTTGTACAGGATTTAAAAAATAATATTGGTCCTCAATGTCTCCCCTTTGTTTGGTTATATTTCTGTTTCCTTTTTGATTCCTGTATGCCTTACGCTTACATATCCTCTTCCAAGGTGTACCAAGTCCATGAAACCAGATTGATTATCTCCATCTTTGACATATGTGTGCATCTAATTTAATGATAAAAAAATAAATAAATAAATAAATAAAAATCATGATACTATGAATCCAGTTTATTTTATCGTGAAATGAAACATGATATTGCCAGCTGAGACAGGCTACAGCAGACCCGTGACTCACAAGCTGTAGATGAGATTACGACTGTTTATGGTTTTAACTATATAGCAAATGCAAAGGTCCAGTGTCTTCTGGACTTTATGACATAAACCTGTGGGATAAACAAGGGTCAAAACTCAAGACATGCATCATAAAATTATCGCTAAATATGAAAGACACACACACATACACACACACACACACACACACACACACACACACACACACACACACACACACACACACACACACATACAAAAACACGCACTGCAGACACAAAGCATTGTCTGCCAACTGGAACGCATTCAAGACTGTCACTGAAATAAGTTTGAGGGAAACTTGATTGCAAATGATTGTTTTTTTATCAATCGATGCACATGTCACAAGAAATACTATGAAAGTATGAGGGGAGTTAATTAAAGGTGTGAGATGTGAAGTGATCCAGTGATTGCTGACAGATATTTGCAACTTGGACAGTTGAGAGACTGAACTGAATGCTACTCATTAACACCTCACCTTAATAAGCCCTCTAATGAGAGGAATCAGTAGCTGCTCAGACTAGTTCTGAGGGCGGGGGCTGTCTCCACTATTGATGAGAGTGTTGATTTAAGTGCTGCATGGGTTGGCTTTGTCTGCTGTTTGTTCTGAAACAGGATCATTTTATGCATTAGGTGATCTTGTTAAGCATCCAGTTTGTTTGGTTTTGAAACGCAGTTAAGACTCAAATGTTTTATTATTCTGCAGCCAGTTGGCAGTTATAAAGATAAAAATGTAGCACCACAAAGCATGTAGACTTAAGGTTGGAGGAGTACAATTTGAATCAAGAATTAACAAAATAAAGACGTGCTCTTATTTTTAATTTTGTTTCCGAACAAATGTTACGACATCTAAAAGCATATTCATGTTATATTAACATACATGAGGTCGTGGGTGCCAACTTCAGTTTTTTTTCTCAGACCTTATATATTGCCTTATATCAACCCTATATTGTTGATATAAGGCAATATAGTGTGTCTACTTGTTGTGATATTACTTAACTGGTTCTACTCTTCAATTATTTTAACAACTTGCTCTGAGGCGGACATTTTTACTCTTTTGGAAAGGCTGTTTATACTATGACAAAAGGCTTGAATTGGTCCCAGTTTGATGTCACATTCAAAGGATATAGGTAACATCTTGTTTATTTAACATCCATAAAGCCATCTTTCATAGTTGCATAATTATATTTTAAAAGATATTCTGGCAAAATGTTGAATTCTTTTAAATTCCTCATTTATGGTTGCCTTTTTTTGAAGCTTAAATCTTGCACACAAACAAAAAAAAAGACATATTGGTTTTGTCAATAATTAATATGATTTTCCTTTCAGCTTTTACATAAATTGCCTTCAATATGCATTAACTTTTCTTTCCTTGGCAATTTCGCCTCACAATTAAAATTTAAGGCGACTATAGTGTCATTGCTTGAAACAGTGAAATGATAGTGAGCCACTACATAGATGGTCCTGATACCTGGTGGCAACTTTCCTTTAGAGCATGGCTAACAAAACTACAATTAAAAAAACTGAAGTTTATAGACTGTAATAGAATCATTATATTCTTTGCAAACTACCATTGGATGTGTAAAATTTAGTGGTGGCCTGTGTTTGGCTTGCGGACGTTAGGTTTGATACTGCATCACTGCATTTCATACAGTGGCTTTTCAACAAGTAATAACTTTTATGCGATAGTAGCACTTTTCATTGAAGTTTTTCCAACTATAAAAACCAACAAGTGTGATTATTCACATATGTTTTTCAGAATTTTACTGGGAATCATAGATTTATGTAACGTGAATGTTCAACGTGTGGAAGTTTTATGGCCTCTGACTAAGCCACCATGTTAGCAATATCATCAATATGTTGACAGTGAGAATAGTGTTGCATTTAGAGACTGTTAATAAATTTTACTGGGCGGAACCAAAATGATCTTGGCGACTGTAACATAACAACACTCTCACTTCCAACCAGCTCCATTGCTTCACACGCACCCCTTTTATAACCCCCCCCCCCCTTCCTTTTCCCACATATTCTTCACCTCCCACTTCAAGCCCTCGGGGGCTCTTCCAATTGCTGCTTCAGAATGAAAATTTGACCTATGTGTTTCCAATAAATCTTCTAGAGTAATGATGCCTTAGCCAGGTGATTCATGAGCGCAGTGACAGCTCAAATTGCTGGTGTGAATCTCTGGCATGGTATGAGTCGGCTCCGAGCCGCCCTGTCTGCCTTCAGGCATGCACGATGGAGAACAGAGGGGAGGAGCCGGGGGGTGGGAGCTGCAGGTTTAACCCTGTCACCTGCAGTGTGATATCTGACCTGCTGCACTGCAACTGGAAACATATTCATGTCATGTGTGTGTGTGTGTGTGTGTGTACATGTAGATGTATTCACACGTGTGAGCAGAGACTGATGAGAACAAATCAGCATTGGTGTAGGGAATTATTTTATTTATTTATGATGAACAGATAAATGCTGAACTATTCAAAACCAGAAGATCAAATCTGTGATTTTACATTAAAAAAATGGAAAATGTGTTCAATATTGAAGATGCTGCTTGCAACCGAGCAGAAAATTACCACCTTCAGCTCCTCAACTTCCCCCTGCTATTTGTAGTTTTACAGTATGTATAGCAACTGTCAAGCCGTTTCTGTTTTACTGCATACACTGAACTGTTTTAGTTGGTGTCTTTGCTCACAGCATCACCTCAGGCCACATGGGAAAACACACTCTTAAACCAGTGTACTCTACCTACTTTACCTAAATTAGCAGACAGGGACTTGTGACAGTCATGTCAGTGTCAGTCAGTGTTGACCTGGCCTGGTCCCACACCTCTCATTAGGAAATTGACCTCCTGCTGGGGGTGGTGGTGGGGTGGTGGGGTATATAAGCAGGATGACTGGGTTTTTGTTTTTCAGGCTTCCCCTGCCTTTGCTGGTTGTTACTTTCATTCAGTTATTCATTACGATAATGGTGTTTTGGGTTAAACTGGTAGTCCCACATCACCCACACCTCACTCCTGATTAGAACTTCATTTGATTTTGTTGATTGATCTATAATAAATCCTTTTGCATTTTTTAAAAGTGTTACAGCGTGGACGTCCCTTCTTTTTTATGCTCTCGAATGAACAGACTCACTAAAGAGGTTGGACAAAGTGGAGCATTTAGCTGCTAAAGAGCCACATGTTTCTCTGTGGGTTGGCGGAGACCAAAACCAGAGCTCTATTATGTATGTTCCTTTTTTCAAAATATAATAATAAATAATAACTGTAAATTTAAAATTTTGTCTACATCTTTATTGTTCCATCCCCCAAATAAAAATATTTTTAATATATTAGTTTGATATTTGCATATACAAACATCCATGGCTCTCACTGACGACATATGTTGGGAGTTTTTTATTACCATCATTATTTTCAGATTCAGTCTCTGCAGGCAAACTGCTTTGTGGATTTTTGGTGTCTTGTTTTTTGAAATCATTAATCAAAGAAATAAGATGAGACTTGTCAACAGTAATGTGTGATATACATGCCACTAAAGTACAAGGTGTATAAAAGTTCTTTACAATCCAATCAGGCATGTTCACTTAGAGTCGGAATGAACATTACTTGCCAAGGATGTGTATCCTCTTTGTCATGCATTTATAAAAACACACACAAAAACCACATGTTAAAAATTCCTGACAGACACTGTACAGTAATGGTCATCAACATTTAAAGAAAACAGTTTCCTGGTTAAAGTACTGTAGAGGCCCCTGGACCTGATCCTATGTTGGCTCCCTTCAACCTGCCTTCTGCTCTGTCTGTAGCTCCTTCTTCATCCTGGACTAATTGACCAATCCTAAGAAATACCATACTCTATTGATTTATCTAAAATTCTAAATAAATTTGTTGAAATGCCTCGTGTTAGCTACAAGATTTCTGAGGTTTATTTTTTATGAGAACTTGGTCTGGAGAAGAAAATGTTTGGCTTTGCAGAGAGAAAAAGCTAGTTTTAACACCGTAACAAAGTAGAGACAGTGTATTTCCTGCTAGTCTCTACAAAGTGGTCTTCCAAAATGTTTTTGTGGGGTTATCACCTGATCAGAGTCAGGCGTCACATTTGCTCTTTTATTTCAGCTTCATATTATCAACTTGTTCTTTTTCCATGTTTTCCCTCACAGGTTGAGCCTTCAGCTGGAGAAACTAAAACCTCCATTACCTAGTCCACAAATCCCAGCTTTCCAGATGCTCTCGCCCCATAATCTCAAATCACCACCCACATTTTCAAACCCTAACCCTCATATTATTTATACGATTCTTTCTGTCTGAATTCAAGCACTTGTGTTTTAACACCTTTTTAATGAGCACTGTATTAAAAGCACTTACACCATGATGAACAGTCTCTACTCTATTACCCCAACCTTACTTCCAACCCCAATAAGGGGTCGTCTTTAGGAGATGAAAAATATATTTAGAACTAGATCTATATCAAAAAACAAGTGTTGGAGTAAATCCTGGACTCAAAATCAGCTTGTTAGATGACATCTTAGGAGGGGACACATGTAGGCATGAAAATCTTTGGGGAACTCAAAGGCACTACTTGCACTAATATTTATTTTTAAATTTTTATTTATTAATTTTTTCAAATACTGTAATATTCAAATGATGAAAAGCGATCTTTCATGACATCCTACAAAACTAATTTCCCTGATAGCTGACCCAGCCTTCATGCAACACATTAATTATACTCCTACAAATATTTTTACTTGTTGCATATGTATTTTATTTTCTATTTAACATAACATTTATTTCTTTACTGTATTAACAAACTGTTGAAGGTTTAGGTTACGGTTAAGGTTCCTTTAGGCCACATGTGTCAAACTCAAGGCCCGGGGGCCAAATGTGGCCCGCCACAATAAGTAGGTCAAAAGCATGCTTTGACCAGAAACTACATTTCCCACAATGCAGTAATTAAGCCCATTTTAACTCTGACAAAAATGTTTTGAACAAAATTTATGTGTCAAACGGATTTTTCATGTTATTTTTCTTTATTAACTTGTATAGTTTGATCCTTGATTGATGGAGTTTTGTGGGATTAATAACCTGATAAATTGAAAGAGTTATTTCATATTAAGGAGTAGTTAAGTTTATTTTGCATTACATTGAGTTACGTTTAGTTACATTTATAAGTTACATCTGGCCCTTTGAGGACAGCTGTTACGCTGATGTGGCCCTTGGTGAAAATGAGTTTGACCCCCCCCCAGCTTCAGGCTGAAGCATGAATTCAAACTATTTTCAACCTAAATCCATACATTTTTAAACTAAATTACTATATATATAGGCATTTTTAATTTGCATTGCATTGTGAAGACGCTCTAGAGTATGAAGTCAATGCAAATAAAAATAATGTAATAAAAAAAATTAAAAAAAACTTTTCCCCTCATATGTTTTTCATTACTTTTCCCCCAAGAAAGATTAAAGGTTTAAATTAAAAACATGCTTCTACTAAAATGCTTCTTCCACCCCACACCTTAACCCCCTCCTTGCTTCCAGTTCAGTCTCCTCAATGCTTCTGAATCTGTTTCTATCTTTACCGCCCTTCCCAATATTTGTAGTCTCTTTGACTCCTGTTACCTAACATGCATTCAAACACTGTCAAAGACCTAAATTTCCCCCCCCGGGGGGGGGGGGGTTCTTGTGGTCCATGTTCCCAGAGGGTAAGAGGCACTTAGCAGAGACGTGCCGGAACAAATGACAGAGACAACCTCTGGCAGGCAACCGATCAGATACGCATATGGATGCAGATCAAGGAATCATGGAAATTATGGCAAATCTACAGCACCACCACAGCGCCCAGCAGCGGGGGCTCTCGTACGTCATGCCACCATGATTGCTGCCACCCATAAAATGCATGGATCTTTGCATGGCAGGAAAGGAAGATGTATGATGTCATGGCAAGAACAACTGCATGCTTTTGATAAAACTGATCAAATTATAGAGCTGATGACATAGATGTGTAGACCAATGAATTACTAATTGTGTCATTATTTTAAAATGAAAAATCAATGACTGGCTTGGAAGAAGGAACTATATAAACATTACTCAGTGAATTAATGAAGATCCCCACCCCCCCATATTTTAAATCACCAATAAATCTTGAGCAAACACAAGCACACATGCCGAACTTTAACATTTTAATAATCCATGAAACAGATTTTTTTTACCCTCTATAAAGTAGCATCTGTCATGCATGACACTTCATCTTGATGACATTTAACTGCTGCCAACATTTCCTCTATCATTTGTGCTCTTGCCTCATACTGTGTCATTAATTCTGAATGCATGATGGTATAATCAAGCTTACAAAAATAGAGCCAGGTTAAAGAAGCATAAAAAGCATTAAAAAAATGTACACACACTTAGCAGAGTGTGTATCTCCCCTCCGCCTCCCATAATCTGCAGAAAGTATACAGTACATATCCAACAAGGTCACAGCAATTCTCGTCCAACATTAACCGTCAGAGGTCTGCATGGAGACTAAATGGGGGTAACAGCTGAAAAGAAGGTGGGGTGGTGAATTGTGAGTCATACTTTCTGCCTCCCAGGATGGAAGCAGACATGTTTCTCATTGGAGAAGGATCTTTTCTTTTTTTTCTTTTTTTTTTAAATTTCTGTTTTGTTTGACCATTTGTGAGAAAGTCTGGCAGTGTATGAAGAGTTTGAAACTCACCAGAACTTAAGCGTGTCAGATAGCATGTAACACACTCCACCAAACAAGTAACACACTCCATATCTGGAAGTCAAAGCTTTTATTAAATCATGTTTCTGCAGAAGGCCTGACTTGTAAGGTTAAACCTGTACAAAGGAGACTGAGTTGGTTTTATTTTTCTAATGCTGTATATATACTGTATATATCTACAGTATTTATACTATATACTGTAGATATATAAATAAACAAATACTTGTCATAACATTTGTAAATGAATTCAGCCCCACTTTTCCACATCTGTTATGTTCCACCAGGGTCTAGAGGAAAAGCCTCTCTTGGAACTGGACTCAGGGGTCAGATTCAGTCCCTCCTCTGCCTCAGGCTAAAACCATGACCTTTGACATCCAGAGCTCCCCGAGTGCACTAAAAGTAGCACCTAGTTAGATGGTCATATATCAATTACCTGGTCACCATAAACATTTTATTCAGTTGCAGAATAGGTAAATATGTACACCTTTATGTGGAAAAAAATGTGTTTGCAGGAGGTATTTATGCTGTGTGAGCAAAATAAACCAATGAATAGGAAGCATACAGTATGAATTTTTGCAAATGACATGTAGATCAGTGAATACAGCAGCTCAGGTAGTTGTCTCAGTATATGTTCAGCATATTTAAACAAGATGCAGCGCAAAAATACACATGTGTCACTACATTGTATTTTTTAAACACTGTCTATATTAAATACACATTTCGTTGTGTTGTAGTCATTCACTAAGTATGTAAAGGCAATGGACATGCCCAAAAAAAAGAGAAAATAAATGAAACATTTTAATATTCATGGGGTTCTGCCATTCAAAATCCTTCGCTGTGACCATTATAGATTTATTTACAAGCTTGACATTCATGTTTGCGTGCATGCATTCACATACAGATTCATTTTAGTCAATCTAAACATATATGTGCTTCACATGGATCCACTAAATGGACAAAGGCTGGGACCAAAGCAGCACACTGGAACAGATCCTTGAAATTCCACTTGTTCCATTTTGTTTGACAAATTTTTCCACCTATTGTAAACACAGCTCTGAGCAATAATGGGGCCTTGACACACAATACAAGCTATAACTTCCCATTATTCTCTCTCTCTCTCTCACTGTCATTTTAACTTTGTATATAGAACACACACGGGAAAACCTGCCGTAAAGGTTACATTTTAAATTTGTATCATTTACTAATGATAATGACTCACAATTCCGCGACCAAACAGGACATCTGTGAATTTCCACCCAGTATCTTCTGAGAGGGATTTGACGGTGCTGAAACCCTTTAGGACATGACATCATGGCCATCATGATGTCGTGTAAACAGACCTGGTATCAAAGGATTCTCATCATTCAGGCTTTGTGGTCTAAGCTATAAAAGGCTTTTACTTTACTATGTTTTTGCTCTTACATGGTGCAAGCCCCAATTAAATATTTTTTGATAGTGTGTTAAAGCAGAGCCCAGATGCTTTAAATGTCAGAGTTAAACCACTGATCTTTATAAAAAAATAAAAAAATAAAATAATAATAATGAAATAAAAGCAAAATTTAGCAGCAAAAACAATTAATGGGAGCAATTTATACTCATACATTAATTCTGCCTATATGTTCACAGTCATGATCTGTATTGATCACATCACTTCAGAGTATCTTCTACATAAAACACCTGCATATCATTCAACTACACATTCAAAACAAAATAAGTGCCCTGATTAAATCTCTACTGACTTCCTCACTGTACATTTTATTGCATACTTATATTATTTTTTTGCATCATTCATACTGTAAAGTGATGTGAAGTAATTTCATACTGGTAAAGTAAGAAACATATTGATGCTCTTGGTTCGACTGCATTTATTTGCATGTTTGGTAGTAATGACTTTGATTTACATTTATTCTCTTTGCATCTTGACGTACCCCGAAAAATGAAACTCTACTATGTTACATAATGACACACTGTTACCACCAAGCTGCTGTTTATTTTGATTATCTCACCAGGCCCAGGGTGAATCATTACGTCCACAATTTAATGTGGAGTTTACAGATATGGAACGATGAACCTGTAGTTGACATGACAGGCAGTTAATGGAAAGCTATGGACAAAAATAATAATAAAAATGATCACTTACTGAATATATAAGTGTAGGGACAGCTATTCACATGCAGAGAGGGGAAGAAATACAAACCTGAGACAAAAATGACAGGTTGAGTGTAGCATTAATTTTGTTTCCAGAACAGTGTGATCCCATTTGGTGTAAAGGATTCCAAGACTCATCTTACTGTGTTTACTCTGATAGACTGCAGCCTCGAGGCATGTTACAGTATACAGGTGAGAGCCAGATGGATCCATACTCTGTCTCTCTCTCACCCTCCCACTCTCCGTCTTTCTCTCCCTTCCTCTCTCTCTCAGTCTTTTTGGCTCCAAGCTTGATTACAGTCACTAAATATTGGCGCGGTGGAGACAAAACAAAGAAAGTGGAAGGAACACAGTGCTCGACTCTGCATGCGTTCCAGCACGAGGTCGGCCTCAACATGAGCACACGTACAAGATGTGAATGATGTTGCCAATACTCAGTAATATTTTCTCTTTTCACTTCTCGTGACACATTTAACTGACAGATGCCCAATGAAAAACTCGTCAAGATGGCAGCAGCACCTCCAAGCATTTTGCAAAGGTCAGTCTGCTCTTCCTATTGTAAAAAAAAAAAAAACAGAGACCACTTCCAAATGTCACATTGATGGATCAAGTGAGAATATTTTCAAAATAAAACAAGTGAAACAAATAGAAAAGGCGACTGAAAACCATGTATGTGTGTGGTTTTCAGTCGCTTTTTCTATCTGTTTCTCTTGTTTTATTATTTATCTTCTATCTGTGATGACATCCTCTAAAAGTCTCACTGGTAAGTACAGGATGGTAATGAAAATAGTCCATGTCCTGGAATCCGTAAGGGAAAGCTTAATAGAAAATACATAATGAGATTAGTGCAATTAAAATTAAAACAGTTCACTGTCCCTAATTTGCCAAGTAACAAGGAACAACTTTGAGTACCTTCAGATTAATAAAAATTAGTGAATAAAAATCACAGTGAAGCCCCTCATCAACTTCACCTGCAAAGAAAAACCTCACTGCTATGACTTGATTTTTGACGTCATTTCTTATGTCAAAAATCCTTGTGGGAAAACGTTAACTGAAATGCATCATGAGAAATAACAACCTGCTCACTCTGTATGAGTAAGTTTTCCAGTCACCTTATTAGTCTGAATGCAGATAAACATCTGCTTGTTCTTAGATTTTTTTTTTTTCCCCCCACAGCAGAGGCTGATTTGATGATTGCAGTCTGGGAATAAACTAGGCTGATCTTCTGTTACTGATTTGGAGTCTGTCTCCACATATTGTCTGTGCTCTGCCTGCTGGGTACCAGGGGTTACAGGAGGTTGCAGGTGAACCTTATACGCCCACATAGTTCGAATCTGTGGTAAACAGCGACATCTGCTGACCACATACAACTACTGCTTATAGTCACATTTCTTAAGAGGAATTATCAAAATGATTTCTGGTTTGTAGTAAACCTACAATATTAGTTACTATTTTGAGATAAACTCGAACTCAAGGACAATAAGTTAGACACCAACATGTGAAGACTTGGGTTGGGTAAAAAAAAAAAAAAAGACAATAATGGTTGTATTCCATCAGTGATCAAAATGATGATGAAGATGAAGATGAAGGAAACAAAAAGCAAGAAGATTGAATGTGACAGATGTAATGATAGTCAATGGACACTTGATGGCAGCATAGTCATGGGGTCGCTCATCAAATGGTTTAACCATGACTATGTTTTTGTGAAAAGATGTTGCAAAGATTATAAAATCTTGGATGCAAGATGATCATGAAGTAAAAAAAAAAGAAAAGAAAAAAGAACACGACTAATATGAGCATCTTTCGTGCAAAATATCCACTGAGCAGAAGACGGAAGAGCCAATTTGTTACAGACTGTAGAACTTAGAGAATTTTGTCTCAAACTTTCTATTCACAGCATTGTGTAAAAGCATCCACAAAAAGCCTTAGTAACTCTTGAAAGACTTGCACATTAAAAGCTCTTCATTAAAGAAAACTTTTAGAAGTGTTGGAACAAATATTTTTTATGGCTATTTTGTTGTGGCTGCTTTTTTATTTTCAAAGAACCAGCACCTGTGCCCAGATGGTGGGCGCTTTTTTTTTTTTTTTTTTTTTAACAATCTGTTAGAATAAAGTGTGAAAAGATGATCAATATTAGTGGCTGCTGCGTTTCCTCACCCACATATGGCAGGACCATTAAGTTCTCTGAAGACTTTTGTGTTCAGTCCAATCTCTTTAGCATCCAAATGTTAAGAAGCAAAACCATTCACATTGTGAGAAACGCTTTTCGTGCTTTACTTTCAGCGCACGTAGGAGAAAAGGAGGTTGTGCTGTTAATGAACAGTCTCTAGGAGTTGAGAATACATATTTCTAGCCTATATTTCACAACCTACAGTGTATTTGGCAATGTCAGTAGAGTAGTTGGAAGCACAGTGTTTTCAGAAGGCATGCACCATATGTTGTGATCTGTACAGCACAGCTGAGACGGCTACTTGTGTGATAGTGTGATGCTGGCTGTGACTCAGAGATATGTTGTGTACATCCTGAACTTAATTATAATTTTATAGGGACATTGTTTCCATGTGGCGGAATGCGCAGATAGACGATGTCTATGGTTTGATATTGGGAGGCTGGGTATACCCTGCGTAAGCTGCCAGTGTATCGCAGGGCCACATGAAAGATTTAACAAACAATGAATCACACTCAGGCCTATGAGCAATTTGGAGTCACAAATTCAACTTTGCATGTTTTTTGGTGGAGGAAAGAAGCCGTAGACGCTGGAGAGAACCCACACAGACACAGGGAGAACGTTCAAAACTCCACACAGAAAATATTGGAAACATTCCTGTGAGTTAAAAGCACTACCCACTGCACCACTGTGCAGCTCGATTTAAATAAATTAATAAATAAACTCTATTAGATCCAGTCTAGAGAAACATTTCTCTTGGACAATTCAATTAATTTAATCAGCACATTTTAACAAATTGTGGTTTTTGTTTTTTTTTGGTAGAAAGTAAAAAACAATTCAGCAAAGAAAGAAAACACATGCAGAGACAAAAAGATATTTCAAATAAAACACCTGTAGCCTTGATTTGTTGCTTTTGAATTTTGAGGATTGTATTGTGAGTTTTTGACAAGGCCAGTCCTTTAAGTTGCTCTCTCCTGTCAAACTCTCAGGTACTCCGATCAGCTCCAGATTGTAACACAAACCGAGCAGACTGGTAAACGAACAGGTGGAGTTGTCATATGTTTGGGAAGTATCCGAAATGGTTTCTCCAATTAACCAACAGCTCAGACATTTCCCTCTCAGCTATTTTGCTCCCTCTCTTTTTCACAGTTGCTGAACGCTTCGTTTGGGTGAGACACATGGCGCGTCACATGTTTCTCTGGCTCTGCTGAGAAATGGCAGATTGAAGCACATTTAGCAGGTAGCTGGAACAGCGATGGTACTAGAGACTGCTGCATCATCATGATCCCACTCTGAGACTTTAAATGCTTCTCTCTCAGAGCTCACTACCAGGTCACTGATAAGTCTGCAAATTATTTATGTATTACCTTCGGAGTTCATTATAGAATGCACAATGGGAGAGTCAATGGTACTTCATGTAGACAGCAACATTCACGCCTTTGAGAGGTTGTGAGGCTGATGCGTAATTAACCGGCTGTAAGTACTGCGGTGTACTGTAAGTACTGTGAAGACATTAGCGAGGACAGAGACTGGTGGATGCTGGGTATTTTAAAAAAAGGCAGCTCACCAGAGTGGGAGCATTAACTTTACATGAAAATCATGGTATAAAAATAGCTATTTGTAGAGGAAATGCAACTCCTTTCACTACTAACAGCAATGTAGTTCATGTAACTCACAGGTTTTCTGCTCTGGTAATATTCAACACAGAATAACATGAGTAGTTTTCAGATGAGAAGAGTCCAACTCATCTGTTAAAGATCCATGACTACATTATGGAAGTGTTTTTATACGTTTGAAATGTCAGATAGACATGTTTGACATTTCTTGCCGACATCAGAACGCCTGTATTTCCCTCTATTTCACCCCTCTAGTTGGAGACAGTTTTGTGTGTCCCTGTCTTAAAATGCATATTCTATACAAGCCACACCCCTTTCTGGAAGTGGGTGTGGCTTGAGCATCATGCTTCGCTTGTGTGTGTGAGTAGTGCTTCTGCCCTAGAGGAGGTTCAGAGCCCATCATGGCATCATAGTCGGCCTCAAATTTAAACAGTGCTTCATTGGAGGGGAAAAATGTGAGATTTTTTTTTTACATTTTCTGATGTATGGGGTATGTACAGGTAAAAACCTCTGAAAAAATGTATTTTGTATAATAGAGGACATTGAGCCATCATCATTTAACCACACAAAGTGTTTCAGATTTTTTTTTTTCCAGCAATCAATCTCTTGGATGTGAAAGAACAGAATGTGACAAAACTTTTAATTATTCTTCAGAGGACACACAAGGGCTAACATTTGACTTACCTTGAGTAAAGTTTTGTGCCACAGGTCTATTTTCTTCTTAATATGAATTTTACTCCAGTGAGTCGTGTGTGCAGCTTGGACACGTATAATGAAACTTATGACTGTTACCTTTTTTTTCAATTTTAACAAGGTTAAGTACCTTTATACCAGTAAGATTGTGAAACTCCTTTCCAAAGAAGTTGTGGCTAACACAGACAGCAGAATAAAATAAAATAAAATTAAAAATAAGGAGAAACTGAATACCGCTTTTGTGACGAAGTGAGCATTGTGGCGGTTTTGATTTTCGATAGTCATATATTAAACACCTCAAGTCTCAAAACAGCAAGGGCTCAGGTCACATTTTGCACCTTAAAATGAATGGTGTGGACTCAAACATAGTGTTCACCGCATTTCAATCTTTTTCATCAAAATGTGTTTTTATTAGATTATTTTTCCCGCGGGGTAGCGGGGTGGGTAGCGTCGTCGCCTTGCAGCATGAATGATCGCCGTTCAAATCTGCCTGGGGAGTTTGTGTGTGGAGTTTGTGTGTCCTCCCAGTGTCCAGTGTGGGTTGTCACTGGGTTTTCAACATCCTCCCACTACCAAAAAACACAAGATAAATTGGTGACTCTAAACTGGCTTTAGGCACGAATGTGACGGGTTGTTTGTCTTTGTTTGTCCCACAGTAAATATGTCCAGGATGTACTTAACTTCTCACCCAATATTGGCTGGGATAGGCTGCCCCCCCCCCATAAACAGGATAATCGGTTCAGAAAATGATTTTTTTAAGAGCAGAACTCTTGACACCGAGACTCTATGAATTGAACATTTCTCAAGTCCTCAGGACTTCTGCTAGAGCTCATGTCTCAGGTCTATAATAGACCTCCATTCTGGTGAAGGATAGTGTATAGGACTGTTGTGGGCACTGGTCAATAGATTTTCAAATCAATACTTTTACAAATACTGGCTAGGTGGAATTTTAAAAATCTGAATTTAATGATAAAGGTTATTACAGTCTTTCTCGATTGCTTACACACATTTTCTGAAAGCATGCTTCATACTCTCAGAACTCTACACACAAATCCAAACACACACACACAATGGTCAAAACCTCTCACTTCTGCAAAATGAAGCTTTACTTTCAAAGCAATGTTATCTCTTTTCAAAATGGTGTTTGTCAAATATTTTAGAAATTTGTTTTTTATACTTAGAACTACGGAGCCCCTAAGGTGACATGGAGAAAAAAAATGTCATGGAGAAAAAAACAACTCTATCTTTGCGAGATCTCACAATACTTTTGCGAGATCTCGCAATACTTCTGCGAGATCTCGCAATACTTTTGCGAGATCTCGCCATTCTTTTGCGAGATCCCGCAAAGCTTTTGCGAGATCCCGCAAAAGTATTGCGAGATCTCGCAAAGATAGAGCTTTTTTTTTCTTTTTTTCTCCATGATATTTTTTTCTCCATTTCACCTTAGGGGCTCCGTACAGAACAAATGCACTGTAACACATATATTTTATTTTTCACAACAAAAACAATATAAACAGTGTACATCCAAACCAACACACAGTTGCAAATACAAAATAGAAAAATGCAGTTACAGTAAGAAAAAAAAGAAAAAGAAACTACCGGTATGCTGCATCCTGTCTTCTGTTTGGATTTGGCCACAACACCTCGTCCACATCACAGGCAATGTTTTCCTCTGCCTCTGTTGGCATCCATTGTTCCAAAACAGACAAGCTCACCTGTTGCCCCCTTTTATGCCAAAGCTGTGATTGCTAATTGTCAAGTGTTTCCTGATGTGGTGAGTCAGCGCACATAGTAGGGCAATCAAGTTTAGAATTTTGAATGACAGTGTGTTCCTTGTGAAAACAAGAGATTTTCTTCATGAAAATTGTATCTAATGCAGAGATTTGTGTGTAGCGTTTTTGAAAAAGGTGTGTTTTTACAATTGAAATGTGAGTGTAAAGCAGAAATTGTGTTTGCAGTTTAGCAGAAATGGTTCAGGGGGATGGTGCATGAATTACATGTTGTGGTCATTGTGTCTAAAGTACCAGAAAATGTGTGTAAGCAATCGAGAAAGACTATATAACAAACATGTGCATCCGTCTTTTCTGAACAAGTGATTTCTGCGGGTAAATATTCCATGTGCTTAGACAGTGGCTGTAGTGTATTATCTGTGTAGGCAGAGATATACATATAGATTTATGCAGGAGACCCTGGAACTGTAAGTGCCAGGAATTATTAATTTCTATTCAACTTCTTACACAGACAGGGGGTTTCCTCCTCCACATTTACATTTGTGAAATGAGTGACGCACCTGTGCATGAAGAAGGTTGTCAACCAACAGTCCTTGTTGGTTTTTTGGAGACACTCTCCATGTTGAAGGCTTGGATAGGGAGCTTAATAAATTGAGATGATGTGAGATCCTTTGATGAAATATTTAATAGGCAGAAGAATGATACACCAAAAAAAATCTCTTCATCACACTCTCACCCTCTATTTTCTTTTCCTTTCACTCCCTTTGTCGATGTCACACAAGCTCATACACAAAAACACATTTCAATCACGGCCAGACATGACAGCAGATCAGTGTTAGTGTTCTCAAGCTCATAAATGGAAATGACTCATCTGTCATTCATCTATTCAGGGTGGCATTTCTCTTTCATTCATTCAGGAGGGAATGGACTCCATTTGGCCAAAGACCCAGTCTCCCTGATAGCTCCCAGCCTGAAAGCCTCGAGCCTGGAGAGTGTATTTGTGTCTGTGATAAGGCACAAAACCATTTTTTTTGTTTGTGACTATACTGTGTTTTTTTTTTTTTTTTTGACATTTATGTCTGATACAATATTCCTAAAGGGTTTCTTATTTTCTTCTCCATTTTTAACAGGCATCATTGCACCCTTCATATTGATATGTCCGGAGAGAGAGATAGTCCATGCCCCTGGAAACAACCCCTCTGAGAATAAAAAGATAAAATTGCACACATTCATTTTCTGCCCCCTTCTCCTTTTTTTCGCGGAATGTCTGTCTGGCTGTCGAATGGACAACCGGAGAAACTCTTGTTACCGGTAGCTTTATTCATGCACTCCAACACCTCAGAGAACTGTATAAGAATAACAGATAAGCTTTTCATTGAATCAGGTATGATGTAGTCTTATAGCCCCCCCCCCAAAAAAACTGCAGCTTTGAAAAGGCTCTTCTGCAACATTCTCATTGCCCGGCCATGATGGGGGATTGCTATTTCAAATCTCCACTAAACTGAGGATTGGGAATTCTGCTGTACTGGTTTATCCTCCTTTGTGATGTGACGAGCTGCACACTTGGGCCCCCCTTACAAGAATATTTGAGAGGGAAATTCATGGAAAAGAGAGAAACAGTCCTTTTGCACGGGGCCCAATGTGACAGTTTCCCCAAGTAACAGAGACTGCAATGTCTTTCATGGTGTGTTACTTTGGCACAATTTCTCACTTCTCACCAGGGACACCAGCTGATGTTGCTACTTAGTCTGGGGACTGGGGAGATTCCTTGCCTGCAAAATCTGAAAACGTTTGTGAGTGTGAAGACAAAAGAATTATTGAAATGAAGGAGATCAGAAGGCCAAGAGTGAAGATGTTTCAATACTCAAGTAAAATGTATGCAGGTTGAATTCTTGATGAACACCCCGTATGGAGGAGAACTTTGGGATCTACTTAAAACAAGTAGTTTAGTGGTTAGCGGTGCCACTTCAGCAAGAAGGTTCTCATTTTCAATTCCAACCAAGGGGCTTTTCTGTGCTGAGTTTGCATTTTCACCTCATGGTGACTGGGTGTGGATGTGTGTGAACAGCTGTTCTTGTCCTCTGTTGAATTGGCAACCTGTGCAGGATGTGTGTTACGTGTTATTAAGTGTCAGCAGAGATAGCTTCCGCTCCCTGCAACCTCATGAGGAAACAATGGATGGATGAAAAATTTGAATCCGGTGTGTTATGGGTACAACCCACAACTGAAATGGGGTAAAACAAACTACTGAAACCAAATTAGCCACTGAGGGTACACAAATATGTACAGTCCTGTTGTTATTTTAAAGCCCGGATAAAGGAAGATTCCATCATACAACATGAAACCTGTGTAACATCTAATATTTAGTACAACCACTGAAATTTCATAACAAGTCAGTCAAAGTTTACACTGATCAGTGGAGATACACGCGATCCAAAATGTATGTTAACATCTAGTACAGTGGTTCTTAACCTGGGTTCGATCGAACCCTAGGGGTTCGGTGAGGCTTTCGGCGGAGACGGAGGTCAAGACAAAAACACCCGACACGATGTGTTTGGTGTTTTTGTCCAACAAACACGAATCACTGCGTACGTTTGACACATCGTGTCAATTGGTGATGACACGCCCCCCTTAGCCATCACTGGCTGCAGGTGATCACGCTACATCGATTAGCCTACCTATGCTACATGGGATTTTGCGCACTCAGTTGATTTATGCCTGTCATGATGGTACGTCATCTGATTTCTTTCTTAATATTTTAATTCATAGTAACTATGTTGAGCAAAAAAAAGAAAGTGGTTGGACGAATATGTGCAACGTGAATTTACATGTACTGTATAACGGAACGTGATGGGAGTCAGCGTTCTGCATGATTTGCAATGTCAAGTTGATTAACTCTAGTCTGGCACTGGAAAAAATAAAGGAACACTTCCTTGAGCTGATGGAAAACAAAAGAAACAGACTTTGCTGTGAAAATGACATAAGAGTAACACATATCTGAACTGGTCTCTATGACAACAGCAGAAGTCACACTGATTTACAGGTAGGTCATTTCATGTGAGTTCATGCACTGTCTTGGTATCGTTCCATGAAAAAGGTGACATTAATGCACAATTCATTAATGTAAAACATATACTTATGTCTTAAATTTGAAAAAAATAAAAAAATTTTTTACTAAAGAAGGGTTCGGTGAGTGAGCATATGAAACTGGCAGGGTTCGGTACCTCCAACAAGGTTAAAAACCACTGTTCTAGTATAAATATTAGTCTGTAAAGCATTCCAGGTGTAGTTTTTATATAAGAAAGAGGAATGAAGATTCAACTGCTATTCATGATAGTGTCACAGGGTTGTTTTGGGTAGAGTTGACCAGAACTATTTCTTCTTCGTCCATTTCACAATTTTAACAAGCAGTCAGTATAAATATTTCTGATGGTGAGGCTCAGTCTGAGAGGAGGACAAATAATGGAGAAGACATCTATTAACCCTGGGATTCAAAGTTAGGACCCTTCTGGTCATTTGATGAGAACGAAGACTGAGAAGAAGACCATCCCAAATTGAAATAAGAATGAACAGAGACAGTTTCGACAAGCCTGACAAACTAGAAAGAGGAGAGAAGAGAAGAGAAGAGAAGAGAAGAGAAGAGAAGAGAAGAGAAGAGAAGAGAAGAGAAGAGAAGAGAAGAGAAGAGAAGAGAAGAGAAGAGAAGAGAAGGTCTGGCAAGAATAATGGCTTTGTGATTACATGAGCGAGTGAAAGACATTGGCAATACACACAAAGACACATAAAAGCATGTTTTGAGCCACTAAAAAATGTGCCAATTGAACAAAGGGAGATCTAATCTCAGAACAAATGGTTGTAAAATATAAATGATAATGGCTTGTGATAAAATCCTTGGCTTTTTCAAGTTACTTTGAAATATTCAGAAGGTTGGGAGAATGGAGGGAGGAGTAGAGGGAATGAAAAAGTGAGGTTATCTGCGAGTGTAAGGAAAGAACACTCCCATAAAGTGTGTGATTACTTCTCTGGATCAAGGTACAATTACACATTTATTTATTTATATATATAATGATACAGTTCAACTTTCTGATCAAGAAAATATCACCAATACCCTAAAACAGTGGTCCCCAACAGTACCAGTTCATGGGTCGCACAGAAAAAATACATAACTTACTTTTTCCAATTTATTTATTATCTGATTCTAAAAAAATGTGTGTTTGGGAAAATTAACAGATTCTGTCCGTCACATCTGTCTATGAGTCATTCTTGATGTCAAGATGTCAAGATGCTTGACATTACCGCTAGATTGTAACCCCCGAGCTAGAAAACAAGCTAAACTTACAAAGCTAAACTAAAAACAGTAATTGTTGTGAATATGTATAATGCATTCAGCTGTGTAAACCAGTGATCCCCAAACTAAGGTCGGTGGGCCAGATGCGGCCCGCATCCACATTTGGTATGGCCCCCAGAACAGTACCAGAAACCACCCCCCCACCCTGACAAAATGGTTCCTTGCATTTTTAACAGACGTGACAGAAATGATGAACAGCCTTAACTTGCAGCGACGAGGCCAGGGGAAACTCATTTGCAACATCCCATATTAAGGCATTTGAGGTGAAACCAGCGTTGGTTTTGGAACGAGTGAAAAAGCACAACTTCATTCATCTCCCTGCTACCCAAAACCTCTCTGCAGGGAACCTGGCGGTCCCTTTCCCAACTGAAAGGTGTGTGGAAACACTGGGAAAGCTGAAGGCGGACATCGGTGTGCGATTCTGTGAATGACATACTTATGCAAAATAAATCTGTCTTTTCCAGAACCTCTTTGTTGCCGACATCGATGAAGCCCAGCCTTCTAATCAGTTTGAAACGGCCGAGTTACAGAACTGTGATGCTCTGAAAGACACATTCAAACCCGACAGTCTCACGGACTTCTATGCCACCATAATAACCAGAAATATTTGGTTCTGGAAGACAACAAATGTTTACATTTAGACACCCCTGCGATCGTCACAGTTTTTCTGTTACAAACCAACCCCGACCCCCCATCAGAGAAGGGAAAAGTTATGTGGCTCTTACAGGAAAAAAGTTTGGAGAGCCCTGGTGTAGACTATTTATGAAATAAATTATAATCAATGTCAAGTAGCTTCTGTTTGAGACAGAGAAATGCGGTGCCTCAATTTACATGAAGCCAAAACTCATAGAAAATAATCGAACAATTAAAACAACAATATATGAACACATACCGGTATATGCATGTTCGAAAAATATATGGCTACCATGAGTGGAAAAAGGATTTCCCCAAGGGGATTAATAAAGTAAATTTCTTCTTCTTCTTCTTAAAACATGATGATGATGATGATGATGATGATGATGATGATGATGATGAATTCAACGATGATTTCATATAGTGAGTTTAGTATGGTAAAAAAGTTTGGTATAGTTAAGATTTCCCTGTCATGTTAAATCATCTTAAACCCATTAACCCACCATCCTCATTTGAGGACAGCATAAAAAAAAACTATGAAAATAATGACAAGGATTGGTCATAGAACAACATTATGAAGTGAGGGTAATAACAACATATTGATTCATCAATATATGATGCAAAATTCTCATTTATATAATATACATCACAAAAAAGACTCCATGGAAATTTGACAAAAATCCACTTCTGGAGATCGATGAAGATGATTACCAATATTTTCTTTAATTTTGATCTGCGTATGCTGCTATTCAGTGACTAGTGTCCAGAAGGGTTTATTTATAGGCTTTCTTTCTTATTTTTGAAATAGGCTTGTAATTATAGGCAATAGAACAGCGTAAACTTTGCTGTCCTCAAATGAGGACACTGGTCATTACATAAGCAATATGCATCGGAAGAAACACTGCCTCAATTGGAAGAAACAAGCTCAAACCATAACGAGTTTCATACTTCTAATATGAAATAATGTTCATATATCATTCTAAACAAGTTTTGCACTGTAAGGCGGGAAAAAGCTTGAACGTAACACGTTTGAAACTTGTAAAGTGACTAACATACGTGAGAGCTGTACGTGCTGCTGAGCATTCATTGACTGGAGTTGTTTTATGTACAGAAGAGATTGCAAGGTAAGATCAAAGTGTACCACAGTTTGGAATTACTGTATGAATACCCAAGTCACTCCATGAATTAGTGAAGCTATGTTCTTACATGTTTTATTACCATAGTTGGTATATCCATTTTTTATCATTTAGTTTACTCTGATCGAAATATATTTTGAACTATAAATAAATATTATAATAAATAATATTGTAAATAAAATAAGGCCACTGATTACTATGCTTCAAGAATCCTTCCGAAAATTTGGAGTGTTGGAGGAGAATTTGTCAGTTGACGAAATGATTGTGTGCTATTATGGACATAACACTGTCAAGCAATTCATACGGGGCAAACCAATTCGATTTGGGTATAAATTTTGGGCATTGTGTGGGTGTCAGGATACTGCTATAATTCTGATCTGTATTGGCAAAGGGTCTGCTGATGAAGAAGACAGCGATTTGTTGCTCGGTTCTAAGTTGGTGCTGAATATGCTCTTGGCTGTAGATAACCCATTCTCTTATAATGAATACTTGGATAATTTGTTCACTGACTATGCGTTGCTGATGCGTTTGAGGACTTTGGGATTCAATGCCACGGGAACAATGAGGGAAAACAGGATCAGCAAGTGCCCATTAAAGGAATCAAATACAATGAAAAAAGAACCGAGAGGAACATGTGATTACAGGTTTGATCAAAATGAAGAAATTCCCATTGTGAAATGGGTAGACAACAAATGTGTTACAATTGGTACAAATCATGACACAGTACAACTAATAAAGAAAGTGCAGCGGTGGTGGTGAGAATCCAAGTCAATAGGAAATGTCCCTCAACCAAAGAACATATTGTAAAAATTGTACTGTAACCTTAGGTGTTGAATGTTTTGTTCCATATCATTCTAAGGAATCAGCTGCTTCTGAACATGTTAAATTAAGTGTTTTTTGTTCATTTGTCAGTTTTTATTAAGTAGAAACTGTTTATATTTATTGTCTTCTGAAAATGGAAATATTCTTTGATTTGGCCAGAATGTATACATATCAACCCAGTGTCCTAATTTGAGGACACCCTGTATTTCTTTTCTTACTTGATATAAATGAGTTTTTGAAGTTCCAACATGTTTGTATTCCCATTTTATGCAAATGTTCTGAAAATCATTACAAAAATCTAAAAATTGTTAACTTGGGGTATAATGGGTTAAACCTTGAAATGACTATCTACTGCTATAACAACCAATTCAAACAATAATTTCAGTCACACACATGTAAACATGTCATATCACCAGCTATGATTTAAATGATCTTACACAAATTTCCCTTTCTTGTCAGGGTCGATATGCAGCCTTTTGTTACCCATGTCCTTAACAATTACAAATGACACAGGGATCACACCTTTATGGTGAAGGTGTTGTAGCTACAAAGTGAAGAACATAGATCCCTTCTTTTTAATAATTCATCTGATGAATAATGGATATGCATAATCACTTAATAAAGCTGATATTCACCAGGTCTTCCATCTTTGTCATTTTTACCTGCATACATTTGACTGAAATGTTTTCTTACATCCCAACACAGTGAACATATATTGAAGTTGGATCATGCCATTAAAAGCTCCGGGTGACTGCCTGATGACTGTATAATACCTGCTTTCCCTTATCTTGTATCTGAACTCATGCACAAACACTGACACTGTGTACCCACAGTAAGCCGCTTCCCCCATACTTAAATCTGATTTGACAATATAGATGGTCTGCCATGATATGCAAATACACTACATAGAAGATGCTTCACTTTAGGAGATTATTGAACTATTTCATGGTTGGATTGTTTAATTCACTGCAAAGCAGAAAAGCAGTCATATTTAAATGTGACTAAGGGAACATTGGAAAGAATTCATGAGACAATAGGGATCTAATAACACAAAGTGTGGTTCTCCATAGTCTATAAATTAGCCTTCAAAGCAAAAAGGTCTGATCCAATAATGTGTTTCATTACATTGACAACTAAACAATTTGACCTATGAATGAATGAAAACATTTCAACATGATTCAAAGATATAATCACCACAGTTCTGAGTGGTTTCTATCTCCAAAATCACATAGAATGAGGAAATAAAGTTAAAGATGAAGCCATAAATCATATGTCCTATATGTACCATACACACAGTCAGGTCAGCTTTATTCACAAATCAGCATGGGTGCACATGTGCTCACACCCCCCTGCGTGCCTGGTGTATGTGGCCCCAAAGGGACCTGCAGAAATGGGTGGCATGTCTTTCTCTGCATATACATGTACAGTACATATATACGCATGCGCCTGACCGGGAGGTGGAGAAAATACCCAACACCTCATAATATACACAATATGGTTCTATCTCCATTGCAGTGACATTTACAGCAGCTTCAGTCAGAATGTGAAAACTGACATGAATCTTGATCCATGTGAGATATTCAACTCGAGTCTAGATGGAAGGCCATCGGGTTAACAGAGATAGAGGAGGTGGAAATCTACTCCACTCCAAAAGGCTTTGTTACATGCATTTTGTCTGATATAATGTATAAACTGGTTTGCTCAGAAAAATAGGACAATGATGAAATAGCTCCAAAATATCTGTTCTACCAGTTATATCTGTACATTGTTAGTTACTGCATTGTTAAATGTAGAAAAAGAGTTGTTCCACTCATGTTTGTGTGGTTCTGCTGCTTATTTTGTGAGTTCTTTATAAGTAGCTGGGTCTATTTCTGTAAAAAGTCATTATTATTTATTTATTTTCTGTGAACGAATCAGCAATAAATTATAACCAAATGGCACTCAATTGATGACCATCTGGTTTACTTTCTTTAGCTTTGCGTTCATTTTCTATATTTGTCCATTGTTTGTGTGCATTTGAATTGGACAGTGTGTGCCTGTGGTTATAACTAGAGCAAGATGTGGGTGCATATTCAGCATCAGGGCCAGGCAATGTGCTTGAAGAGGCCGCCTTTGGGAGCTGTGCTCTCCCTGATGGATGGCCTGCTCGATATACAACGTGTACCCCCGTGTAGTACCACCAACCCAGCTGTTCTTCAGCCGTGTTCCACTGGGGTTCTTTGGCTCCAGCACACAACATTAGACACACACTCCAAGTATGTGTCTGAGTATGAATGGAGTATAAGTTTAAAGCTACTTATGCTGAAATTCACATTTCTACCCCTCATGAAGGCATAAACTTGAACTTTCCATGTTAGAAACCTGACACAACATGCCTCTCCCAACAGCAGAAGTGTTAGTGTGTTTATATATACTTTACCCCAGTCTGAATGAGACAGTTTCATCATTCATCAATCATTTATATTACTGTTTTTATTGTGGAAAATAAATTTAAATAGTCTTTTGTTTTATATTTTCTTGCCTGTACAACAAAATCCAAATCTATCATCAGGAGTTCACATGATACAACACTTAAGCACCACAGTTTTCACTAATGCAGTATCTGTTAGCTGCCTTTGTATTTAACTGCACTTTGAACTAAAAAAAATAAAATCATCTTTTTACTGTACCATGATTAAGTTTGATATATATATATATATATATATATATATATATATATATATATATATATATATATATACATACATACACACACACACACACACACACACACACACACACACACACACACACACACACACACACACACACACACACACACACACACACACACACACACTCTTAACTGCAGTTTATTAGGACTGGTATGATAGATGTCACTTGAATTCCATTGCAATCCAAAAAACAAATATAAACTTGAAAAAGTGGGTCTAATGGGATTTCTGGAACATCATTTGAAGCTTCAGTCCAGAAGAGCGCAGTTCTATGAACAGAGTTACTGCACAGAACCCTCATCCTCAAGCTCTGGACCTGAGCTTGAGGATGACACAGACACCATGGTAACAGGCTGTAAGGGATCTTTTTAAAAAAAATTTTTTATTAAGCGCATAATTTTACTTTCAAGGAAAACAGTATCTTTTGAGGAAACCAGCGTTGATAATATGAAGTTCTGCCAAGGAAAAGATAGACATGAACGTTTTACAGTGCAGCCGTCACTTACATTATAATGTGTGTTTGATGAGAGACTTAATGAAAGTTAAGAACTGGTCAGACGCATATCAATTAATGTAAGAATTGCTCTTGCTGTATCATCCGACACTGAATATTATTTTACCCCCAGAGTTTTAGTATTCAGAATTATCCTGTTCAAACAAATTTTTCTTCTTGTGGGTCCTCCAAATTAGGGATTGCCACCGTGGATACACACTGTTGAACTGTCACAAGTTTTATGGCTGATACCCTTCCCATGGCAACCTTCCTCATTGTGGCAGCTCTCCTTGGACTGGCACCAAGACTACTTTGGCTCGGCTGGGTTATCCTTCTGACAGCTACATCAATAAAATTCTGCATCGCTCACCTGGAGGCACGTATGCCTGGAGGCTGAGCGCAGAGTTCAACTCCATTCCTTAGCCCTCGCTTCCTTTCTTCTCCCCCCACTCTTGTCTCCTCTTTAACAGCTGAAGCATAGGATCCGAAACTTTTAAAAGAGTAGGGTGAAGTTTTTACAGTTGGATGAGGGGAAGAGAGACGGACAAAACCAATTGGAGCATATTTAAAACATTTACAGAGGATAACTGAGACTTATTTCATGCATAAATTATATAAACATGCAGTATCAACCCCCCCTTATAATTGTTCCAACTGTAACTAAAGTTTATATATTTAGAATATTATATTAAAGGAAAGAAGATTTTTTGATTTTTGCAAAAACACTTCAATCACATTCAAACATTTCACAATTTTTCATTAGATGAAAATACTAAAGTGTTTCAAAAACACTAAAAACCAATAAAAAAAGGAAAATACAATTTAAATATTAATGCATTATATCAGGAAGTTTGCAAAAGTGAGTTGATCATCAACCAAAGTGCATAGGACATTTTTGTGACACCAGATGTTCCTAAAGTTATATAGGTCTTTTGTCATTTTATGAAAAACAAATTCTAGTTTTAAGCGACATCTGATGTTACAGCAAAAAACAGTATAAGAAAGAAAAGAATAAGAAAATAATTCTGATGAGTTAAAAAAACACAATAATATCCCCGAAGTCAACATTATATGCAGTATTTAGCAAAAGTCCTACAAATACACTTTTATGTTATTTTCACCTCAATTTACAAAACATTTATGGATAGCCTACATGTGTCTGTGTTGCTGCACTTAATAATTAAATTCCCACAACCTTGCTTTGTTGGGATTGCATTGTTCAAGTCCTAAAATATCTAATCAGAGTTTGATGAAGTGGGAGGGGTAGAGAGCACACAAAAAGGAATGAAATCTATTTCATTAAAGTCAGTGACCCAAATGGAATTAACCAGTGGCCCAGAGTAACCAACTATGCATGAACCTCCAAATATTAGCAAGGTGCTTGGTGCTCAAAATGTGTATTAAAGGAAAAGAGTTGAAATGGTTAAACTCCTGAATCTAAACAATAAATGCTTTATCCTTTGAGCCTGACTTTACAATTGGGAGAGCACTGAAAACATTAATGGGTGTAAGTGCAGCACTGACATGGGAAATGGTAAAAGGTCAAGCTTGCAAACTTCAAAACTAAAAATAGATTCTTAAATAATGTGGTAATGTAACTATATGTAACTTTACATAACTATGTGCTGAACCGATTGGCAGTGGGCTTAACAAAAAAAAAAAAAAAAAACTTTTGTAGGAAATGAGCAAAAACATAAATCGTATGATTTAAATTACGCACACGGTCTAGTTATATACATGGCCGTAAAAAGTAGAATGCAAACCACAAATGAATGACATAAACATTAGGAGACAAAGAAAAAGAAGAAAATCGCACATTTTAATGTGCATGGTTCATTTTTGGATTTCACAGATTACCAATTTCTTTATCATCACCCAATTAAAAAGCTACAAATCTGCTCTTTTTATTTATGAAACATTTATTTAAATCAGGGGGTCACAGAAAATAACTTTTATGCCGCTGTAATTATGCATATAATATTATTGTTTATCTATCCCCACCCCTCCATCTGTGTTAACTGATGACCTTGGCATGTCTGTCTTCTTAGCTACTGACTGATCAGCGTAATCGGCAAGATCATTATTAGCAAGATCAGTAGTTCCTCCACTCCTATACACAGCTATTCATCACTTCACGACTTAATTGCATTGCTAATTGATGTGTAGAAACCCATGTAATTGCACTAAAAGGCACTTTCTGTGAGTCTGTCATGCAGGAGAAGGTGGAGTACGCTCAAGCTGTTGGACGTACTGTACAGTTCATAGAATACAGTCGTATGACCAGACGTGATACGTCAGACCGTGTGAAGCAGAAACTTGCCACAATGGAGCAACACAATACTCACAGTGAACACACAACAGGAAAGGAGATGACAGTAGAGTATAAAAGACGGCCTTGTAAACACACAGCTGAAAGAAATAGCTTTATTTTATTTTATTTATTTATTTATTTTTACAGATACAAAGGCTCTGCTCTGTCGCCTGTGAGAATTATAGGAGCTAACTGATGGCATGCAGTTTAAATTAGCATGGTCGATCAACCACGTAATGGACTGCAATGAGACGCCATTTAGACTGGAACTAAAGGATCCTTGATGCGGCAGCTAGATAAAACAGAAATCTAATCTCAATTAAGAAGAAGTCCTCTTCATTAAAGTCATCGCCGTGTTCTCGTGGCTCCATCCACGACTCTTTTTTAGGTATTCCTTGTGTCCGTTGAATCCAGTTGTGAACGGCGCGTTCGCTGAGCTCACTACAGGGAGTGGTTTAGTTTTCAATTATTCCTTTTCACTATTCCATTCCTTTTTTTAAGTATCTCGATGCTTTCCACACTTGGCTGTATCCCCCCCCCCCCCCCAGGTGATGCCTCTATTTGCTTGCACAGACGTACTCGCAATCACTTGGTTTTAAAGTTCGGAAGAGGTTTTAGATGTTTTTCCAAATGATAGCATGAATAACCCATTCTGTCATATGGTCCCAGTCGGCATTTAGATGTATAAACTTTCTGCATCACCAATGCTTTCAGTGAGGCTTGGATTTCTCTTTCTATCTTGAGTCGACACGAAGAGACAGGCAACACTGTTCTGTCTTAGTGATACATTATGTATGCTCGGTGGCATGTACTGACAGCTACCACTGTCACGCTTGTGAAGTGACATACCTGGCCCTCGAATGTTCATCACCTGCTGCCTGCTAATTGGATTTGAAGCCTTTCTTTTTTTTTTTCAGAAATGCTAAGAGAGAGAGAGAGAAGGACGGGCAATGATTTATAACTGGGAAAAGACAAGACTCTGACAAGCAGATTGTGCAGACTGTGTAACATAAATACCGACATCAGCTTCCATCTCCAATCTAGAGAAAATCAAATCATCAAATATTTGCTGTTGCCATGGATTTTTTCCTCTGTATGTCAGTTCTCAAACCAGTCGCGTCATGTAAGTGTCAGACTTAACAAGACAGGCAAACTGTGCAGAACTAGCGGCCTGTCAGGTGCAGCATATCGACACCTCATGGGGCAAAAAAGAGTCAATCTGGGTTGACAAACGCTCACCACCACACTGCCAGTCTTGTCATACTCCTCATTTCTGAGATGTGAAGAGGTGGAAACTACCAGTCTACAGAACAATTTGTCAGCCCCTGCTCTAAACCTAAATACGAGAAGGTGACCCCTTCCATTTGCCGTGTAAGCTTTTTGTCTTGGCTTATTTTGAGTCACGGGGTGTTTGGGGGTGACTGATCATCGTTGAGAGCAGACTTCTAGGGTTATACAACAGTTTCATGGCAGAAACGTTTGTTTGTGGTCTTCCTCCTATACCTGTGGTGGAGCAGAGTACCATCTGGCTCAGTAATACCATTTGGGTGGTTTAGAAAGCACGTCGGCATACACTGCAATTCAGTGTGATGACCATTCCATCCAATCAGGGGCTAGGTTGAAATATCATCACCTAGACAGACCCTTTGAGGAGCAGCAGCTCATCTCTAAGATATTTTAGAGGGTAACTTCTATTCCTAGAAAGTCGAAATCAAAGTTAACTTGATAAAAGTCTGGCTCTGTGAGTGTGTGTGTAGTCCTCAGGCTGCATGCTCACCTTGTTCTCAGTTCAATGAGTTCAAAGAAGGATGAGGAAAACATGTGCTTTGTACAAATTCTGGTGCATGATACTCCTCTCGCTGTGGGTAGTGAGTGGAGTGATCTTTCTTCAGGTGTGAGGAAAGAGTCTCTTCAAAGTAAAGCAAACATGAATTCAGTTGTGGGGATGCAAAGTCTTGATGTCCATTTACGTCCAAGCAACTGAGAACCGAGAAATATTGAAATTGTGTTAAATATTATCCACAGCTTCATGGTTAAACATGCACGGATATTATTTTTCATGAATCCTCATGAGCAGATGTGGTACCAGATAGGTGTGGTACCAGATAGAAGTGGCATTATGATAGAAGTGGCATTATGCCTGAAGTCACTGCTGCCTTGTTGGACTTTGTTGCAGGAGAGAAAAGGGAGTTGTGACTTTTCAGTCTCACCTTTAACTGGCTGCACCTGTGCATGCCGTTCATTTTGGGACAAAAAACATTGCGTGTACGCAAGTCTCTTTTTTCATCTTCTTGTACTCTATTCAACCCCGTCTTTGGCTCTGTTTCTCTTCTTTCTTTCTTTTTTTTTTCAGCCACGTCTTCTTATTTTGGGCTTTTGCCCAACCTCTGTTATCATTGATGTGACAGTGGCAAGGCAATAGTTTGAATTGCATTTATTGGGTCCCCGTCCACTAATTACCAAGAGCTGTTTGAGCCTTTCATCCTGTATTCCTGTGTTCTGGAGGGCGTCCTGGTCTTTGAAGGTAGCCGTGACAGAAAATCTGCTTTGAACTACCCAGAATCCTCTGGTTCTGGCTTTGGTACTCAGCTTAGTTCAGTACATACCTCTTAGGGAAAAGAGCTGGCCCTGCAATTGCACAGTGTGCTTGGCTCCAGTGATTGTGGATGCGTTAACTAAATAGGAAGCAATGGCACATTTAAAAAGCTGTCTTGATTACAAGAACTAAACTTGAAGCAGTTTTGTTTTTACAGTTTGAGGTGAAAAACATTATTCAATATTTGATTTTTCTTTCACCTTTGGGCCAGTTTGAAATCAGCAGAAATGTGGATGAACGGTTAATGTATGTGAATTTAGAAATTCAGTATTATAATTAGCTCTTAATAGTCAACTGTAAGTCATCGTGCAGAATAACATTTCAACAACTAGATAAAGTTCAAGTCTAATTGAGTTTGTGTGGTAAAACACTAGTATACGTGCTCTGACACTGAATAATAGGAAAAGGAAAATACTGAAATATTGGAGTCATTCAGCTTCCATTTCAAAATTCCCCCTTGTCATGCAAGGTCCTACACTTCCTGAGGTGCACTGAGGCACAGTGTGGGATAAAAGAGAATAAAACTTTTTTTTTTTTGTTTCCATTTTTCAAAGGAAGGCACATTGTAGGAGCACAAAAGGTGCGAACTGAAGCATTTACAAATCAGTTAAACCAGGAGGGAAATCTACCGGTGGTCGACATTGAAGTCAAACCTGCACACCAACTTGGCAACGGCACTCTCTAAATTATATCTGAACAGTCTTACTGTGAATGAATTTGAGTGGAAGCCAGTGGTCACATACAAAGCTGGAACTGCAGAAGAGGCTGCAGTGGCAGGGCTATTCCGCACTAGACGTCATCTTTTCGTTTGAGTACTTCACAGAATACAATTACAGAGAATGGAAAAACAGTTCATGCCAAATTTGAAATACTGTAATGTTCATCCTTTGTCAAACAGCAGTTATGCCCACGAAAGCCCTTTAGAGATGATGACACTCAGAATGGGCCTTGTGTGTTTGATCTGCTGTATCAAAGCACATTACATTCAGTGCTCAATTTGACAAAAATTAGTTTGTGCATGTCTGATGGTATATTTGAGTGCATATGAATGTTGGGATCCTAAATACTTGGCTTTGGTTTGTATGTGAGTGCGTGTCTGTATGTGTGTGTGTGTGTGTGTGTGTGTGTGTGTGTGTGTGTGTGTGTGTGTGTGTGTGTGTGTGTGTGTGTGTGTGCACGTGTGCTTTGAGAGGTGATTGTAATATGTTAGCATTTCCATGACACAAAAGGAAACATCGTTTTGTACTGAGTTGCAGTGTTGCCAATCAGTTATAATTGGACTTGTTTTACTTGATTCAACCATTTTTCAGACTAACATTCGACCTGTTGATGTGTGTCTTTCTCTCTTCCCCAAGAACAATTTGCTAAAACTTCAAAATTCCAGTGAAAATGAATATACGATTGATTTTTTAAAAATAATTTAACTGCACTGATATTTGATAAATTCCATGTTATAATGAAAATGGCACCAAAACACATTATTTTGACACTGTTGTTGTTTAGTTACTGCATCATATCCACACAGGAGTGCATAATATTGTGTACTTCTCTTTGCACCCCATCACATTAAATTCAACTTTAGCAGTAGCCATGGCAATGACGATAATACATAATTCGGGTCTCATACACCACAACTTCCTCCATAATTGAAGTCTGTAAACCAGAAATCTCCATTTGCATGTTTTTCAATATGAGAGAAACTCATTAATTGTAGACAATAAGGATTAGGAATCTGCAAAGCTTAACTGTAATGTGGGAGCTGTAACTGAATGGGCCTTTCTGTTCACTGTACTAGAGGCATCATCATCAGCTCTTGCAATTAATACTGAGGAAGGATATCTGTCTGCACATGCATATATAGATTGAAACCCCCACTCACAAACCAGAATATGCTCAGCTTCAATGATCTGTGTACTGTTTACAAAAGGTTGATTTTATGACCGCTCTTCTCTTTTTCTATCCGTAAATCATATGAATATAGCATAGTGATGTACAAATACAAGATGATATTATTTCCTTACATGTTTACAAGACTGGTAGCAAAGTAATTTAATAATATGTGGATACACACTGCATCTGTTAGACAGAGGGGCTTTCAGATGGATGCTGCATGTACAAAAAAATGTCCCATAGGAGAAAATGTTCTTTAAGTCATACCTCTTGTTTCAAATCATTTCTCAAATTATGTAAGTGCAGTGTTATTGCTATGCTGGCTCTGCAGTAAAATGGGTGAAGGATTAATCAGGAAAAACTCTATTACCATGACAAGAATTAATGTAAGCAGAAGTTGTGGCATGATGAATGTATAATTGAAACAAGGATAAAAAAACAGGAAAGGAGTTGTATTAAGGGGAAAAAAAACATACTTTAGAAATACAGTAAGTCTGCAATGACAAAACAAGTTAGTAAAATCTGAATGTGTGTGTCCATTTAATCCCTCAGGAGCAACTCTTTCTTCATTTCTTTACAGCTGACTGCTGCAGCACAGGCAGATAAACGACTGCAGCTCTCCTGTAAGGGGCCAACACCACTGCCAGGGCCTCACCTAGTGATTATGAAACGCATGATTAAATAGAGTGTACGCTCATGTGTGGAATTGAACAGAACATACAAAAATGTACCTCCTTCAATGAAACCCTTAATGTCCACACTGAAAAAAAAAAAGCACACTCACCATTCCACTACGACTTCTCAGCAAATGGAAATGTTTTTATCAGTAACATCCCTTTGTGTTACGTCTTATACTTTGTGCTGTACTGTCTGTTCTACTGCCTGGGTTGTACTACCTGTGTTGCACCACCTGTTGTACTGCCTGTGTTGTACTGCCTGTGCTGTACTGCCTGTGTTGTACTGCCTGTTGTTCTGCCCGTGTTGTACTGCCTGTTGTACTGCCTGTTTACCGAAGGGTCAGAGAGGACTGCAATTTCATCTGTGCTGTATGTCGTGCATATACGGTTACACTTGATAATAAAGCTGATTTTGACTTTGAACATCTGTCAGCACCAAACCTACCTTTTCCAGTGGTATTCAATCAGGAAATGCCTACAGAAAATGTAAGGTTTATTCATTTCTCATTTCTAAATGCAACAAAACCTTGAATAGCGTTTCATGCACATGAATAACTTTATTTTTTTCTTCTTGAATTTTTCACGCAAGGATACAGCAGAAATCAACATCTGCATCCTAACATTTGACAAAGTTTGAACATGGAAACCCTCACAGTTACATTTGAGAGGAACGCTTTTATTCTGACCTTAACGGTTTGAGCGTTAGCGTGCTCTCATAACACCACCGTTCAATTCCATGCACTGAAACACAAAAATCTTCAAACACATTTGTTCCACACCCCATGGCTGTCTGAACTGCTCCTAAACAAATGGCTCTGTTCCCATTCAGCCTTCGCTGCTCGAACAGAGTGCCCAAAAAACGTTTCTTTATTTGTCTCATAACAACATGAGAAACATACAGAACATTTGAATATTAATAGATGGTTGTTTTAGCATGCATTGAGAGATATTCAGGAGGGTGGGTGTGTAGGTTGTTTTAACAGAGGAAATTGTGAGAGGCTTGTGTGATTAATGATTCGTGCTGAAATTCTGTTAAAATTCTGTGACAGAAATAAACAATGTGGAAATCCTGTTCTGTGTGAGTCTGAATAGTAAAGACTGAATAGTAACTGTGCACCAGTTGGGAGCAGAAGCTAAGCAATTAGAAAATGACATACTGTAGTATGTAAGCCTTGTTATAAAAGAAACATTTGTTTTATTAATGTAAAAAGACACGAACAGTGGGTATCTCATAGACGTATGGAGTATCATTGGACAGATGGATTCATCATTTATAGGAATGTACAATAAATACATAACCATCTTACAAAAGGGCAGCGTGAGCGGAACCGATCTTCAAACATATTTATCATTGGAAACAAATGACAGGAATTGCTCTATCATGATTTTTTTTTCCTTCTTTATTTATCTCATCAGTTTTTTGTGATTTGTACAGAATGCCTGCAGCTGGAGTGACTAAACAAGCTGCAGCTGTGACGGGTTTTTGTTCGGCCTTATACTGCTTCTCCAGCAGTGATACCACGAAAATAATGGCATGCTAAAAAGACAGTGTTGAATTATAGTTGGACACCAAGAACATAAATACACAGACAAAATGAAAGTTTAGAGTAATGACCCGTGCACACATTCCTTGATTTATGTTATCTACACAGTATAATGTATGCTAATCAGAGATGGCAACAGTCCAAGTGCATATCACAAACAACCAAGTCATACAACCCTCAGTGTAATTTTGAATGAATATATGTATATAATAACACCAGGCCTTGCAGGTTTTGACTGATAAAGAGACACTCATCAAACACCAAGCAAATTACAACCATTACAATGAATGAAAGATAAATTGAGCAACCTTTCAGGAAAAAGACAGCAGTTCATTACCTGAGTTCCCTTAGATTTTGCTAAATCTTTTACTAGAAAAATCTATTAAAATATAAAGTATACACATGGTAATGCACAAAATGCTTTTTTTTTTTAGTAATTATCCAATCAAGACAGAGAAAACAAGAGATGTGTTTTATGTGTTGTGAAGAAAGGGATATTTATGAAACATTCATTAAACAGACTTTAATGCAAAAAGACTCAATGTTCTCTTTTTTTTTTTTTTTTTTTTGGTAGCAATTACTGTACAAAGTCAACTCAAACAGTTTGAGTGAGCAAAAAAATTGCTCAAGGTAAAAATCCTGCCAGTGTTAGTTATGAAACTAATGTAATCACCTGTCGAATATAATGAGGTTCATCTTTGGTCAAAAAAATATAAATGCTTTCATTCGTTTTTTTTTTTTTTTTTTGAATAGTCCTGCTGCCAAATAGACAAACAGGCAAATAAAGCAAACACATAACTTCCTTGACAGAGGTTAATAATGTGTAACAGCTTTTTCAGAGACAGAACAGAGGTTCAGTGTTAGATTTTTCATGGGTGATTAAAAAAATTTGCCAGCATTTACTTTGGCAATCCTAGATCTTAAGGTCAGAATTAAAGAGAGTGAGTCTGGAGCCCTGCTGTTACACTAATTTTCATTGTGATTAATATTTTTGAAAACAGCCTCTGTAACACAGTAACAAGGAACATGCTTCGTTTTTTTCTTTTGCCTATTTGTCGTGAGACACAATGTTGTGATGATTAATACTGTTGTTCTGGCCGTCATTGACTCCAGGGAGGAAATGTCACAGTTTTATTTGGAGGATCTTGTTCTCCTAAATTTATTCAGAAGACTTTTTTTCCCTTTTTTCCAAAGAACACTTTGCTGCCTTGCTATTGAAGTTCTATCTTCAGTAATGGAGACAAGCCTCGCTGCTGCAAAATAGTAGCAGAGGAAGACTTTGTTTTTCCAAACACTATTCAGGTGCAGATCTTTTGAGAAGAAACATTTGGCTGGTGGCTTTGTACATTGTGGGAGCTTCCTGTTACACTCCGCTAACGTTTGTTTCTGACTGTGTTACAAAGAATGAACAAATCACACTTTTTTCCTTTTATGATTGTAAATGAGAACATTTGCTTTTTTTTGGGCATTTCTTGCTCCAAGTTGTCAGACATCTATTAGCACCTATGAAATGTATGCAAGTTTTTCTTTCCTTTTGTAACATCTTGTAAATGTGGCAGGAGGTAAGATATATGAAGCTTTTAGTTCAAAAGTTAAAAGAAAAAAAATTCGAATTATCATCAATTAAATGTAATGGGGAAACACTGCTAACGTTATTTCAAACATCTCTGTGGATCATTTTTCTGATTTATCTTGTAATATTTTCCTGTTAACCTGTTGGCCCCTCCTCATCCTGGCAGGTTAATAAAAGAAACTCTGACAATATGTCAATGCAATGCATATCCTGGCATCTTTTTTTTTCCTATCTGGAAAGTAAAATACACTGATAAAACTTTTAAATGTGATATTTCTTTCACTGAACGTTTTTTTTGAACACTGTAGTTTTCCTTATGTCTGGCTGTAAAATGCAATTTATTAAAGATACACACAAAAAATAAAAGTCATTATCAACCGCCCTGCTGCGTCCTCCCAAAAACAACTTGGCTTAAATGAAGTTGTACCTCACTTTACTGAGTAAGATGATAAAATATTCTGACTTGGCATGTCATTTTATGTATTACCAATGCTCAGTTGGTATTACAGTTTTTTTCTCTGCTCTTTCTTCAGCATAAAGTCAACAGCAGATGGTGGTCAATCTGGTGATGTACAGTGCCTCTACCTTTGAAATCTGACTATATAATATAATTATATTATATTAATATAGTTATACTATAACCACCCTTACAATTTAATTGACTTAACTTGGTTTTTACAGAAAACTGATGTTAATGGTCTCCTGATATAAAGTAATTTGTGTGCCCTGCAACGTTTACCTCCACCCCTGTTGAGACTTTTTCATATTGAAAACGACATTGCTTTGTGCGTTTTCCTGATACCGGCACATTGATATGCACTTAACTGTGCACAGGAGTTTATTTAAAAACTGTGGCATCTCATATCATTGCTAAAGAGTTCCTACTTACATTTGTATGAAAGACAGAGACGACAAAATAGCCTGAGGAATGAGAACAGCCCAGTTACATTTATGGTAAGTGATTTTTCTTTAACACCTCTTTTTATCCTGTAAACATATTTTCCCTGTCAAAAACAATCAAAGCCTCAGGTCAAGAGCTCAGCATTATTATACTAAAAAGTTTCTCTTTGCAAAAGCTCAAATATGGTGGTGCAAATCACAGGTGGCACTTTATTACAGAGGTATTGTCCAAAGAAATAAGGTCCCGCAGGGTACAGCGTGATTACCATTGCTGGCACTTTTTTTTTTTTTTACGAAAGACCGATTATGTGTTGATATGAAGAGAGGAGAGTTGTGGTATAAAGGCTGAAATAATAACAATAAAAAATTTTTTTTAATGTGTGGGTCCCTAGAGACAATCAAAAACAAAAAAAAAAAAAAAAAAGGAGTTTAAAAAAGGATGAGGAGGAGGAAGAGTCAAAGGGGGAAAAAAATTAAAAAAGAAGCCGCCTGTTGAGCCCTTTAAACTCACATTTGCGATTGTGAGTTTGTTTACCTCACTGTCTGTGCATGTCAAACCATTCCAGAGCAGCAGAACTAGACAGTTGTGAAGTCAAGCAGTAAAAGAGGGCCTCATTGATCATTCCTGTCTACGCTGGGTGACTACTGAGCTGAAAACATCCAATGTGTAGTGGATGAGTGCATCTTGACTGAGCAGCATAGGTCACCTAGCAATAACGACAGTCCAATTTTTTGTGTTAGAAGTCTGAGGCCTTCCTTTTGCTATTGTTATCCTACCGGTAGGATTTCAACAACATATTTTACTACCATGATGTGTGTATAACACTAGAATATATGGATATGGACCATATGGATTGTACATGCATATGCATGCAGTATTGTATTTGATCACAATAGAAATGGCTGGCGATACCAAGCTTTGCTAAATGCTTTATATTCACTGTCATAACAAGGCTTATAATCAGTTGCATTGTGTTTGTAGTGTTTACCACTTGCAATGTTGATGAAAACACAGCATAAACAGCAGCTTGATTTAATGTATTTTGTTCTTCCTGCAGTTTCAGAGCTCTATACATCAGCTGGAGTGTGCATTTATCTCATATTTATAAGTCATTGCCTCTAATAAGAAATTCTGAACTCATGAAAATGCAATTATTACAGAACAACAATGCAGAGGAAGTCATGTATAGTCTATTATTATTCATTTATTTCTTTCACAGTGAATTATGTCACGGTTAAGTCAATGCGCCATTTTTATATTTTTCCCAAGACATTATTTCAGTAGTTCAGAATAAACAGAATATACAAAAGCAAAAAAAAAATAGCAAAAATAAAGAGTTTTTGTATCTGCTTATAAAACTATTTTTTAAATTTCCATCTACTCTGAGAAACATTTGTATTTGATGTCATATTTTTCCATCATGTTGACTTCATGTGTAAAAATTAATAACATCATGTTGAGTTAATTCATAAAGGAATAATAACGATGATAATAATGAGCTGGTATCTAATTGATGGTGTACCCCGCCTGTCATCTATAGTCAGCTGAGGTAGATTCCAGCATAACTCGTGACCCCCAAAATGGATAAGCAGCCAGACATGAGATTATTGGGGTCACCTCATCTTCAAGAAAATGAATGAATGGATACTAGTAATCCATCTGTGTTGGAATATATGTAACAGCTGAATAAATGCATATGATTTATGTAGTTTTCTTTTATTGAAATAAACCCAACATCACATAATTATATACGTTTCAGACAAATTTTAAATATTGTTGACAGTAGATGACAGGTCTCATTACAAATCATTATGTTATATGGTAATTCATATGCTCTGTCAATTTATTGTTTGTGCTGATAAGAAACTAATTTTAATATTGAATCATTTAAAATATAAGAATATAGATGGGAGTGGGGACAGGCATCATTCTACAGCTATAATTTATGATAGCTATTATTATTTGACATGACATAATGAGTTTACTGGTAATGACTTTATTATTGTCCAAGCTGGTGTTTCTTTTAGCTGTGCCGAGTAAAATTAAAGGAAATGCAAATCCAGGTTAATTACTCCTTACTGTTGAGAATATAATGTTAATAAGCTAACTATCCATCCAGCCACAGCATCCCTCCCTCTTGTTCACCCCACTCTCTAGTGCCTCATTACCTCTGCCCTCTTCATCAACCAGCAGTCACTTCTTTCACTCAATCTGCATTCCTTGCTTCCAAACAACAACAACAAAAATCTTTGCACATTTGATCTCTGGAATCTGGAAATCGCAACACACATGGCTCAGCTACCTCATTCAAGTGGTTGGCTAGTCCATCTGGAACATTGAGACTCAAACTCAACCCTCACAAAGACAGTTTGGAGCAAATTATTGTGTGAATCCTTGAGACATTAAACCTCTCGTCATTTAAACCTCCAAGACACAGCATTGGGGTTTTTTTTTATATACGCTTCCATGACCCCTTTTGTACCCTGGTTAAAAATTAGACACATTTGAATAGTTTGTTCATCTTTAATGACTAAATATAAATACACATAAATAAACACCGGAACATATAATAGCATTACAAAGATGTTTCCGGATGTAATTTTATTTTGTTTTAAAATGTACGCATATTAAGATGTTATGAATGATGTTAAGAAAGAAAGAGATGACATGAGGAAGGCCCAGCAGGAAGTGAAACTCTGCCTGAGGGACGCCAAGGAGGCGTACCGGAGGAAGCTCGAGAAGCAGCTGGGATGCAACCAGGTGCGGGAGGTCTGGAATGGGATGAGAACCATCACCGGACACGGGAAAGGGCACAGCACTGTGGAGGGGAATGTTGAACGAGCGAATGAACTAAACAGCTTTTTCAATTGGGTCAGCTTCTCCACCACTCCCGGCTCCTCGTCCCAGGCCTCTCCCGGCCCTGCAGACTGCTCCACTGATGCTCCCTCCTCTTGTAATTCCTCTCCTTCCACCCCTGCCACTTCTCCAGAGCCCACTCCAAGAACTGCGAAGCTCAATGGCCCCACCTCAACCACTGGACTTCCAACCTCGCCACATCCTCCTGCTCCCACCACGACTGAGACCGTCATCACTGCAGACCTGGTGACGACAACGCTGAGGAGGCTCCGTCCCTATAAGGCAGCTGGACCGGATAAGATCTCCCCAGTACTCCCCCGAGCCTGTGCTTCGGAACTGGGGGACCCCCTGCAGCGATTGTTCAACCTCAGTCTGCGGCTGGGGAGGGTCCCGTCACTGTGGAAGACCTCCTGCATCGTCCTTGTACCCAAGAGAGGACGCCCTACTGAGCTCAACGACCACCGACTGGTCGCTCTTACCTCCCACATAATGAAGACCCTAGAGCGAATGGTCCTGGAGCTCATGCGTCCACAGATGCAGGGTGCTATGGACCCTCTCCAGTTCGCCTATCGGGCCATGGTTGGGATTGACGCCGCCGTCTTGTACCTCTTCCACTGTGTGCTCTCCTACCTGGACACCAGGGGCTGTGCTGTCAGAGTGCTCTTCTTTGACTTTTCTAGCGCTTTCAACACCATCCAGCCCCGGCTCCTGCAGGACAAACTGACCTCCATGGCTGTGGACCCCTACCTCGTGAGCTGGATTACGGACTACCTAACGTACAGACCCCAGTACGTCCGTATGGGGGACTGTTTGTCTTCTATGGTGACCAGCAGCACGGGGACGCCACAGGGGACCGTTGTCTCCCCCATTCTCTTCACCCTCTACACATCAGACTTCAAGCACAACTCGGATACATGCCACATACAGAAGTACTCCGATGACACTGCGATAATGGCATGTATCTGGGAGGGTGATGAGGGGGGGTACAGGGCATTGGTGGCTGACTTCGTGGAGTTGTGCCAACAGAACCAGCTCCAGCTCAACATCTCCAAGACCAAGGAGATGGTGCTGGATTTCCGCCGGGTACCCCGGGTATCTCATTGTGCCGGTCCCAAGCCCGGATAAATACAGAGGGTTGCGTCAGGAAGGGCACCCGGCGTAAAACTTTTGCCAAATCAAACATGCGAATCAAACCTATGACTTCCATACCGGATCGGTCGAGGCCCGGGTTAACAACGACCGCCATTGGCGCTGTTGACCTACAGGGCGCCGGTGGAAATTGGATTACTGTTGGTCGAAGAAGGAGAGGAGGAAAGTGCGTTCGCTCGAAGAAAGAGAAGAGGAACACCAAGAGTATAGGACTAAGAGTAGGGACGTTGAATGTTGGAACTATGACAGGAAAAGGTAGAGAGTTGGTTGACATGATGCAGAGAAGGAAGGTAGACATACTGTGTGTCCAGGAGACCAGGTGGAAAGGTAGCAAGGCTAGAAGTTTAGGAGCAGGGTTCAAGTTGTTCTATCATGGTGTAGATGGGAAGAGAAATGGAGTAGGAGTTATCTTGAAGGAGGAGTTTGTTAAGAATGTCCTGGAGGTAAAAAGAGTGTCCGATAGAGTGATGAGTCTGAAGCTAGAAATAGAAGGTGTGATGTTCAATGTTCAATGACTTTGATGAAGTGATGCAGAACATGCCTAGAAGTGAGAGAGTTGTCATTGGAGCAGACTTCAATGGACATGTTGGTGCAGGAAACAGAGGTGATGAGGAGGTGATGGGCAGGTTTGGTATCCAGGAGAGGAACACAGACGGACATATGGTAGTTGACTTTGCAAAAAGGATGGAAATGGCTGTAGTGAACACTTTCTTCCAGAAGAGGCAGGAACATAGGGTGACCTGTAAGAGTGGCGGTAGGAGCACACAGGTAGACTACATCTTGTGTAGACGGTCTAACCTGAAAGAGATCAGCGACTGCAAAGTAGTGGTAGGTGAGAGTGTAGCCAAACAGCATAGGATGGTGCTGTGTAGGATGACTCTGGTGGTGAGGAAGATCAAGATGGCAAAGGCAGAGCAGAAGACGAAATGGTGGAAGCTGAAAAAGGAAGAGTGTTGCATGACTTTTAGGAAGGAGTTAAGACAGGCTCTGGGTGGTCAGGAGGTGCTTCCAGATGACTGGACAACTACAGCTAATGTGATCAGGGAGACAGGAAGGAGAGTACTTGGTGTGTCATCTGGACGGAAAGTAGATAAGGAGACTTGGTGGTGGAATGAGGAGGTACAGGAGTGTATACAGAGAAAGAGGTTAGCCAAGAGGAAGTGGGACACTGAGAGGACTGAGGAGAGTAGACAGGAGTACAGGGAGATGCAGCGTAAGGTGAAGGTAGAGGTAGCAAAGGCCAAACAAGAAGCTTATGATGACTTGTATGCTAGGTTGGACAGTAAGGAGGGAGAGACTGATCTATACCGGTTGGCAAGACAGAGAGATAGAGATGGGAAGGACGTGCAGCAGGTTAGGGTGATTAAGGATAGGGATGGAAGTCTATTGACAGGTGCCAGTAGTGTGATGGGAAGATGGAAAGAGTACTTTGAAGAGTTGATGAACGTGGAAAATGAGAGAGAACAAAGACTAGAAGAGGTGACTGTTGTGGACCAGGATGTAGCAAAGATTAGTCAGGATGAAGTGAGGAGGGCATTGAAGAGGATGAAGAGTGGAAAGGCAGTCGGTCCTGATGATATACCTGTAGAGGTTTGGAAGTGTCTAGGAGAGGTGGCAGTAGAGTTTCTGAGTGGGTTGTTCAACAGGATCTTAGATAGTGAGAAGATGCCTGAGGAATGAAGGAGAAGTGTGCTGGTGCCCATTTTTAAGAACAAGGGAGATGTGCAGATTTGTGGCAACTACAGAGGAATAAAGCTGATGAGCCATACAATGAAGTTATGGGAGAGAGTAGTGGAAGCTAGACTAAGGGCAGAAGTGAATATTTGTGAGCAGCAGTATGGTTTCATGCCAAAAAAAAGTACTACAGATGCAGTATTTGCTTTGAGGATGTTGATAGAGAAGTACAGAGAAGGCCAGAGGGAGCTGCATTGTGTTTTTGTATATCTGGAGAAAGCTTACGACAGGGTGCCCAGAGAGGAACTGTGGTATTGTATGAGGATGTCTGGAGTGTCAGAGAAGTATGTTAGAGCAGTGCAGGACATGTATGAGGACTGTAAGACAGTGGTGAGGTGTGCTGTAGGTGTGACAGAGGAGTTCAAGGTGGAGGTGGGACTGCATCAGGGATCAGCTCTGAGCCCCTTCTTGTTCGCTATGGTGATGGACAGGCTGACAGACGAGGTTAGGCAGGAATCTCCATGGACCATGATGTTTGCAGATGACATTGTGATCTGTAGTGAGAGCAGGGAACAGGTGGAGGAGAAGCTAGAGAGGTGGAGGTTTGTCCTGGAAAGGAGAGGAATGAAGGTTAGCTGCAGTAAGACAGAGTACATGTGTGTGAATGAGAGGGACCCAAGTGGAAGAGTGAGGTTACAGGGAGAAGAGATCAAGAAGGTGGAGGATTTGAAGTACTTAGGGTCAACAGTCCAGAGCAATGGAGAGTGTGGAAAAGAGGTGAAGAAGCGTGTACAGGCAGGATGGAACGGGTGGAGGAAAGTGTCAGGTGTGATGTGTGATAGAAGAGTTTCAGCTAAAATGAAGGGAAAGGTGTACAAAACTGTGGTGAGACCAGCGATGTTGTTTGGCCTAGAGACAGTGTCACTGAAGAAAAGACAGGAGACAGAGCTGGAGGTAGCAGAGATGAAGATGCTGAGGTTCTCTCTGGGAGTGACCAGGAAGGATAGGATCAGGAATGAGTACATCAGAGGGACAGCACATGTTAGAGGTTTTGGAGATAAAGTCAGAGAGGCCAGACTGAGATGGTTTGGACATGTCCAGAGGAGAGATAGTGGATATATTGGTAGAAGGATGCTGAGTTTTGAACTGCCAGGCAGGAGGCCTAGAGGAAGACCAAAGAGGAGGTTTATGGATGTAGTGAAAGAGGACATGAAGGTAGGTAGTGTGAGAGAAGAGGATTCAAAGGACAGGGCTAGATGCAGGAAATTGATTCGCTGTGGCGACCCCTGAAGGGAAAAGCCGAAAGTAAAAGAAGAAGACCCCCTTCTCCACAGCCAGTGATCATCGAGGGCAGTGAGGTGGAGGTGGTAGGAAACTAGAAGTACCTGGGACTGCAGCTAGACAGCAGACTGGACTGGTCACTCAACTCGGACTGTGTGTACAAGAAGGGGCAGAGCAGGATGTACTTCCTGAGGAAGCTGGCCTCCGTCAACATCTGTCCTAAGCTCCTTCTCATGTTCTATCAGTCTGTAGTCTCCACTGTGCTGTCATACGCCATTGTGTGTTGGTGTGGGGGGGCCAGGAAAAGAGATATGGACCGTCTGAACAGACTCATCCACAGAGCGGGCTCAGTGGTCGGGCTGAGCCTGGACTCTGTGGATACGCTTCTGGAGAGCAGGACCATGTCTAAAGTTAAGGCTATCATGAACAACACCCGCCCCCCCCTGCACACCACCTCCCAGAAGAGATGCACCTTCAGCGACAGACTGCTGTCACACAGCGCCTCCACAGAGAGGCTGAGGTCCTCCTTCATGCCCCGTGCCATCAGGGGGTACAATGACTCTGTCAGGAGGAGCGGGGGGGAGGTGGCGAGGTCAGCACACGTTTGAATGGTTTTAATTTAATTTAATACTGTTTATATTTTAATTTTATAGTGTTTATATTTTAGTTATAGTTTAGTATATACGTCCTGTTAGTGCTGCATGTGTCTGTCTGTTAGTGTAGTGTATGTCTTGTGGTATGTTCTGTGATGTCAGTGTTTCTTTTTCTCCTGGTGTTTTTCCTGTTTTTCCAGTATTTATCTATCTATCTAAATGTTTCTTTCACACCAAAAATAATTTCATATGAATGTAATCCTGTAATGTAATCCTGTGCATGAGGAGTGAAAGGAAAAAAAAGGATTCACACAGAAATCAAACTGGAGAGAGACATGTAGTGAGTGACAATGACCTTTTATTTATATCTATTTAGATTGCATTTACATGAATTTACTTGTGTTATAAATTCCCAACAAGGCAATATGTGACGGGACAAGTCTTGCTTTGATTTGGAGAATATTACATGAGTTTCATAATGTTTAGATATTGTGGTTCTGTTGGATGCCTCATTAACTCACTGAGTGACTATACTCATCAGCAAACAAAACACGGTCGCTAAAATTAGCTAAAATATTTAATCATGTAACTTATTGTGTACAGTATTTCTTCTGGCCTGAAAACAGCATAACATCAATCATATATCACAGTAGTTTTAATAGTGTTTTAATATAAAGAGTGTTTCTGGTTACATTGGATGCAATTAAGAAAAGCTTATGAGGACACACGAGTCACATATCATCTGCATATAGATTGAAGCTGATGAACCAGTCACCAGTCAAAGGGAATGTTTAAGCCTTTGATTTCTCTAAGCTTTTGCAGAAATACAGGTGTTATCATTTATTTAAATGATACAACATACTAATGCATTCTCTATGCATTCTTTATAATGCAGTCATCTAATGTAATCTAGTTCATCATACAGAACTAGATTACTAAGAGCTTTAATTGAAATAACAGTAAGGCAGTAAAGAGAACATCCACTATTTATGGGAGAGGAGAGCTATAAACCCAAAACGTATTATTCAGTTGTATAACAATCTGCGGAATTTTCTACAATTAAATGGTAAAAAATTACATAATAGGGAAGAATGATGGTGAAGAATGACTTGTGTTCCAATACACCTGGGCCTTTTCTGTGTACTGTTCTTCCTGCCATACAATATATAGGTGAATGGATGACTCCTCCGGCTCTAAGCAGGATGAGCGGTTCGGAAAATGATTGAATGACTGAGATGGACTAAAGCCTGGGAAGCCAGTTCATGTAGACAACTCCTGCAACTACAAAATAATGCACATATGCACATGACATACCCCATTTCCATTTTGCATCATCAACACACTACCTTATTGGAAGTCTATTTAAGGTGCAACGATTTCCGATTTCTCCCTCTGCCTGACAACAATGCTTCTGTTAAAGTGAACTCTCTGCTGCACTTTAAGCCCATTCCCCACCCCAGCATCCATCTGTTGACTCACATCACTCCTCTTTACAACCATTTAAACATTTGTGAACACAGACTTAGACACCAAACTCAAATATGTCGTCCTGTTACTGCAATAGTCAGTGTTTTAAATTGTGAATTGTCTGACTGAAATGTGATTTTTTTTAAACTTTTATTTTCATTTTGAAGCTTGTAATTGCTTTTCAGTGAGTCAATATTGCAAATATTTGATGCCAGTAGAGCTGTATTCAACAGATTGCTTGGACATGCTGATTCACATAACTTTGGCAGCATCTCCATCTCACAGACTCAGACATTTCAAAATATCCTTTCTTACAGAAGTATTTCCATCAAAAATTTCAGTCAGAAAAATAAGATGCACCCAGTGTCTTGGTTTTTTTTAGATTAAAAAAGAAAAAAAAGGTCAGATCAATGTGATTCTCTCTGAAGAGTTCACAAACTAAACAACTTTGAGGTTGTTGTTTTTTTTAAACATGATAAAATGTAGGATTTTTTCTCTTCAATTCTGTTATGTGAATGACTTTAGTTGGTTGGGTGTCGGAAACATCTGACTATCCTGTTGAGCTTCAACAGCTTAATATCACATCCTCACAGGTTTTATTGATGGCTGAAGAAACACCCTTAGAGAGGACAACTAGATCAAATGACATTTAAACCTCTCCAGAGGCCTGTAGCTAAAGAAAAAGACAAAGACTGCCCTAATCTGATTATACATAATCCTTTAATTCATTTTTAATGGCAGAAGCAATTTGGTGGACACAAGAAAAATTGATCCTCCAGGCTTTGTGATTGCTATCTTTCTTTAACGTCTAAGCTGGAAGCTGATATTGTTATTGATTCCTCTCATAGTATTGTGACTCTAATTTCTGCCCTGTCTTCTATTTCCCTCTCGTCAAAGTTGCATAATATCGATACAATTGATTTAGCAATTTGTATTGATTGAATTGAATCTTGTTCCATCATATAGAAACAATCTAATGTTTAAAAATTTAATCTACATAATACTGTAATTTATTATTTTGAAGATTTTATTAGAAAGGAATAATTATTTTCATTTCAAAGTTTAACAAAAAATTTCACTTTTATTGCTGATAATTTAACAGAACCAATATATCTTCCTCCACACTTATTTTGACCAGATTCTCAAGCCTCTTCTTCAATGCTGCCGGACTATGACAGCTTCCAAAGCAGTGACCTCCCTGCTATCTCTGCCACCCACACTTCTTCTGTCTATAGAGAATTTTTTGCAACGGAAGATAACCGCATGGGTGCTGAAAAAGAACATGGTGTTATTAGGACTTGCCATGCAACACTCTTGACATGTTCGTAATTGTCTTTGGCTTAATGTGAAATCATCACAACCCCAAAGTCAGGGGCTCTCATTTCAAAAGTTGGGTTCAATTAGAGAAAGGAAAACTTTGATTAATTGCGGTTGCTTTATATCGTTGGAGGGGGTGAAGCAGAGTAGCCAGCAGCTCTCAGACACACCATCAATTCGCCTTCAAATGGAAGTTTTAAATTCAAAGCTTTTTTTTTTTTTTTTTTTTTCACTTCATGTCCTCATCAGGGGAGGAATGTGTGTCCTCATGCTTGGGAGTGTATGATATTACTCTGTCACTCTAAGCTCTGGGTTATCATTTCCTCTGAAGTGTCTGCACTAGAGGAACATAATGGCTCTTGTCTCCACTCTTCAGCCTCCGATTCGCCTGATTATGCCCTCCTTCTCACTAGACAAATGCCAATCTGCTGCTTTCCTGGTTTACAATTAACAAAATGTCCTTATTTAAGCAGGAGGGCATCTTGGCCTAGTTGAGAATACCAAGATCACTCCATCATAATGCAAATGTTGCCCCACAATTGAATCTCAATCCTCCTCTCCAGGCAAGGGCAGAGAGGCTTATCCCAATGGGAGTGACTTCCTTTGAGTTCAGATACTGTTTGCATCACCAATGGTAATCCTAACAGCGTGAACGAAGCTTAAATGGCCCATTAAATGTACTCACTAATTGATGTTGTTAAAGGGCATACAGCACTGACCAGTTGTCAAATTGACTGTGAATGAATGTCTCATGTATACAACCAGAACTGAAGAAGCCTCTTGGAAGAGAGGTGAGACGTCTTCAAGAAACTTTCTTAAACTCCAGCGGATTACTTCAAACAGCTTTGGATACTGTGTAGAGGTTTTCCTAGCGTACATTCTCAAATAGGCGGCACGGTGGCGCAGTGGTTAGCGCTGCCGCCTCACAACACGGCGGACCCGGATTCGAGTCCCACTCTGTGTGGAGTTCGCATGCTCTCCCCGTGTCTGCGTGGGTTCTCTCCGGGTTCTCCGGCTTCCTCCCACCTCCAAAAAAGCATGCGCTTCAGGTTGATTGGCCGGTCCCAAATTGACCATAGGAGTGAGTGTGTGTGTGAATGATTGTTTGTTTCTGTGTGGCTCTGCGGTACACTGGCGTCGTGCCCGGAGTGTCCCCCGCCTCACGCCCTGAGACTGCCAGGATAGGCACTGGCTACCCCGCGACCTGCGTTGGCGGATTAAGCGGGTTGGAAAATGAATGAATGAATGAACATTCTCAAATATCATACTGTTTACCAGATATGTAACACTATATTGTGGTAAATACAACAAATAAATGATAATGAAGAGCTAACCACCCTGTTATATAATATCCAGCCTCATTCTAAGAGGACTAACAAAAGAGTAGTGATCTGACAAGAAATAATAATTTGTATCCAACTGATTAAAAAAAAAACGTCAACGTGCCGGAAGGACTTGGCATACTATTTCCTTTTTTTATTGGATTTCCATGTAGAATGCAATACTTACAGTACACGTCCACTGTGTGTTTCACTATTAACATTTAATAAGCATTATAAAGCTGTGTTGAACTCTCTTAGACAGTCTGGGCCTCTGTTCTAAAAATGACTTTACATTACAAGTAAAATAGTGCAAACTAATTAAACTATTGTAATGACACTTTTCAACTTATGTTCAATTTATGTTGCACCATTGAGATGCTTATTATCAGCACCATGTTGGCTGTTTTTGTTGATTTACTGTAATCTAGTATGGGTCTGTTTTCTACATAAAGATTCTGACACATTGCTTGTTTGCTTAATATCCCGCCAACATTTTATTAATAATTTACATTTGATTTATCATCCAAGGTTTTATCCACAAAAATTACATGCACAGACAAAAATAATCCAATTATTTTATGTTTGTCACATCATCTGATGATTAAGTTATTCTGTTCATTTCTAGCTGTCTCTTTTTCCTCCACCATCTAACATCTCCTGTCATTTCAGAGCCTATTCTGCCCCCCCCCCCCACACACACACACATGTAATCAATTCATTCCCTTCGCCTGCCTCTTCTCACTCACCTGCAGCCTACCTCCTAATCATTCTCCACCCTGTACCCCACTTAGCCCTTAGTTCCCTGACAGATTGTTCAGGGTTCACCCTCAATTTCCAGTGTTAGATACATGTGTTCGTTCCGACTCGTGTTTGCTTGCCCCTCGTCTGTTTTGTCTGCCTGTTTGGATTGACTAACCCAGTACCTGAACTCTGCTTGTTAATTACATTTTCTGTGACTTTCGACTTGCCTCATTGTCTGTCGTACTTTTGGGTTCCCTCTGTCGGTGTTGTTGGACTCATGATAAAGTTAGTAAAATAAACTGAAGTGTAGGGCAACACCTGACATAACACTAGGAAGTCGATTTTTGTATTTATTCTCTTTTTAAGGAAAACTGGAAGTTGCCTGTATTTTCACCCCAAGAAAATAAATTGTAATATTGTGTTCCCTTTTTTTCTTGTTTTAATCTTTCACAATTGGTCTCTGAGGTTGTAGGTAGCTGATTTTCCCCAGGGTACAAGGAACTCACCGAAGTCTATATTATCTGTCCCAATCCAATCATCCCACCAAACAAAGATTAAAAAAAAAATTAAAAAATAAGAACTTATGAATCATTAGTGTAGCACAAAAAGTCCATTAATAAATGTTTTCCACCATCAGGCAATCCATCATTACCTAACACTGAATGTGTGAGATGCACACAAAATTTAACTTAAGCTTGATTGATATGTGCACTACACAACAGTTTTTTGTATCCGCAGTTCTCTATTGGAAAGCTCAATCAAATTTGATTTTTTTAATTGCAGATGTAGTAACAAAGCCATAAGCATTTGAAGTTATAGCCCTAACCCTTACCCTAACCCAATCAAATATCAAATTCATAATTTATAATTTCACCTGTCAGCTATCAGTGATTTATTGATAATCATTTTAAAGTGAGAGTATGAATGGAAAAGAAAATAAAGCAACATAACTGATTTCTGGAAATCAGTTTTATTTTCATCTATTGCTTATAGACACCAGATAAATGAACCTGCTGGAGTCCTGGGATGTGAGCTGTGTGTGCGTGTGTGCATGTGTGTGTGTGTGTGTGTGCGTGTGTGTGTGTGTGTGTGTGTGTGTGTGTGTGTTTCATGAAAAGCTTTAGAAAAAGCACTGACACTGCCCTGGCTTGATAAAGAATTCCTTCTGAGCTTTTTCCATGTGCCACTTCTTTAGAGAAAGGAGAGATGGGAAAAGTGTTGCTGTGCCATGTTAGCATTTCCTGTCTCCCCTCTCAAACGGATATAATTTTTCCAGTCCCTTTTCCATTTTCCTTTTTTCGTGTTTTTAATCAAGTTGAATCTCTCACTTCAATCTGACATCCTGTAGAGTTAGAGACCTGTAATTAGAGCTCACCTAAAAGCGTCTTCGGACAAACGCTGTTGCTTCACCTACTGTTTTTTTGGGGTTTTTGTTCCCCCCATGTGGTCTTTCAATAGATGTCAGAACTTTGTGAAAGAACTAGATGACAAAAGCAGTTTTCAACCTGGAGTCCAAATATTGGCACATTCAAGGGAATGGAGAAGTGTGCCCATACTTCTGACTGCTACTGTACATGTTTACATTGAAAATGTTAATAAAAGAACCTTTTCTTGTGGCAGTGAGTTGAGTTATATATGTAAATACTGTGTACAGAATACCAATAAACTCAATGAAGGCTGAATTGTGAATTTATCATTCTTACAGTCTAATTTTACAGTCACAAACACGATTGTAAAAAAAAAAAAAAAAAAAAAAATATATATATATATATATATATATATATATATATATATATATATATATATATATGCGCCAGGTGAAAAAGAAAAAGAAGAAACAGTAAAAATAAAAGCTCAACAAATTCCTGGGAATGTTGGAGAATCTTGCTGCAAAGGCCACTTCATTATTTTGGGCTTCCTTGACAACTGCTTATTGTTGCTCTCAGTGTAGTGAGGGGTACCTGTGTTAACGCCTGGAATACTTGTACTACCATGACAACAAAAATTTAGAGGTAATCAATCAACCTTTGTCCTGCCATGGAGAGCCTGCCTGGGAGTTATGGAAATATAACAATGATGCTGTTCCTGCAGAGAGTGCTTTCTGTGGTCCTCAGTAGATACTGAAAGAAATGAATTGTTTTTTCTTTTCAATAACACTGTGGTTCTGTATGAATTATGTGCACATCCGGCGATTTAATGTTAGCAAATAACTGGTGACATTCATTGCCAGTAGTTTATGAATTCAAAATAAGCAAGTAGTAAATTGGTTGTGATAAATTGGCACTGAGTCTGCTAGTTTGTCTCAATCACAAAGGCATGATAATCAGGACAGTAAATCAGAGACAGTAAAATCATTGGCGCTGTTTCAACTGACCTTGATGTTGTGTACACAATAGAAATAATGACTTCACTGTATACATATGTTGTTTTAATGCACAGTGGAAAAATTTGCATTGAGATTTTGTTGACATAGATATTCTCTTTTTGCTAATTGGGAGCAGCAGAAAAAGCTAGAAACAAACATCTGGCAGTTCATTTTATATAATAGTTACAGCTGATCTTTTCACACAAAAAAATAATTTCATATATCAAACTGATGCTTGCAGCTGAGAAATAGTATCTGACTCTTGAACTGCTAGATGTGCCACTATATTCATGATAATCACAGCAAACTGTCTGTCTGCCGGCACCAAGCAGGTTGGTTATGAGAACGATTCTGTTGCACACACACTCACAATTCAAACAAACACTAACATTAATCCAGCTGCAGCAAATATGACACAGTCAAGAATGCATTTTGCCTAATGTGGCATAAAGAGTTTAAAAAAGGCCCCAAAAGGGCTGGAGGTTGTTGAGGATTTTAGTGTCACACAGAGGATGTCTATTCAGGACAAAAAGCAAATAAAATTGCTTATTTGCAAAAAAAAAAAAAAATTAAAAAAAGGAAAAGGGACAAATAAAAAAAATCAGAGACTGGTGTGACTGCATAACAGCAGAGGGAATGACAAAATCAGCACCTGTATTTTGACAATCAGGGTTTGTAGCATGCTGGGTTGATGAGAGCATAGTTTGCACATCAGAAAACTACAACTAAGTGGTAAATAAGAACGAGCTGAGCAGACTGAGCTGGATCATGAATCTGTGTGGGCGTAAGTACGGGCAACTCAAACAGTTTTTATGAAGATATTACGGTGTAACACTTAATTTTCGACTGTTCCAGAAACTACAAATATGATATCTTACACAATCTTTTTCAAGCAAAAGATCATTTTTAATGATACGTTACTATAAATCAACTTAAGCCTGGAGAGCTTTTGACCCAGTTAAAAATCTGCAGGTGTGTAAATTGCCCATATATTTATGATTGAGTGTGAATGTTTGTTTGTCTCATTATACCGTACGTACCTACGGATCCATCCGGGGATGCAACCCGAGAGGCAGGTTAAACCTTAGGATCAATTTTGCAAAACTATCACGTTTTATTGAGTAAAAATATGTAGGCAAAATAACCATCACCATTCAAAATGTTTAATATCCAGCATGTTAGAGGTGAAATGAAAGTTATGCGCAAGTTCTCTGGAGACCTTCTGAGCTTTAAAAAACTCATGATGTTCGCAATGACTAACTTTATACACATCATTATTGATTTAGCTTCCAGTTGCATGTTTTGCGGCACATACAGAATTAGTTATTCATTCATTTATTCATTTATTTTAGGCAAGGCAAGGAAAAAACAAAAAAACTAAATAATTAAATAAGAAAATAAATAAGCAAAGATAGATAGATAGATAGATAGATAGATAGATAGATAGATAGATAGATAGATAGATAGATAGATAGATAGATAGATAGATAGATAGATAGATAGAAATTTAGATGTCACAGTAGTAGAACAGAATTGTTACAGAAAATATACATTGAGGAAAAATAGGACCGGCAAAGATAGTAATAATAATAATAGCATTAACAAAAAAAAATCATAAGCAAAGTTATAACCAGAAACAATAGTAAGTACTACCTTTAAACGTGGACCAAATGAAGGTTCATCCACTTACAATTAATCCATTTAAATACAGATATAAATATGCTTGATTTTGCCTGCACAAATTAATGTCTTAATGAACCAAACTAATACCAAACTAAACTTCTGTACTATTTTCTGATCCATCATTTGGCTCAACTAACAAGCCCCAGTGGTAATGTCAGGGCATAGGAGCAACTTGGCATAAGCTACCCCTTCACAAGTGTGCGCTAGGAGTTGTTCATGTGTGTTTGCAATGACTGCTATAAAAAGGTAAAACAATAAAAAATACATTTCATTATAATGCGCATGTGCTTTCTCAGGATTGGCACATTTTTACTCCTGCTGGGCTCATTCGAGACTGTTTTTTTTTTTTACATTATTCTCACCCAAGATAAAATCTATTGAACCATGAAGCTATTAGAAATGGATTTCGGTGTGATGAGCTCAATTGCTAGATGAGTGTCTTTATTTTTGTGTCTGAATCAAAATGGAAATGAGGAGTGATGACCTGCTATAACCTGCCTGATTCAAGTGACACAGGCTCAATCTGTGGTGTGGAAGCATGGAAGAAATCTCATCTCCGCAACAGTTTCTGTGTCATCCTGCACATAATGAAAGACAGCAGTTTGTATTTTGCAGTTGTAAATGATGCACCTTTTGTCTTTGTGTCTCGGTGAAATCACTTTTCACAAGACTATGGCATTTTTTTTCAGTTAATACAACTGGATTTGTTACATGCATGGATTTCAGTGAAAGAAGGATCATTTCACTTCTTATTCGTTTTCCGGCCCCTTGACACCTCAGACCACCAAACACTTAATGAATTGGTCGAACTCAATTTAAGTTTACTTGATTGAATTTTCAGTCACAATAGGTAAAACTTATCAATGCAAATTTGATGGCGTCAATAAAATAAAATAAAAATATAAAATAAAAACAAACGTTTAACCTTCTTTTTGGTTTTTGTTGTTGGCATAACATAATTGAAAATGTACAATAGTCAAAGATAGCACAGATACAAGAGCAAAGGTTTTCTTACATTACACACCATCATCAGGAACTGTGGATTCCTCTGGGCTCCATACTCAGAGAGAAAAAGAAATTAAACTTCTGAGAAAAATGTAAAATATTCTGCCATAACAGCTCATGCAGTGAGTCAGTTTGTTTTATGATTCCCTTGTGAACAAGCTATTATAGACTGTTAGAGAATACATGTTCCATTAAGCATGATTATTTGTGAGTTCAGGAGTGCATCGAACATATTATATGCAAGGCAAGAATGCATACACTAACACGTATCCTGAATTACTCGGTGGAGTAACGTTTGGTCTAGTTAACCTTTCAATTTTACATTAGTATTTTTGTGAGATGAGCATGTATGTCATTTGTTAAAATCCAACAGCAAAATTAAGTTTTTACCAAAACTACTACACCTTGGTTTTGTGTTAACATGCAACCCCCACTGTCTTACACATCTCATTTTTCCATTGTGTACTGAATGCTGCACTCAGCATGAAAAAACCCAAAAAGCAGTAATGGTACATTTTAAAGTCAGGAAGGTGACAACATGGAATAGAGATGTCAGCACATAGCTGTCATTAAAATTCAACCTCGCTTTATGAGTTTGAGCTTTACGTGTTTGCACACAGCAGGTTGAGTAGTTAGGACAGTATGAAGGCCATTCATTCGTTCATTCATTCATCTTCTAAATGCTTCATCCGCTGTTGTGGGTCGCAGGGAGCTGGAGCCTATCCCAGCTGACTGAAAATGTAAGGTGGGGGAAACTCCAGGGGCGACGCCAGGGCACAGCGGAGCCACACAGACGCAGACAAACACCCACACACACACAAACTCACACCTACGGTAAATTTGGGACTGGCCAATTAACCTGAACGTGTTTTCTTGAATGAATGATAAAATGTGTCTTCAATGATGGCAAAATATGTTTGTTTAATTGTAAGGTTAATTGGAATTTTTGAACAACAGTGTCCTCTGACACCCTCAATAAAAGGCTACAGCCGACGGTTGAAGTTTATCAAAATAAAAATGATAATTTTGAGATGGAGTGCAGGTAAGGGTGAGTGAATGAATGAATGAACAACCACTACACTAGTGTTAGGAGTGTGAGGGAGATGGTGGGAGACAATTACCAAACCCCAAAAATACTGTAATTTCTTTTGTTTGGATAGTTTGGATTACCCTATGAAGCAGCCCTTTCTCAAGGCCAAAATATCGGCACCAGGAGACCTCAGTTACAGATTCTGGCATGTGTTGATTCATACCAGCTCTTTTCCTTGTCAGAACTGTGATTTGCCAGCCAATTCCCCATGTGAGGTGACTTGGCAACGACGAGCGGACCAAATGTCAACACAAACTCATGAAAAAGTTAACTCCCTAGAATGCCCATTAGATGGAAGATACATCTACAAAAAAATGTGAGTGCATACCCACTACGCACTACATGGAGATGCTTTGTGGAAATCTCCAATCCATGCGTTTAAACCTGTCCAAACGGAAATCCATTCACTGTACACACAAATATAATATCAAAAAATGAATAAAATAATACACACATTGGTAAAACAGGTACAGTCAATTGATCAGACACCAACAGAAGTGTCTATTTCTCTAGGTGTGTGTGTGTGTGTGGGTGTTTTCATGACTGCCATGTCAGATTCAGTAGAATCTGACATGCCCTTCATAGTTAGGGAATAATGTGAAGACTAAGTACATTTATTACAAGATACCACCCAATTTTTCTCCTATATTTATATGCTGCACAACTAACTCTTGCATTAATATGGTTTAACTATGAAGGCCAGTGTTCACATGTATGTTGTATAGCTGAATATTTTTAATATAAAGCAGCATCTGTGCTTGGTATACCAAATTAAGAGCTCTACATTCTTGTAGAGCAGTTGAAAATTTAAATGCAAAGGAATGAATGTTGATGCTAGTGTCCATTATGCATTAGTCAAAGCCTGACAGTTTACCTATCAACTAACATATGATATTCACTAGTTAACCGGTTAAAATTGCGAGAGACAAAGACAGTGAGAGAGTGAAAGTGAGAGTGAGGCCACCAAACCACAGCAGCAAGATCGGAAGATGCTCATTTAAGGAAGAAATTTGCACTTTACCTATGCATAATTAATTATATATAGAAGTTACGTTAACAATGATAAAGCATGAAAAGACTCTCAAAAGTCAGGGGTACTATTTAATCCGTGGCCCTGGTCTGTGCTTAGCCCTCTGTTATTTCTCCAGTACTTATTCCCACTTGGCTCTATTCTTAGAAAACACAGCATTTCATTTCATTGTTATGCTGATGATACTCAGATCTATGTCCCTCTAAGAAAGTAAGACTTCCACAATCTTTAGCATCTCTTACAATGTTTAATGTGATATATAAACCTGAATGTCACTGACTTTTAATTTTAATGGGAAAAAAAAGACTGAAGTCATGATCTTTGGTAGTACTTCTGGAACCCCCCTAGTTCATCTGGATTGGTTGACACAATGCGCCCATTTCACAAAGCAGGTTTAGTGTAAAACTTGGGTAAGTTAACCCTGAAAACTAGGGTTTCCGGTTTCACAAAGGGAGGGAGGTAACTTAACTCAGAGTCAGATGAGTAACCCAGACCTGTTTCCTGAAGCGAGGTAAACTGAATTGGGGGACAGGGGTTACCCATGCCAACCGAGGGTGCTGACCCTTTATTCTGACCCAGACACTCAACAGAACTTCAACTTATTTCAGGGTTTGTTAACCCGGCCCATACCAGAAGACAGTTGTGAACAATTTGGGGTAATGGTCACAGAGCTTAAGTCTGACTTATTAAATTAATTTACATATAATTTTAATTGTGTCATCTGATTTTATTTCAATTTTTAACATATTTTTTTGGATTTTTTATTTGCTATTTTATTGTATTGTGTTCATTGTTTTATGGTGTGTCTGTTTTGTTTTTTTGTTTATTTATTGACTTGTATCTCAAATAACTTGTATGTCAAGCAGATCATATCTTGAGGCACTACTGTAATCTAATGGCAGATCATTGGTGACAAATATATGTGGCTGTATAACTTACATTTGGTAAAGAATTTAGAGCGTATAATAAATTGTCTCAACCACCTGTGAGGACTAACGCAAAGTTATGTTGTAAACATACAATGGTTAATATATGATGATATAATCTATAGCTAAATATCACATAAACAACGGCAGCAGTGCTCACACACTGCTGCCGTTGTGATGACTGGAAACCCTTTGACATTACGTTTCAGACTGGCCTGGAAATAATAGTAAGTCCATACACATGTCTCATGCGGGACATCCATCCATCCATACGATAATAAAATCCAAAATAAAGTTGCGTGTATTATCAGCTATTATATCATATTATTTGAATGCGAATCAGGGGCAGTGATGGCTGAGCTAGAGGCCTTGGCAGTTTTCCCACACATTTTTAAAATTTTTTTATCTGTGATGGGTATAGAAAATCCAGTATTCTGAGCACTTTGATAAATGCAGGATATTGTTGTCAGTCGGCAAAAGCCTATCCTTCCACAAGAGACCCCCCATTCCTCTGCTAATACTGAAAGCTTCTTTTCCACATGTGCAAAGTTGTTTGCTTGTAGTATTCTGGAGGGAAGGTGGATAAAGGTCATCCTAGCCACATTTGTAAACAGAAAGGTTCTTTTGTTAAGAACTGGAGAAAAAAGAAAGGCGGAGTGGGAGAGAGGTTCTATGTAATGCAGATCATCGTCATATTGCACATTAACAGAAATCTCAACTTAAAGCAAAATGACTTTTCACAGTACATCATCAAGGTTATGTGGGCATATTTTAGCCCTTTTCATGGAAGCTTTTATGCTGATCACGACATCATTTCTTATAATACTTACTGCCAGTTAGCGTACCATGAGAAATTTCTGGGGTCAGCTGGGGTCATCAGTGTGGGAGGCCCAGTATAATCATTAATAAGGTAGGGGGCTTTAGTTATCTGGGATGCCTTCAGTCTTCAATATATAGCTTATATATATATATATATATATATATATATATATATATATATATATATATATATATATATATATATATATATATATATATATATATATATATATAATTAGTTCATAGTAGCACAGATCTGATTGGGTAATGAATATGACAAATGTGCCGATCCACAATTAGATAAAGAATATTTAGAATTTAGAAGTAATTTAATAATAATTGAATTGTTTGGTTGGCATTTCCTACCACTGTTTGTCATTTTTGCCTCTGCCAATAGGAGATAGAGGAGTTTGTGTTCAGGCAATTTATGTGTGTTTGTGTGTGTGTGTGTGTGTGTGTGTGTGTGTGTGTGTGTGTGTGTGTGTGTGTGTGTGTGTGCACGTTCGTGTGTTTGCGTAAGACAACAAAAACATTTTTGAAGAGAATTCAATTAAATGTTGTGATGTTGTGAGAAGCTGAGCCCTGAGGAGAGGATCGTGTGATTAGATCTCGAGACTTGTCTGGTGAGGCGACGCACCAACGTTCGATGTTTCATCATGAAACAGGAAGTTCAGCTTCACATGCTGGATGACATAGATTAAATATCCACTTGATGCAGGGACACATGACATGAAACAAGCAAGTTTCAAGAGTGGAGGAAAAACCTCTTTTCTGCTATTTCCTCCCTGACAGGTGTTGGCATTGAAACACTTTATGCAGTGACTTACAAGTCTTTGAATCTGACTGAGATTTGCTTTTTGGCTGCCAGGAGCTCATCCTGTGCTGCAGCCACTAGGGTAAACTGCATCTTCTGAAAACTTTCCATTATGGATTTGGCTTGCATTAGATTGGAATGAACTCCATTTTAATAAATACAATAACATTTTAAATTACAGTCAAACATTGTAAAAGAAAATATAGTACTGTGCGACTATAGCTGCCCAATAATTTATTGTACATGTCATAATTACAATAATAAGTTTACAGGACACTTTTAAAAAATTGGAGCTCAAAGGGTAAAAACTTTTCAATGAGTCTGATGGACCAGGAGGACAAGTTGTCAGACTTGATGTCATTAGTTATCACCCTGAATAACATGAGGAATATGATCATGTTTTTCAAAGTGTGTGGTTTAGGCTGAGTGAAATTATGGAAATGCCCTGGGCTCCATATTCTTCCCTGTTTAAGATGCATTGACTTCTGTTCATGTAGTCAAACTGACCAATCTTCAGCCCATGTATTTGTTCTTATGACACATCTATACAATTTGACGATGGGCTTTAATGGCTTTGCCACTGATGCTTCTACCATTTGTATGTGACATGTCTGATTGTGTTGGTTAGATGAGATATCTTTATCATTAAAATGCTTTTCTTTAGCTACTATCTCAGTAAAGGTGTTGAACCTGGCATCAGGTATGCAAAAAGAAATATTTTGGAGTGTAGTTTGACCGGAGGACTTACGAGAATATATGTTGTAAATACATAAGTAAAGTCTTGGATAACTTGGATTTCCAAGATAGATGCCACCTGCCACTATGTCAAGTTTCAGAACTTTAAACCTCAAAACTGCTGAAGTTATAGGACATTAAACTGTTTTAAACATCTCATGAAAGTGTTGTGCAAAGGTATAACTTCCATGGGAACCTAGTTGTTTACCTTGGCTCTTTCCTCCCAAGTATTTCTTTCCTTACAACCTCATGTAATAAATATTGAACAAATTGTGAATTAGGGTTATGGTTCAGGGCTAGGGAAAAAGCTGCATGGATGATGAAATAAACTTTTAAGGACATTATCACAATCTGTCTGCTGAGCAGAAAGTGTAGTGCTGTTTAACTACAGTGTCATGCAAGAAAAGTCAAGTTTTCAAAATGCTTTGTGTGTTTAATAAGTTTCATTTCACTCCCAGACTACCCAAAGAAGCAATCAGATGAACTTGTTATTTATCACATGCACCTTTCTACACAGTAGACCTCAACATATGAACGTGTGACGCCATAGATGACTGTCGTCCAGCAGTACCCCTTTCTGCCTCATCAGCCGCCGAGCAGCACCGCTGGGTTCACACAGTTCAAACCCTCGTCTCCCCCTCTTGTAGTTGTTGTTATCTGTGAGCATCAACAACAGTCGGTTGGTTGGTCAAGGCGGATGAGTCTGGGTCCTGCCTGGAGTTTCTTCCTCAATGTAGGAGTCTTTCCCGCCACTGTCGCTTATGCTTGCTCTTGAGGGTCCTGTTGGGTTCTCTGTTAAAGTGCTTTTAAATGTCTGCTGATGTGATTAAGCGCTATACAAATATAGGTTTATTGATTGATTGATTGACCGATTGATTGATTGATTGAAAGGGAAGGTACATCTTGCAGTCTACAGTACAATACAGTAGATCGTCAAAATTAACTGCTGACTCTGGCTATTATTGTTGGATGTGCTTAAAAAAACTGGTTGAGTGTACCTTGAAATATTTCCTTCTTATTCTCCTCAAGAATAAAATTGTAAGGAGCAAAAGTTTATATTAAACTAATATGAAATTACAACAAACGTGTGGATTACAAATTAGGTGTAACGGTAGATTTTGGAACTGTAATTTTATTCACTTATGTGTTGTTTTTATGCCCTATAATGATACTTTCGTGTTTAGTGTAGTAATGACCATTGAAATGACTTTGATTATAGATTAAAATTTAATAAATAATGACTTAAAAACATTTCAACCTATGAACAACCACTCTGAACCAGTTATATACTTCTGTTCCAACTACCTGAACATGCTTTTATTCACAGATTATCATACGCATGCTTTGTAGCAGAATGGACAGGAAGAAAGGGGCTTTGAGAATGTCATCTCTAGTTTTCAATGCTTTTCTGAGACAGGTGTGACAAGCAGGCAAGTTTCATGATTGTTACATAATTCCTGTCAGTGTTCGAAACTCAGAGGAGCGGAAGACACAAAAGAGCGTTCAGTAGTTAAGCTGAAATGATCAATGCTTTAGGGATACTTTGCAATTTACATTACAATATGTCATACACAAATAAATTGAGCAATGTGTGATGACCTTGAAAAATGAAATTCAACATTAACCATCATTTTATTTTCCTATATGACAGTAGGAGGTGTTATTGTCTTCCCATAAAAAGGATAAATCAATCAAATCAATCAAAAACAAAACACATTTTTACTTATACAGGTTTGTGTTGCCTCTTCAAAGGCAGGTTTTACTGTCCATTAGCCGAAAACTAATGAGCAATTGTTAACTACTCGAGCCAATGTAGGTACCAGGGATGTTCCTGTTCAGTTCAGCCTCTCACTGATCCCATCACTCAATAAAACACAACAAAATAATATTTATCTGGACCACAAAAACACAGATTCATATTTAATGTGAACTCAATGAATTATTTTCACAAGTACGACCAGAGAGATTTGAAAATAATATATTTCAATTAATTTCTCTATAAAAAACAAAGTCAGGTAGAGAATATGACAGAACAAAAGCATGGATTGCTGTAATGAAACCTGACAATGTGGACCTGTCTTTATTTAAAAAGCTTTTTTCAATTTGGATACTGATTGATCAGAGCAGTAAATTGAAGTAACCTTTGTGTCTCATTCATTCTAAATACGTCCTGCATTGCTAACTTGATTAAATGGAATAAAAATGCAACATTTTCATTGCAAACTGATATTTATTACTGCTTTACAGCCTCTAACACACATTATACCAATAATCCAACAGTGTACCTCATGTATTACATGTGTAAAGCTGTATTTAGGTATTTTGGCTTGAATTTGTTCAGTTGTAGCAGAGTTAATACAGAGTTGATTTGTTAAAACTAATTAATGTTGCTTTGGTGGTTAAGGGTTTACATTTACACGATTTACACTCTTCCACACCACGATGAACCATGAACACACACATGTTGCCGTAGTTCACATGCGTATGAGCAGAGATACACATTATAAGTCTCCAGCCAGAACTTTAAAGGTCCTTATGAGTCAGGCCGGCATGACACTGGATCCTGAGGGAATGTGCTCAATCTGGAGGATGAAATACTCCCATTCTCCCTGAATCTGCATACACATAACTGCTCACTCAGCTAAGAACACACTCCCTTTCTCCTCACTCACAAACAATATCTTTAAAGGCTGCCAGAGGCCAGGCCAGTTTACACATATCCAACTTGACAGGCGAGCCGGGAACAAACAAGACCAATGACCCACATGGATCCATTCACATGCAATGACTGAAGAAAATGAGACATTTTAAGTCTGTTAATCAAATAGTCTTTTTCATTTACCTACATTTTTAAAACTCCTTGTCGTTTTCCTGTTTTGGTAGTTTTGGTGTATCCAAACTCTCTATTTAACAATGTTTTTGGTTGTTAAGTTTTTGAAATATCTTCTTATTTTGATGTGGATGTTAAAAAAAGGTAATTGTGGTAATTGAAATTACTTTGTTCAGAATTTCATTTTATCCAAGGTGGCACTGTCATCATCAAATGAGCTTAGGATACAGGGTTCTGTAGAACGATTGTATTTCCATTTCTTCTGTGGTGATAAGTCACCAGGTTTTTATTCCAATTTAATCTTAAATTGATGTAAACAAAACAACTACATCCTTTCTTTAAAAAGAAAGTAATAATTTACAATTTTTTGGTTTTGCTGCATTCCTGTAAATTCCTTTAAGTTCATTTTTGCAAATATAACTAAAAATATCTTTGAAGCTTTCATACTGTAAAATTTTACAGTACATAGTTTGTTATATAATAAGTCTATTCAAATGTGCTAGAATACCAACTAATAAGTACTATGAAGTAGGGTTATTTCTGTAAAGCTATAGGTTTCTGATTATTAAGGATAGTATACTATCCTGTCCTCTGCATCCTAAATTCACTCCCTGCATCTGGGTCCAAACCACACCCATGACAGACATTGTTGGAGAACATTTGACATTTTTTGGTAATTTTGCTTTTGTCTTTCAGTTTTAAACTATAAACATTTAAACTAATTAAAGGTTTAACATGGAATATGTAATTGAATATTTTATTTTCATTTTATTTTAGAATTTTAGTTAAGTAGATAGTCACGTAATAGTGTACGCGCATGCTGTTGGCTGACAGCATCTGTGTGTCCGCTGTGTTCCGAGACTCACAGAACACAGTGCACTTGCGTGTATTAAAGAAACACTTTTCTTTCATACAAAAGTGTTTTAAACAGTCTATAAGAGTGTGGGAAAAGGTAATACAGATATAAGGTGTATATATATATATATATATATATATATATATATATATATATATATATATATATATATATATATATATATATATATCCGGCCAGACCCACCAAGAGCTGAGGTGGAGAAGTACTGGAAGGGCAAATGGGAGAGAGAAGCATCACACAACACCGATGCCCAGTGTCTAATGGACCTGAGAACTGACTTCTTCTGCCTCCCAGAACAAGAACCAGTAACCATCTCAATGGCAGACATCCAAGAAAGAGTGTCAAAGATGAAGAGTTGGTTAGCACCGGGCCCGGATATGATCCATACATACTGGCTAAAGAAGCTGACAGCACTCCACGAGCGTCTAGCAGCACAGATGAACCAGCTGCTAAGGGATGGGACGCACCCAGAATGGTTGACTGAAGGCAGGACAGTCCTGATCATTAAAGACCCACAGAAGGAATCTACCCCATCTAACTACCGGCCAATAAGCTGTCTCAGTACAACATGGAAGCTCCTGTCAGGCATCATGGCAGCTAAGATGAGTAGACACATGGATCAATATATGGGCGGGGCACAGAAATGAGTTGGTAGTAACACCAGGGGAGCCAAGCACCAGCTACTGGTGGACAGAGCAGTACACAGAGACTGTAAGAATAGGCAGACCAACTTGTGCACCGCCTGGATAGATTACCAGAAAGCATACGACTCAATGCCACACACGTGGATACTGGAATGTCTGGAACTGTATAAGAGCAACAAGGACACTAAGAGCCTTCATCAAGAACTCAATGGGGAAGTGGAAGACAACCCTGGAGACTAACTCCAAGCCAATTGCCCAAGTTAACATCAAGTCCGGCATATACCAAGGGGATGCACTATCACCACTGCTGTTCTGCATAGGCCTGAGCCCCCTCAGTCACATCATCACAAAGAGTGGCTACGGATACCAATGCCGAAGTGGGACAACAATCAGCCATCTCCTCTACATGGATGACATCAAGCTTTATGCCAGGAATGAGCGAGAAATTGACTCACTGATCCTGGCCACCAGGATCTACAGCGACGACATAGGGATGTCATTCGGATTAGACAAATGTGGCCAGATGGTATCAAGAAGAGGCAAGATGATCAGAACTGAAGGGGTTGACCTACCAGGGGGCAGGATAGAAGACATCAAGGACAGCTATAAATACCTTGGAATCCCACAGACTAATGGCAACCATGAGGAGGCTGCAAGGAAGTCATCCACAGCCAAATACCTTCAGAGGAGTAAGGCAAGTCCTGAGAAGTCAGCTGAATGGCAAGAGCAAGGTCTGAGCCATCGACATCTATGCACTGCCTGTCATCAGATACCCGCTGGGATCATAAGCTGGCCAAAGGAGGAGATAGAAGCCACAGACATCAAGACAAGAAAGCTCCTCACCATGCATGGAGGGTTTCTCCCCAAGTCCAGCATCCTGAGGCTGTACACTAAGCGGAAAGAGGGAGGCCGAGGACTAGTGAGCCTCAGGGCCACTGTCCAGGATGAGACATCAAAAATCCAAGAGTACATCAGGAAGATGGCCCCAACAGATGAACTGTTCAGTGAATGCCTAAGACAGCAGAAACCTGAGGAGCAAGAGGAGGAGGAGGAGACAACATGGAGGGACAAGCCCCTACACGGCATGTACCACCGTCATATAGAGGAAGTGGCTGATATCAAGAAGACCTACCAATGGCTGAATAAAGCTGGACTGACAGACAGCACAGAGGCACTGATCATGGCAGCACAAGAACAGGCCCTAAGTACAAGAGCAATAGAGGCCAATATCTACCACAGTAGATCTGACCCAAGGTGCAGGCTATGTAAAGAAGCCCCAGAGACAGTCCAGCATGTGGTAGCAGGGTGTAAGATGCTCACCAGCTCAGCATACATGGAAAGGCACAACCAAGTAGCTGTGATAGTGTACAGGAACATCTGTACCCAGTATGGACTAAAAGTACCCAAATCCCAATGGGACATACCACCGAAGGTGGTTGAGAACGACAAGGCTAAGATCCTGTGGGACTTCAGCTTCCAGACCGACAAACAGCCGCTGGCTAACAAACTGGACATACTGTACATGTAGTGGTGGTGGACAAAGAGCAGAAGACAGCAGTGGTGATAGATGTGGCGATTCCAGCCGACGCCAACATCAGGAAGAAGGAACACAAAAAGATTTAGAAGTATCAAGGGTTGAAAGAACAGTTGGAACAGATGTGGAAGGTCAGGGTTAATGTGATCCCCGTGGTAGTAGGAGCACTTGGGGCAGTGACCCCCAAACTGGAAGAGTGGCTCCAGCAGATTCCCGGAACAACATCTGAAGCCTCAGTCCAGAAGAGTGCAGTCCTAGGAACAGCTAAGATACTGCGCAGAACCCTCAGACTCCCAGGCCTATGGTAGAGGACATGAGCTTGAGGATAACACACAGATACCACCCCACAAGGGTGAGAGGGACAATGTTTTATATATATATATATATATATATATATATATATATATATATATATATATATATATATATAATTACCTTATATCCTTAATATCAGTATGAGGAGGGTTCATAAATGTTTAAATTACCATAAAAAATAAAATAAATAGTTAATCGCTATATCTCGGAATTTAATTTTTCACGGGTGGTCCTGGAACATATTAATCGCGAGTAACAAGGGATCACTGTAATATTAAAAAGATACAACACTAAGATGATGGGCTGACACTAAATGTGTTCCACTGTGCTATTGGATTCGACCAAATGGTGAGAACAGAGGATATCTAAAAAAAAAAAAAAGTTATGCCCTAAATTTGCAGAGGGAAAGATGCTCCTGACTGAAATTTTGATTGAGCTTAATCATTTCTGACTTTCAGATGGAATCCTAAAATGCCCTTTATGCACATACCCATAATGGACCTTGTATGGACTATCTTGATATAAGGTTGTCTTTATGTCTACATGTGTTGTTTTGTGTGTACTGTGTGTAGGTGTGAATGTGCATGTGGGTGTTTGTGGGAGAGATGGGCGTGGTGTGTTGGTGTCCTGTGCGTTTTGTTTTCTCTAGGCCCAGAGCAACCAATCCAGCTCCAGTGCCTGCCTGGAGCTGTCCAACAAGGAGCTTCCAATTTACCTGCTGATCACTCCACCTGCAGCCAGTTACCTCAATTAACTGAATTGCATGTCCCGCCCCAAACACACCCTATATAAGTTCTTTGTTTGCCATTCAGGCTACATCTCTCTATCTCACATTTCATCTCAGCTCTTCTTCTGTCTATCTCGGTTTTATGGTTCTGTGTGGTGAGTAACTGCCATTTTAATTTTAGTTATTCTTTGTTGGTTATATGTACTGTATGTTGTTAGTCCATGGCCGAGGGGTAGCTAGACAGAGGCCTCTATACATTAACACCCTTGGTATTCCTCTGTCTAGAAACACTAGTTAGGAGGATGTTATCTTTCTATTGTATTTTTGGTCAGTTTCTGACTGTCTCAGTAGTGTAGGTAGGCAGGGTTATTATTTTCTTGTTTAGTTACCTGCATTGGTTAATTTGTGTTTCTGTTCTAGATTATTTTTGTTGTTGTTAATTTTGACAGCATCCATTGCCCGAGACCATGTGACATCATTTTTAGTTTGGCAGTCTCACTGGTTGTGTTCAAGTCTTGTTTTAAAATATATAAAATCACCCGTTGCAATCAAAGTGTTTTGTGTTTGCTCCACTTCATTTCCATTCCTGCTGCTCGAGTTCCTGTTTACTTAATATCCGGGTTTGTTAGTTTGTTACTGCCACTTATTCACATATCATAGTCATATTTGGCAAGGTTGTAACAAAGGTAATATAATATGTTTTTTTTTTTTAACCCGACTCAATAACTCCACAGACATCAAGTAATTAATTGGATTTCACCTTTGGCTTTATGACCTGTCTTCAAGAGTTTTATTTGAGCTTGCAGTAGCAGACAGTGCTGTCTGGTCGCAGTCAATCTCCCATTAATGTTTGTGCTTTGTCACTCTGGTAATTGGCCATACCGCCAGCACAGAAACACCTATCTAATTAGGATCGCTACCCACAGAAATATATCTAAGGGAATCTAAAATGTGTTTCTGTACTCTTTCTCCTGCAGTGTAGACTAATAATTAAACCCTATACATTTTGTATATAAAAAAATATTGCCTTAATAGGACATTTATAATCATGATATAAGGGCAGAGGATAAAGACCATACTCATTACAATGTGTTATCAGTCTCATGATTTGATAATTGGGCCTAGCCTGCAGTGGTAAATTGCTGCTCTGCTGGTGCACACTTCTGGTGAAACAATGACTTCAAACCAAACACACCAAAAACAAACAACAACAAAAAAAATCCTTAAACTTCTCGAATGAAGTCTCACAAGCCAGTCTATCAATGGTAATGGAGACGGCAACAAGAAGGAAAAAAAACAATGGCAGTGGAGTTGAGATTATGGTTTCAGCACCATCTGTTGATTCCTTTATCTGTCAGCAGATACACAGAAACCTGCAGTTAATATATAAAAAAATTTATAAAAGAAAAACAAGATACGTTTTTTGAATATGTGCGGGGTATGTAAGTTCTTCCCATGTCTGTGTGGGCTCACTCCAGATGCCCGGGTGTTCGTCCTCCTCAAAAACATAGAACTTGGGTGAATTTGTCACATCAAAATGTCCATAGGCGTGAATGTGAGCATATACTGTATGGTTGTTTGTCCTGTATGTGACCCTGTGATAAGCTGGTGTCTTAACCGGGGTGTATCCTGCCTTTCACCTTTAGCCAGCTGGGATAAGGTCCAGCAGACCTGATTTATTTTTTCTTTTGCTTGGACTCAGCAGTGAACACATTCACAGTGGTTGAATGAGCATGAGTTCTTTAGTTCAAGGATGATAAGATGTAGGAGAGGCAAACAGTTGCGGGAGAGGGGGTTTACCGAGGCTGAAAGCTGCAGGCTGGGTTGGTGTGGCGAGATGGATGAATGACACAGCTGACGTTGTCCATCCTTGGCACAAAATACAGGGTTTAGCAAATGGCGTGTGGAAATGACACAAGGAATGAGTCTAGTATGAATAAGAGTAAGCAGCCATAAGGTTGGTTACTGAGAAGGCAGTGATAATGAATGGACAGACAGACAGATGGACGGATAGATGGAAAGGCACAGTCAGTCATGGTAAATGTCTCTAAGCAATGGCATTTAGACACAGCCGAAACTTCAAAAATAGCTAAAGCACAAACCACGGTGGCCAAATGCTAAATTGAAATAATAATTTTGCCAGGGATGTGATGAGGCCTGTTAGAGTACCAACTACATTAAGTACAGACTTGAAAATAATCTACTGTCAAGTCCACTAATGAATGTTGGACAGAACCGACCTACAATATTGCTTTGAAGTTCTATGGTTATTTATTCGTTTCCGCCTGTGTTGGTACTACATACCATAGAATTTTGACCATTTTTATATTCACATTGTTTGATAACTGTGATCAATTTCCTCTGCTGTGGAGGTCAATGTGTGTTCACTTTCAGCACAGATGATTAACTAACGAGGGAAAACTATATGGCAGGTGTTAAAAATGTTTTTTAAAAATGTCCCTCTCACCCTTTCAGGGTGGTATCTGTGTGTCATCCTCAAGCTCGGGTCCTCTACCAGAGGCCTGGGAGTCTGAGGGTTCTGCGCAGTATCTTAGCTGTTCCTAGGACTGCGCTCTTCTGGACTGAGGCTTCAGATGTTGTTCCAGGAATCTGCTGGAGCCACTCTTCCAGTTTGGGGGTCACTGCCCCAAGTGCTCCTCCTGCCACGGGGACTACAATAACCTTGACCTTCCACATCTGTTCCAGCTGTTCTTTCAACCCTTGATATTTCTCAATCTTTTCGTGTTCCTTCTTCCTGATGTTGGCATCAGCTGGAATCGCCACATCTATCACCACTGCTCTCTTCTGCTCTTTGTCCATCACCACTATGTCCGGTTTGTTAGCCAGTAGCTGTTTGTCGGTCTGGAAGCTGAAGTCCCACAGGATCTTAGCCTTGCCGTTCTCAACCACCTTCGGTGGTATGTCCCATTGGGATTTGGGTACTTCTAGTCCATACCGGGTACAGATGTTCCTGTACACTATCACAGCTACTTGGTTGTGCCTTTCCATGTATGCTGAGCTGGCGAGCATCTTACACCCTGCTACCACATGCTGGACTGACTCTGGGGCTTCTTTACATAGCCTGCACCTTGGGTCAGATCTACTGTGGTATATATTGGCCTCAATTGCCCTTGTACTTAGGGCCTGTTCTTGTGCTGCCATGATCAGTGCCTCTGTGCTGTCTGTCAGTCCAGCTTTATTTAGCCATTGGTAGGTCTTCTTGATATCAGCCACTTCCTCTATCTGACGGTGGTACATGCCGTGTAGGGGCTTGTCCCTCCATGTTGTCTCCTACTCCTCCTCCTCTTGCTCCTCAGGTTTCTGCTGTCTTAGGCATTCACTGAGCAGTTCATCTGTTGGGGCCATCTTCCTGATGTACTCTTGGATTTTTGATGTCTCATCCTGGACAGTGGCCCTGATGCTCACTAGTCCTCGGCCGCCCTCTTTCCGCTTAGTGTACAGCCTCAGGATGCTGGACTTGGGGTGAAACCCTCCATGCATGGTGAGGAGCTTTCTCGTCTTGATGTCTGTGGCTTCTATCTCCTCCTTTGGCCAGCTTATGATCCCAGCGGGGTATCTGATGACAGGTAGTGCATACATGTTGATGGCTCAGATCTTGTTCTTGCCATTCAGCTGACTTCTCAGGACTTGCCTTACTCTCTGAAGGTATTTGGCTGTGGATGACTTCCTTGCAGCCTCCTCATGGTTGCCATTAGCCTGTGGGATTCCAAGGTATTTGTAGCTGTCCTTGATGTCTTCTATCCTGCCCCCTGGTAGGTAAACCCCTTCAGTTCTGATCATCTTGCCTCTTCTTTATACCATCTGGCCACATTTGTCTAATCCGAATGACATCCCTATGTCGTCGCTGTAGATCCTGGTGGTGTGGATCAGTGAGTCAATTTCTCGCCCATTGCCTGGCTCCCCCTTGTCGTAGCATTGTTGTTGTATTTCATCGATCTCTAGTTGTGACAGCAGTTTTCGGTTAGGGATGTTGGAACACTGGGCTAACAGCTGTTTCTTTGTTAGCCCTGGTTGTGGGTTTCGAAGCATCTGTTGGTCCCACATCCGCCCCATATATCCCCTCTCTCTGGGATTACTTGTGTAGTAACATTCCAACAACTCTGTATTCTCCGCCCTTGTCCATGTCCATTGCCGTGGTTCCCTAGCATCTGACGCGGACCTTGTTAACCCGGGCGACATCCGAGCCGGTATGACTGTCATTATTGTGTTCACTCATATTTTTTGAGGTAGGCTCATATAGCATTAAGGGTCTTGCCTAAGGACCCTCACTTGATAGTGCCCACCATGTCTGGGGTTCGAAACCATGCCCACACCCTCCTGCATTCCAGACCACGAGATTAACCACTGTACTATACATTGTTGTTGTATTTCATATATATATATATATATATATATATATATATATATATATATATAATCTCCATTCATCTTCATCTGCTCATCCATAGTCAGATGAGCAGATGAAGATCAGGCAGTTGGGCAGCAGCTTCAACCGGGAACCCCAAACTTCCCTCTCCCCGTCCACCTCAACTAACTCTGACTGGGGGATCCCAAGTTGTTCCCAAGCCGGTGTTGAGATATAATCCCTCCACCTGGTCCTGGATCTGCCCAGAGGTCTTCTCCCAGCTGGAAGTACCAGAAACACATCCCTAGGGAAGCACCCTGGTGGTATCAACACCAGATTCCCAAACCACATCAGCTGACTCCTTCCATGCGAAGGAGCAGTGGCTCTATAGTACTCTGAGCCTCTCGTGAACAGCAGTGTTTCTAATCCCATCTCTAAGGGAGACACCACCTACCCACCTGAGAAAACCTATTTCAACGGTTGTATTCACGATCATTTTCCTTTGGTCGTGACCCATCACCCAGGACCATAGGTGAGGGAAGGAACAAAGATTAAATGATAAATGGAGAGCTTTGCTACTCGGCTTAGCTCCCTCTTTGTGACAACAGTGCGATAAAGCGACTGCAATTCTCCGTCCAGTCTCACGCTCCATTGCTCCCTCACTTGTGAACAGGACCCCAAAATATTAAAGTCCTTCACTTGTGGAAGGACCTCATTCCTCACTCAGAGAAGGAAGTCCACTGGTTTCCTGCTAAAAACCATGGCCTCAGATCTGGAGGGTGCTGATCCTCATCCCCGCCGCTTCACACTCAGCTGCAAACTGGATCAGTGGGTGCTGCCGGTCGCAGGCCGATAACACAAACAAGACCAAATCATCTGCAAAAAGCAGTGATGTGATCCTTAGCCCACCATAATGTAAACCCTGAGGTTTGACAATCATCCGGATCCTCCTTTCCAGCATCTTTGAGAGAAATTTCCCAGGGAGGCTGAGGAGTGTGACACCTCTGTAGTTGGCACACGCCCTCTGGTCCCCCTTTATAAAAAGCGAAACCACCAACCCAGTCTGCCACTCTCTGTCACAAACTTCCACACAATGTGAAAGAGGCATAAAGAGCCCCTCAACACCCAGGGTATTTAGAATTTCAGGGTGAATCTCATCAACACCCGGGGCTTTCCCACCGTGAAGTTACTTAACCACCTCGGTGACTTTGCCCAGAGACATTGATTCGAGTCCCCCATCATCCCCCAGCTCTGCCTCTGAAACACAGGGCGGGTTTTTCGGGTCAGTGTGTGTGTGTGTGTGTGTGTGTGTGTGTTTGTGTGTGTGTGTGTGTGTGTGTGTGTGTATATATATATTTAATATATATGTCATATATAATGTATAAAACCTGTGTTTATAATGTGATCCTTCAATAAAGAGCAGCATCTAAAGATCCATGGGTTCTGAATAATATCTGGAAATTAATAGACTCAACAGTAACATAAAGGTACTTATTCAAATGAAGAGACTACTAAAAATTGATGCAAAATTAATATTTATAATTATAATGCATTAACATGTAAAGATAATTAGAAAACAGACCAGCCAGCATATCCTTGGGTTCTACAATTTCTGGTAGAACACAAGGAAAAGAAACAGAATATTTTTTGTGAAACATAATTGAAAGTCTTAATAGAGAGCAATCAGGTACAAGTTTCTCCCTTTATTTAGTGATTTAACTCCTCATTTGAAACTATGAAGATCAGTCACCTATCGTCAAGGGTAGAAAACTCTGACCTCAAATAATTCTTCAGCCTAGGTTGATTGAGTAATTAAGGGTAGATTAATCATCATATCCTCACCCTTTAATCATGAATTCACTGTCAGGGTGATGTATGAGTATTTTAATGAGATTGGGTAGGTCTCTGACTTGCTATAAATTCACATTTCATGTCAAACTCTGATACAGAAAAACTAAAATGTGAAGCAAATAGTGATCGAGATAAAAGACAGACGCTCATACCGAGGATCCAAACACTGAGACCTCTGCAAGGAAATTCCAGTTAGCATTTCATTTTGATCCAAAGAAACAAATAAAAGTCAAAAGTATATAACTGTCATTCAATATGGCAGGCTAAAAAGATAAACAAAGATCTGAGAAAAAATGTGTATATACACATCTGTCTGCTTGTATATACAGTGTATGTATGTACCTGGCTTCTCATTTGATGGATTAGTGACAGTGTAATTATAAGTTCACCGAATGGAGAGTAAACAAATTATTCCATTAATTTATTCAATTTCAACCACGTCATCCATGGGTCATGGGGAATATAATCCAGGTATCTTTTTATTGAACTATGTGCTGTTGACCTCGTATATATGCTGGATCCTACCAGAGTCTACCTAGAAAAGTAGACTGTAAGTATATATTTTGGAAAGACTATAGTCACATGATGAATGAAAGCATCTAGTAATTGGCTGACAAGGGTCCATTTTTGTTTATATTTTTGGAGAATGACGTGGGAAGTCAGAGAATGAACTGATTGCTAATGGGACACAATCTGGAATAATGTGATAAGTTAGTAACAAGAAAACAAACAGGATAACAATTGTCCAGAGACGTGACAATACGGACCGTTCACTGAGAGATTCAACACATATTTTAGTAGCAGAGTTTCTTAAAAAGATGTTATTGTACAATAATTATCTGATTATACCACAGGAGCGACAATGAAACAAACGAGTCAAACAGAAAAATAGAAGCAGCCACTACTTTTTCTCTTCTGGTCTTAACTATCACTCTTACAGTAAATCTGCAAGAAGACATTACAATAATTAATTTGAACGCAAGCATGCACACACATTCATGCATATACACAATCAATTTAAACTCAATACTGTATAACCTCTAATCAAAACCTTTATCCTCAGATATGATGATGATTTACCAGGTCTTGATTTCTGACAATATGTTTGGTCAGTTTATTGGTATTATCTTATTTAGGATCCAGTCATGGTGACCAGTTTGACATGATGTGGGTGTCCACACAGTCACAGCAAAGCATTCCCTCAATTAAGGCATAATTGTGTTTGTGTAAATCACTTATAACCATAAAGTGTATGACTTGACTATTTTCTTCATTTGTCTGTATTGGATTTTGCCTGATGAACGCAAGTTACTTATATAACTGTGATTCCATGCTTTTAAATTTTTTTAAATAAAATTTTGCTTTTATATTTACATTTTATATTTTTATATTTTGCTTCATTTATACATCATGGCCAGGGGACTGCAGATGAAAACTAGCCTCCTGGCTAATTCTGGCTTTTTTAACCATGTGCAATCATGTGTTTTATGAAATTTGCATTGTCCCCTTTCAAATAAACTAAACTAATGAATTCTGGATGACTGCCACAGGCAGTACTTCAACACTGAGTGAGCAACATCACATAAGCTGCCAGCTCAACAACCTGGTTAGCATGGCCTAAAGCCAGGCTCTTCGGCAAGAATGAAGGGTGAGGCGACAGTGACACCCCTGTGCTATCAGAGTTCCAGCGCATACACGCGTCACTCATAGATAAGACATGAAGCAGTTTAGTTGAGGCCAATTTAGATTTGATTTCTCCAGAGGCTCAACGGAGGGAGAATGAAGAGAATCCAGGACCAGAGTCAAGGTCCATGAGGGATATTTCACAGCCTGTGGGGGGTTCCACCGTCAGCCTCCCCAAAGAAACTTGGTCACTAGAGTGTGAGAACCCACAGTTTGGTTATCCACGGTTTGGTTATCCACCCTGATATGTCTGCCTCATATTGCAACCGCATTGATATATGATCCCTAGTATGCGATAAATAGGACCAACACCATAGTACGAGAAACATCTCCATACCATGATGTTTGCACCACAACTACATCTTCTTTTTAACAATGGGACTTTGTGGGGACTTCTTGCTGGTAGATTTCACAGGTAATAATAATGATAATAATAATCCACACTTTATTGATCCCTCTTGGGGAAATTATCTTTACACTTCACTGAAGTACATACATGTGGTACACATTGGTTTCAGACACATATAGAGGTACAGGGGAGGCAGAGTGACGGGTCGCGTGAAGAAATCGCGCCTCAATGAGCATCTTGTAGGGGGGACGGCGCCTTGCTCAAGGGCGCCTCGGCAGTGGCCTTGAGGTGAGCTGACACCTCCCACCATCAGCTCACACTCCGGAGATGTGTAGGTTTCACATAGACCACATCGGATTGTTACAGTACTCACAAACAACTTTGGATCTTCTTTTGCCATTTTGGTCATTGTCCGATTCATTCGAATAGTTCCTTTTCTTTTTCTTCCTCACTTTTCTAGTCTTGGCTGTCATTTTAAAGCATATATATATATATATATATATATATTTCCAATATGTGAATATGTAAATTTCATATGTTGCAGATGTTAATATGTATGTATATTATTTAACTATTTATGTTTGACCCTCCCCCCCTGCTGCCACGATCGCACAAATGTCCCCACTGTGGGACAATAAAGGTCTATTGTTATTATTATTATTATTATTATTAGCTGAACAGCCTATCATTTCTACACTTTAAAAGTTTTCCTCTTTTTTTATTAACTTCTTAATGAAAGAAGGCTCTTATTCTGAACAATGTCTTACTGTTTTACAAGGACAAATGCACAGGCAGCATATGCAACATCAGTTGCCTTGACCCTTAAATAAGGGCCACCGGTTTAGTACTATACTCCCCTTTCTGTTAATTGTTCAGTTTCACAGAATTAGAAGCAAGCACATCATACCTGTTGGTTTTGTTGGTTTTCCATAACTGTACTAAACCTAAAAACTTCCTTGCAATGCAGACAAACTATGTAGACAAATACAGTGATATATCTTGCTAGTGATGTGGGACTGCTGTTATTTTGAACACAACTTTGCATATGTGACACACACAAAAATTTGTTATATAAATCAGTCAATGACACATTAAAATTTGATTGTAATCAATGAGGCCAACTGTTGAGAGACATTGCCCCACCTACTGTTTACCAGCTGAAGTGAAACGCTTTTTTCTTAATGCTAAGAGACATCACAGAAAATCTGCAGGAAAAATAATCTTTGTTTTAATGATCTTGACACGGCCATTCAAAAATTATACATTCAGGAAACCTAATTAGACTCCAGGTTTAGAGCAAAAACACCATAGATGTCATCATCACAATGCCAGTGATATATCTCTTTTAAACATTCTTTATGTAGGAAGGAGGAAGGCCTCCAATGACAAAACTATTATCTGTCACTGTTCAAGGTTAAAGCTAGAAGAAATCCATAGCAATAGAAATCAGAATTGGAAAATAGGGTATTTCTACATGAGCTTGGGTTTTTATCACATCTGAAATCATTATAGATGATCAGTGTCATTATGAATGATGAGGTTCCACTCATGTAATTCAAACCGTTAGTAAGAGGTGAGAATGACTTTCATTTCTCTCCAGATAACATCTGTTCCATAGCTTGCACATGTAGATGAGTTGGGCAGAGACTTAAGTAATAGGTGACCTGCAGCCAAGTTCAGCATGTCCAGGTACAGTTTTGAATATGTTATAGTGAGGGCTAAAATATCTCGTAATGACTGGAAAATGTTGGACATTGACAAATTAATGAATGGCAATGCAGTAGTTCATAGCGATGACTCTGCATTACCCACTTAGTCTTCTGAATACACAATAGTAATAAAACAACAACAAGAAAACAAACAAAATATAATGCAATAAAAATATTGACTTTATTACAATAAAAATTATGGATGTTATCAATATAATGACCACTATTTTTCAGTGAATGGTTACTAGTGAGACTGGACTTCGACTTCATAAAGTACGTGAATTGCCTGTCAGTTGTCATGGTGACTCGTCGAATCAGGGCACCACAGGTCCTCTTAAAATCCCCCTGTAAAGTAAAATTTTGAGAACGTTTTCAGAACCTCATGATATATCTCTGAGCAACTACTTTGGTATTGTTCAATCATAGCCTCACCCCAGTACAGAGGCTGTTAAGATTTTTAATAACATTCATCTCACCATAGACTTTGAAAAAAGTCCATGCCCCCGTGTTATTGTTCGTTTGATAAAGTCAATCAAAGCATAGTCAAAGACAGATCATAACAGTGGTATGGTTTCTCTTGCATTATTCTTTCATTATTTTCTTACACTCCTAATATTGTTTCTGTTTTTCAAACCAACACTAATGTGATGGTTTTAGGGTTAAACTCTGTGGATCAGTAGAATTAACTGGACTATGAATGTCATGCAATTTCCTCCGGGATTAATAAAGTAAGTATCTATCTATCTATCTATCTATCTATCTATCTATCTATCTATCTATCTATCTATCTATCTATCTATCTATCTATCTATCTATCTATCTATCTATCTATATCTATCTATGACACCATTTAATAGTAACCCATCTGTGTCTATGTCTGTCTGGACCAAGACAATGGAGTGCTGAGACTTCAAAATTATGAAAATCTATAAGCACGATCATATATGTAATTTTTTTTAAATGTATTTTCAATAGTAATAGATATATGGCACAATCTAGTTGATTTTACCAGAAGGGTCATCATCACCTCTCATCGATTTTGACCTACTGGAGTTTGTGTATGTCTGCATTTCCTTTCCTTCTAATCAAACTTGTACAAAAGCACATAAAAACATCAACTAATAACACTTAATGAATATTCAAAATCCAACAATATTAACTGTTAGACAATCTGCTGGTAATGCGTCTAGATCATTAACGCAATATTATTATGTGCATTAAGATTATGTTGTTACTTCATTCTCTAATTATCTATCATGTTTATCCAATTAATTAAAATGCTAATTTAAAATGTGGCATATTGTGACAAGTCCATATTGAAAAGTAATGCCATTAACAATGAAGTTAAGGCGTGTGTAAAGATAAAACTACACTTTTACGTCTACACTGATTTGTCTGTATGCATATGAAACAAATCACGAAAACATTTTGATTGCAAAGCTTAAACTAATGCATTTCAAAATGTTTCCCTCCTCAGTGCTTTCTGCATTCAATTGTGGAATTTCCAAATTTATTGTCAGCTGTGGCTGACTAAGCATTACAGTGGAAGCAGAATTTAGCTTATATGCTGTATTTTGTCATTAAAAACACTTCTATTTTATATGCTATGCCATAGATTAATATTTTTATTTAACAGCAATGGTATTATTATTGTTATTATTGTTATTATTGTTGTTATTATTATTGTTATTATTATTGTTATTATTATTTTCTGTCCAGTATATAATCCCTATATCCTGTCAAGAATTGAAAAAGGAATTTTCCACGTAAATACATGACTCCATATGAAAAAAAATGTGCAGTATCAAATAAGTAAAATTGGCCAATATATATATATATATATATATATATATATATGTGATGTGTTCATATCAGTAATACTAGACCTTCCCCTTGAACTGCCACCTTATCTTGGTGGGGGAGTTTCAGGGCCCGAAGGATCCCAGGAGCTATGTTGTCAGGGGCTTTATGTCCCTTGTCGGGTCGCCCTTGTCAAGCAGCTCCTGGGTGACGGGCCATATGAAGAGCAGTGACAAAACCCCTATGAGTAGAAAAATATGGAGAACTGTGATGTTGCCCGGTATGGCACAACTAGGGCTTGCATGCAAGCACCTGATGGCTGGACCTCTGTCCACGAGGCCTGGCTGAGCTCAGCCCGACAGGATGATGTGGACCCAACCTCCAGTAGACTTCACCACCTGCTGGGAGAGCCCTAAGGGACTGGTTTAATGCAGAGTGGGTGGCAGTCGATAGCTTGGGGCTCGACAAGCCAATTCCTGGCGAAAGAAACTGGCTCTTGGGAGGTGAATGTCACTTCGCTGGGGGGAAAGGAGCTGGACCTTGTGAGGGAGGTTGAGAGATATGTTCTAGATATAGTCAAGCTCACCTCCACCCAAAGCTTGGACTCTGGAACCCCAACTCGTGAGAGGGGCTACACTCCTCACTTTTCTGGTGGTACCCAAGGTGAGAGGTGGTTGGCTGGTGTGGGGTTGCTAATAGCCCCATAGCTCTACTGCCATATGTTGGGTTTTACTCCTGTGAACAAGATAGTTGTGTCCCTGTGCTTTTGGGTCAGGGACAGGTGTCTCACTGTCATTTTGGCCTATGGGCAAATGGTGGTGTGGAATAACAGACCTTCTCATAGTCCTTGGGAGAGATGCTAAATAGTGCTCAGACTATTTAGCGATGGGACTCCATTGTTTTTCTTGGACATTTCAACATTCGCATGGGCAATGCCACTTGGTCCTTTTGTTCATGACTGGAAGAACAAGATCCTGGATAGAAGTGGTGAAAATGAGTTTTCTCTGTACAGTGGCAGGGCGCACCTTTAGAGATAGGTTGAGGAGCTCAGTCACCAGGGAGGAACTTGTAATAGACCTGCTACTCTCCATATGGCTGTTTTAGATGGCTGTTGAAAACCTTCCTGGGGAAGTGTTCCATGCATGACCTACCAGGAGGAGGCCTCAGGGAAGACTGAGACACGCTGCAGGGACTGTGTCTCCCGACTGGCCTGGCAGCACCTTGGCATCCCCCCAGAAGAGCTACAAGTAGTATCTGGGTAGAGGTAGTATGGACATCTCTGCTCAACTGTTTGCCTCCGTGTCCCAGCTCTGAATAAGTGCTCTAAAATGGATGGATAGAGAGCAAAAAATAATGAAAGTACTGAAAATTGTGTTTTAAACCAAATTATATCACCTCAAATTCCCCTAAATAAATAGAAGCACACATCATCACCGGTTAAGACAATACTAATAATAATCATACAATGAATTTTATTTGTAACACACTTTAAATTGCAGATAAATGTCAAAGTGCCACACGTAAATAAAATGATAACATAAAATAAGATACGTGCAAAAAATTATTAAAAGAGTACATTTATGATTTTTTTTAAGGCATTATGAAAAGCATCCACTCTCTGCAGAACAAAGGTGAGTGCATTTCCTGTTCCGCACAGCTTTCTCTGCCACATCAATCCCCTGCATGTCCTCCCTCACCATGTCCACCAACTCTGAACTCAACTGAGAGCATTAATTTCTCCAAATATCACACACAACACTCAGAAAGGCTATCTTCAAATTTATGCCTTCTATTAATTAGCCTATGCTTTTCAGTCAATCTGCTTTCTTATCGGCAACAGTCTACTCCAGTTCTGAAAGGTTGAAACGCCTAATGGCATCTAATTGGATGCCTTTTGCACGAGGGCACAGAGGAGGAAAAATGAAGATAGTAAAGACTAACTAGCACTGAACAACAAAATATAAAGACAGGTGGTTTTATTGGAGTGACCCAGGAAGATATGAGGAGCTCAAAATATCTTATTTTCCAAACTCTAATCACTCACTCTCAGAGTGGGGTAGACCCTGAATGTCATCTTTCTTCCTTTAAGTCTGCCTTTGAGATACAATAGCTCATTAGAGCATAGAAAAAGAAAAGAGAAATGAGTATGAGATTTCATTTTTGATAGATTGTATATTTTCAAGATTTGTATCCACATCCATCCATCTTCCTTAGCTTATCCAGGGTCGGGTCGCGGGGGCAGCAGCTTAAGCAGGGAAGCCCAGACTTATCTCTCCCTAGCCACTTCGTCCAGCTCCTCCGGGAGAATCCCAGGGCGTTCCCAGGCCAGCCGGGAGACATAATCTCTCCAGCGTGTCCTGAGTCATCCCCGGGGCCTCCTCCCCGTAGGACGTGCCCGGAACACCTCACCAGGGAGGCGTCCAGGAGGCATCCTAACCAGATGCCCGAGTCACCTCATCTGGCTCCTCTTGATGCGGAGGAGCAGCGGCTCGACTCTGAGTCCCTCCCGGATGACCGAACTTCTCACTCTATCTCTAAGGGAGAGCCCGGACACCCTGCGGATGAAACTCATTTCGGCCGCTTGTATCCGGGATCTCGTTCTTTCAGTGACGACCCACAGCTCGTGACCATAGGTGAGGGCAGGAACGTAGATCAATCGGTAAATCGGGAGCTTTGCCTTTTGGCTCAGCTTCTTCACCACGACAGACCGATACAGAGTCCGTGTCGATTTGTATCCACATTTGCTGTGATTTTTTTATTTTTAAACTTCCAGGTTTATGGAATGCTTCTCAAATTATTTTTCACACAATATCAATCATTGACTGTTACAGTGTTGTACAAACATATATCTATTATGAGAACTCAAGCATAGTTATGCCTAATAATATTATCATATAATGTTAATAATTATAACAATTTTATAATAGGGTCATTCCAGAATTGGAGGACATATTGGCTTCAAAATTCTTTAAAATTAAACCTTCACTTTTTTGATTTTCTGTTTCAAATTCATCAATAATAGGTAATAAACTGTCAAAGTCTTGATTAGCTCAATTTACAGATTAATGCTACAATTTTTATTACATGATTTATTTGGTGTTTACAATACTTATCTCTCTGAGCTTAACCTTCAGGTTGCATAAACTCTACAAAAGAAAATCTGTCAAAACCGTTTTGAGCTGAGAAACTAATTTCGGATTACTTTGAATTAAAATGATATGGTAACAAAGTTGCAGCTAGGGTAACGGGGGCGCATCAAAAAAGATGGATGGCTAGTTACATTAATTTGGTTGTAGATCATCATAAAAAGGACAAATAAATGCCCAAATAACAATTTTTTCTTTGAGTAAATTTGATTACCTTCTATTGCACTTTTCCTCAAATAACACCCCAAAATATAAGAAATAATAATAATTAAAGAAACTTTGCTGAAACGTATCTTTTGTTTCAGAACATTGCTTTTAAACCTTTGTTAGCTGGCTGCCCTAGCCTATCATTATTAATGCTTTAACACTGCTCTAACTCTTCTAATATTCCACTTTACTCTTCATAGCTGACCAGTGTTCTGCTGGTCTCCTGCGATGGCCATGTGGCGTGAGGTAACATATTCTCAAAGGTATGCCAATGGACATCCTCCCTCAGTGGCCAGAAGACGTTTTTTCTCTCCCACTCTGTGCATACATTTATCCTGGCAGTGGCTCCCATTCATGTCTTGGATGATCCCTGGGTAGACATGGCACTCATACAGCACAGAACACCATTTACTGGTTTATGGAGACGGATGAACCATTTTCAATCGTCGATGCCATTTTGTGTATTTTCTGTTGTCTGCTCTTCTCAACATTTCTAAGTTCCTCTTGCTTCCTTTTTGATTTTTTTTTTTTTTTGGTGTAATTCTGCCCTAAATGGGATTTCTTGTGTGACTGGAAGCTCAGAGGTGATTGGAAGGGTTGTTAACCCTTTCTCCTGACTTTACTACACTTACAAGCCTATCTCCAGTTGTTGTTTTTTTTTTTTGGGAGGCGGCTCGCTGTCCTTTCTCACTGTGGTCTTTTTGAAGCAAGTTCTTTCCTGTTTCTACATCTTTCTTTCCATTTCTTTCTTTCATTGAGTAAGTACTGTTGTCTACTGTGCACAAAAGCATTATATTTGGCTTGGTAGCGTCTCTGCTATTCAGCACCACTCAATGGTGAGCCGCACTGTATAAAAAAACAATTTATATGACTTTATTGTGTGTCCATTATTATAAAATTGTAACTCATTGTTTGAATAAAGTTTTCTTTTATGTTAAGTTAAACCATTCCATCCAGCTGGTTGCTGCAATCATAATCCATTTGGACTACCATTAGGAAATAAAAGGAAACAATTCAGTATGTAAACTTCAGAAATGTGTTTACAATATGTCGGGTAATTAAATTAGATCTCAGATAATAAACCGAATTATAAAGTCTGAGTAAACTGGAGGACGCGCAACCATGTTAATGTAAGACAACCCTGTTACTCATATCACAGTAACGGGGTTGCAAAGCAATAGTATGAAACTAATGTTTGCTCTTTCTCAGGAGTAGAAGCTAGCTGCTTATCAAGCTGTTATTGCTGACAAAGAGGACGAACTTACCTATGTAAATAAGTAAAGAAAAATAATTTAAAAACATGTGTTACTCTGATCATATCCATAACTGGGTTGCATGAGGTAGAGTGAGACATTCAATCAAGGCAATGTTATAAAAATATGAAAAATAGAAGAGAGAACATACCTTTGCTCTACCCATTCTTTTGGAGAACTCTGATGATGTCAAGTCCAGCAAATCATGTGACTCACTGTTTTCTTCTTCTTTTAACATGCTAAAAGGATTATGCCAACAACATTGCATGCATGTTGTGGGACACATGTTCCATGACTAATAATTTTTATTTGAAATATAAGATATTTATTTTAAAAAAAATTGTTCCCACAGTTACAAGAGAAGGCAATGAAACACATAAAACAAAAATAAATTGAAATTTCATTTTAACTCTTTCATTGTAGATTTAATTTGGTCATTAGGGGTGTGGAACAAGAGAAAAATGGCATTTTAGGGGGTACTCCAACCTTCTATGGTCCAAAAATGTGTTGACTACAAACACACACTGGTTTTAATATGATGGTGTAGTGACAGGTAAGCTGGGACATTAAGTATTTTTAGACCAAATGGTTCTAGGGAGTATTTACTCACGAGGGAGTTCTTCTAAGAGCTAAATTATGTTACGTGTCCTTCTTCTCTTTGCATATGCCCCACCTGTACTAGTGCTGAAGTCACATTAGGTGGCGTCACTTCTACTTGTTATGCATTAGCAATTTGCTTATTTTATATTCCTTTGTGTACATACAAATAAAGTGATGTCATGATGCTGCTTGAGACATTATCACAGAATCATATTCATACCGTAGGTTAATCATACCTTTCTTCTTATTTCTAATGACAACACATACATTCAGCCTGTAGCTGTAGCAAATATGACCAGTGATGTTGTCATCCATTCCTTTTTGTAATACTTTGTTTGTTCAGACAACAAATGAATCATACACAAAACAATAGCTGTGCTACATGTTGGTGAATGGTAATTACCAATTATGCCAATCAAAATCTAATTGTCTGAGCACAAATCTTGCTTTATTGAATTTACATCTAATGTTCCCTCAAAGCTTGCAGGCTAATTGTCTGATTGCATTATCCCACACTTGCTATCGTCCTTGTAAAATGAAAATGTCATAATTAAGACAGTTTCATTAATTGGTTTAAAAAGAAAATCTGCTTTTGAGTTAACAGTTTTAGTTTTGACACAAATGATCCCATTTGAAAAACAAGCATTTTTGTAGAGGTCAGCTCAGGCAGCTTGGTAAACACTTTTCATGCATGCAGGACTATACTCAGGTGATTTCTGTCCAAATGAAAATTATTTTTTGTTTTTCCAGTTGGTACTTTAATATCATGGTAATGTCAAAACACTGGAAGAAATGATAACCACAGACATCTTAATTTAGAAGACACACAAGCCAGAAGGCTGCAACATACGTCATGCTTCTCCATTTGCCTGGATATTAATCTTTCCACCCAGAAAATGTGTCCAACTGCACTAAAAATGTGTCAGGATTTCAAATTAGAGTACATAACTCTCTACCTTCATGAGCCTATGTGAAGTATAAAATTGACCTGTTTGAAAAACCTAAAACAATTCTTTTACTTACGAGTGACAGCAAGCAGTGGCTGTGACTTACAGCCTCATCTATGCTGCCTTTTTCCTTTGCATTTGCCTCTTGTTTCACACAGACAGCATGTATTCCACATTATCTAACATATCCATGTTTCCTGATACTCCACTGATACTGACTTCCAAAAACCATCACAGTCTTTATAGTTAAACTTTGTTTAAAAAAGCTTTTATCTTTTGGAACCACCCTCTCTACATCTTTCTCATTTGTTGCAGCCTATGAACAGGTTATAACAAAAGCAGCATTAATATATTGTTTAAGTGACTCCCATTCAAAGAATGGGAGTCACTTGGCCACAGTCATTGCATGAATTGTACTAAAAAGACATGCAGCACATGTTCAAGTGACAAATCTGTCTAGTGACCACAGGGATTTTTGAAGTACTGTCCTATCAAAGGATGCTAAGGTCACAAAGCCACAACATCTGTAAGATTGGGTTGGATGGTTCACAAAATATCCAAGTAGAGTAATTACTACTGATACGAGTTTGGAAATGGTTGTTTTCTATGTAGCCTGCTGTGAATTGGTGACTGGTGTATCTCACCCAGTGTCAGGCAGACTGTGACTGCTATTTTGCTCCCCAGCCAGCATTTTTTTTTAATGGAAACTCCGAGCGAGCAATATTTACAGTGGGAAAACCACCACGAAGGTATGACTACCCGCATTCAATGCTGCTGTTAACTCTTCTCATGTGGCCCTCTTTAGCTCTCACACACCTATCGAGATTTGAATGAAACGAGCAATCTCTCATACTTATACCCTCCATTGTTTTAGCAGGACTTGTACTGTCCTTTACAAGTCTGAGTTTGTCTCTTTAGTAAATATGAAATGTGAGTCACAGTTCAGTGGCAGCATAAACAGGCACTTAAATCTGTGGGGAAAATAATAGTTTTTTTAGTTGAAATGTGGATAAGTTCAGATGCTGAGGAAGTGGATATTTCATTACTTTTACTTTGGAATGTATACAAGTATCTGTATTATGTCAAAGAACTAGTAATGGCTATTTGATTAGGTTGGTCACAAATTGTAAAACCATCGTAGACCAACAGTAACTGTTTGTAGTCTGTCACGATTGCTTTTTGTAAAACAAAAGAGTCTCCTTTAAATAGAAAAGGAAATGCAAAAAAGTTACTAATTAGGATGGTTCCATATTTGGTGCTCAACATGGCAATGGCAATTAAAGTGAGCTGCAACAATTACTTTCTAAAACAGATGAAGATAGAAGAAGCAGCCTTGCCAGACGCTGAGGCCTGACACGTGTCAGAGTCACAACACCAGTGAGAACAAATTGTTCAGCCGGGTCTACGCTATCGAGGGTGAGAAAGTGCATCACAGCAGATGATCATGTCCTTGGTTTTATTTCACCTTTCTTCCTCCTGTTGCTGGGCAAACTGGACATGGCAGGTTTGACAGTCACACAGCTTGTATTGGGATGGGTGAGTGGGTCCATTCTAATCTCAGAATGCCCCAGATTCATATAAATGGTAATGACGACTAAAGACTCCCAGCAAGATTTATTGTCTTATTTGTTTTAGTCGCTGGTTGTTTTCTCCTCCAACAGGAGTGTAAGAATCTGGACTCCACCAGTCTGACCTAAGAACCTACACAGACTATTCCATTTCTGATTCTCCAACTGTCATATGTTTGCAGCATAGGAAAGACACAGTCACACGGGAACATCAACTAACACTAAAAAAAAAGCCTCCTCAGCTCTGTACCTATACAGTTCAATAAAGTTAACTCCTTCTCTGATTACTTCACCTCAGTTTGCAGTTAGTTATCCTTGCTGTGTCAACATCAGGTAATTGGATGAAGTGGATTGAAATTAATGTACTTCAGCGCAACAATCTGCAGGCATGCAATTGCCTTTCCTCCAGGATTAATAGTGTTATTATTTTTGAGACGCCACACAATCAACAATGAAATACCATTTCTTTTCACTCAGTTCACAATAATGCTAATATTTACAAGCCACACACTTCATGGAAATATATGCTTGTATGCTTTCTGTACTCCACTTGTTTATGAATGGTGCATTTTGGGTGGGGTTATGATGTTGTGAAATTGCACTAAACTTTGGATTGAAGCTTTTTAATCTTGAGGAAAAAAATGATCGAGTTTAACTGAAAACATGACATATAAATAAAAACAAAACAATTCATACTGATAAATCAGAAAAACAAACAGTTCTATTGTTTCTCTTTTATAACATTTTTTTTGATTATCAACTTTATATGGATCAATTATTTATAGCGCATCCAAACATTTTGTTTTTATTTTGAAATTGAAGGCCCCTCTCCAACATTTATGAACAGCCTATCTTCTGTGTCATTCTAGTCACACAATGTATATTTATTTAAATGGAGAGTGACTTTTTGAGTGACTGATAATTTGTAACAATAGACAAATGTCCAGCATTGTATTGTGGTCATATTACCTTTGATCATTTCAGATCATCATGTCATCTCACTTTACTTCAGTTACTGTTGCTTAAGCCAGGCACGACCATAAAAATTAAGACTACAATGCTGACAGTCAGTAGTTGTGATGAGGTTTGTGCTTCAGTTTCCCTCATGCACCAATTTTACAACCAGCTTATTTTTTGTTCGTTTTTTTTTTTTTTTTTTTGTCATGAAAGCGGAAAAGAAATTTGTGACAGAGTTAATTAAGAAAAATGCTTCACAGTCATTCACATAAGTTATTATTTGCTATGAATATCAAGGGTTATATTGTACTTCTCATTTCCTATTCAGCAGACTAAACATAAATTAAGATGCTAGTTGGAAAGACATGCAAATCTTTTATTGACTAAAAGAAATTTTTCACTGATGCTCATTGCATTGCAAAATATGACATTGTAGGTCCCTAAAGAAGTCTAACATAGTGACATGCTTTATTCACCTTTGCTGACAGGTAAACACTTTTTTCTCATGGCCGCAAAACTTATGCATCTTACCTGGCCTTTAAATGTTTTTTTCATTCATAATTAGGCTGGAAATTGCTCCATTCAAAGAATAAATGTTTATACTGGGATGGCCTTTCTCAAATAATTCCAAAAACAAATGAGCTGTGAATATGGTGTGCAAACATCCCAAATACAACTACTAAATCTACCACAGCTGGAGAGGAGGGCGACATTATAATTTACCATTTAAATACAGTTGAGAGAGGGAGAAAACCCTAATTGCTTTGTGAGATTACCCCTCTGAAGCCGATCAGGAGAAGACTGATCACTGCACTGATAGGGACCAAAGGTGTAATGACAGGTGCTGTTGACTGAGCTAGACAAGAACCCCATCCCATTCACATTATCAGCCTATCTAGATAGGAAAGCAATTTCCGACCTTTCATTTCATAAGCTATGCATATCAATGCCCCATTAATCAAATGATAAATTTACCCAAAAACTTCCCTGAAACACATCCTCCTTCTCTCCTTTCAGGAGCTCAATCAGAATTATTCAGGCAAACCTACAGTATACTCATGTAAACAGAAATATTTCAGTTACTTAGTTAATGCTCCCACACATAAAGCTATTTAACTTACTAATAAACACATGATTGTAATGTTTTGTTTTTTTCCCTCTTATTTCAGTTAATACATAAATGGGTATGGCTTATAGTGCAGACTCATTGATTATTCACTAATTTTCAATTTCCTTTGTGAATGATCAATTAAGGGTGAATAGCAAAAATGCACAATATGAAGATTGACAGATTGTAAAATCAGCACATTATGAAAAATTCTCATATTCTCTCTTCACCGGCTGTAAAAATGATTGAGGCAAGGGAAAAGCGCTACGGTTGAAAGGAAAGATGGAATGGTGTCCCTCATCTATTTCACGGCTGGATAGTGTGACAGGTAACTCATGAACGGTATGATTGATTGCCACTTTATTAAACAAAGCAATTAAGAAGGAGAGAAGTTGTGGCTGTGGAACACAAAATAGCTTAAATAACAGCAACCACTGGAAAGACCTGAAAAATGCCGTAATTTATGATAACAGCATGTGTTTCAAAGATTCCGAAATTGTTTGTTACATATATGCAATTTATTCAGTATAATATATATTATATATATATATATATATATATATATATATATACATAAAAAAGTCATTCATTGTGTGATTCTGAATGCGTGAAATAAATATACTTAATTTATCTTCAAGTTCTTGTGCTTCTTGAATTTCTTGTCATTCAATGTAATTCATTACCAAACAAAGTTTGAATGATTTCTGTAACGTTATCTCTTTTAAGAGTGTGAGACATGTCACTGAAGCCACGTAACAAGGAAATGAATCAAGAAGGGAAGAGTAACTCTGCTGTTACCAGACAACAACCAATCCCTGTTGTTTTTCTAATCAAAAATTACATAAATACAAACCACTTCAACTAAGAAGCACTAGCCATTACCAGGATATGCTAACTAAACCAGCAAGGGTTGTATTTTCCAGAGAATTGGCTCATGTGCCAATACAATCACCAAGGCCAGCCACTGAATCAACGCTGGTGATGTATTTCCATCAACCTGATCAAAGGACAATGTCAGCTGGTGGAAATCCCGCTCTATGTTTTTCTTTTGTTTATTCTTGTTTTCTCTCTTAGTGCTCCAAAAAAGACAATGTTTTTTCTATATATTTTTTTTGTGTATTTAACAGCTGTGACCCTTCTTCAAGCTATGCACAGATTGAACATTGTTTTCATTTTCTTTCTCTGGCACTTTCTTGCATTCATTGATATAAAGAAAGAGATCCTGGAGCACAACATGATGTTTATTTTACTGTTCATTTTAAATCAGAATTTAGAACATTTCCAGCACTGTAAGTTACAAATTCTGCACAAGTCAGCAGGGACACTAATATGAATAGACAACATTCAATACTGTATAATGAATAAAGATCTTTAAAATCACATTTTTTGTCTTACTGTGCCAGTCCCAAGCCTGGATAAATACAGAGGGTTGCGTCAGGAAGGGCATCAGGTGTAAAACTTTTGCCAAATCAAGGATGCGAATCAAACCTATGTCTTCCATACCGGATTGGTCGAGGCCCCGGTTAACAACGACCGCCATCGGCGCTGTTGACCTACAGGGCGCGGGTGGAAATTGGACTACTGTTGGTCAAAGAAGAAGAGGAGGAAAGTGCGTTCGCTCGAAGAAAGAGAAGAGGAACACCAAGAGTATAGGACTGAGAGTAGGGACGTTGAATGTTGGAACTATGACAGGAAAAGGTAGATAGTTTGTTGACATGATGCAGAGGAGGAAGGTAGACATACTGTGTGTCCAGGAGACCAGGTGGAAAGGTAGCAAGGCTAGAAGTTTAGGAGCAGGGTTCAAGTTGTTCTATCATGGTGTAGATGGGAAGAGAAATGGAGTAGGAGTTACCTTGAAGGAGGAGTTTGTTAGGAATGTCCTGGAGGTAAAAAGAGTGTTGGATAGAGTTATGAGTCTGAAGCTAGAAATCAAAGGTGTGATGTTCAGTGTTGTTAGTGGGTATGCTCCACAGGTAGGATGTGAGCTGGAGGAGAAGGAGAAATTATAGCTGGACTTTGATGAAGTGATGCAGAGTATACCTAGAAGAGAGAGAGTTGTCATTGGTGCAGACTTCAATGGACATGTTGGTGCAGGAAACAGAGGTGATGAGGAGGTGATCGGCAGGTTTGGTATCCAGGAGAGGAACGCAGAAGGACAGATGGTAGTTGACTTTGCAAAAAGGATGGCAATGGCTATAGTGAATACTTTCTTCCAGAAGAGGCAGGAACATAGGGTGACCCATAAGAGTGGTGGTAGGAGCACACAGGTAGACTACATCTTGTGTAGACGGTGTAACTTGAAGATCAGTGACTGCAAAGTAGTGGTAGGCGAGAGTGTAGCCAAACAGCATAGGATGGTGGTGTGTAGGATGACTCTGGTGGTGAGGAAGATGAAGAGGGCAAAGACAGAGCAGAAGACGAAATGGTGGAAGCTGAAAAAGGAAGAGTGTTGCATGACTTTTAGAAAGGTGGTTAAGACAGGCTCTGGGTGGCCAGGAGGTGCTTCCAGATGACTCAACAACTACAGCTAATGTGATCAGGGAGACAGGTAGGAGAGTACTTGGTGTGTCATCTGGAAGGAAAGTAGATAAGGAGACTTGGTGGTGGAATGAGGAGGTACAGGAGTGTATACAGAGAAAGAGGTTAGCTAAGAAGAAGTGGGACACTGAGAGGACTGAGGAGAGTAGACAGGAGTACAGGGAGATGCAGCGTAAGGTGAAGGTAGAGGTAGCAAAGGCCAAACAAGAAGCTTATGATGACTTGTATGCTAGGTTGGACAGTAAGGAGGTAGAGACTGATCTATACCTGTTGGCAAGACAGAGAGACAGAGATGGGAAGGATGTGCAGCAGGTCAGGGTGATGGATAGGGATGGAAGTCTATTGACAGGTGCCAGTAGTGTGATGGCAAGATGGAAAGAGTACTCTGAAGAGTTGATGAACGTGGAAAATGAGAGAGAACAAAGACTAGAAGAGGTGACTGTTGTGGACCAGGATGTAGGAAAGATTAGTCAGGATGAAGTGAGGAGGGCACTGAAGATGAAGAGTGGAAAGGCAGTCAATCCTGATGATATACCGTTAGAGGTTTGGAAGTGTTAGGAGAGGTGGCAGTAAGAGTAGTGTAGAGAAGTGGAAGCTAGACTAAGGGCAGAAGTGAACATTTGTGAGCAGCAGTATGGTTTCATGCCAAAAAAGAGTACTGCAAATGCAGTATTTGCTTTGAGGATGTTGATAGAGAAGTACAGAGAAGGCCAGAGGGAGCTGCACTGTGTTTTTGTAGCTCTGGAGAAAGCTTATGACAGGGTGCCCAGAGAGGAACTGTGGTATTGTATGAAGAGGTCTGGAGTGGCAAAGAAGTATGTTAGAACAGTGCAGGACATGTATGAGGACTGTAAGACAGTGGTGAGGTGTGCTGTAGGTGTGACAGAGGAGTTCAAGGTGGAGGTGGGACTGCATCAGGGATCAGCTCTGAGCCCCTTCTTGTTCGCTATGGTGATGGACAGGCTGACGGACGAGGTTAGACAGGAATCTCCATGGACTATGATGTTTGCAGATGACATTGTGATCTGCAGTGAGAGCTGGGAACAGGTGGAGGAGAAGCTAGAGAGGTGGAGGTTTGTCCTGGAAAGGAGAGGAATGAAGGTTAGCCGCAGTAAGACAGAGTACATGTATGTGAATGAGAGGGACCCAAGTGGAAGAGTGAGGTTACAGGAAGAAGAGATCAAGAAGGTGGAGGATTTGAATAACTCAGGGTCAACAGTCCAGAGCAATGGAGAGTGTGGAAAAGAGGTGAAAAAGTGTGTCCAGGCAGGATGGAACGGGTGGAGGAAAGTGTCAGGTGTGATGTGTGATAGAAAGGAAAGGAAAGGTGTACAAAACAGGGGTGAGACCAGCGATGTTGTTTGGTCTAGACACAGTGTCACTGAGGAAAAGACAGGAGGCAGAGCTGTAGGTAGCAGAGATGAAGATGCTGAAGTTCTCTCTGGGGATGACCAGGAAGGATAGGATCAGGAATGAGTACATCAGAGGGACAGCATGTTAGAGGTTTTGGAGATTCAAAGTCAGAGAGGCCAGAATGAGATGGTTTGGACATGTCCAGAGGAGAGATAGTGAATATATTGGTAGAAGGATGCTGAGTTTTGAACTGCCAGGCAGGAGGCCTAGAGGAAGACCAAAGAGGAGGTTTATGGATGTAGTGAAAGAGGACATGAAGGTAGTTGGTGTGAGAGAAGAGGAAGACAGGGTTAGATGGAGGCAATTGATTTGCTGTGGCGACCCCTGAAGGGAAAAGCTGAAAGGAAAAGAAGAAGAAGAAGTAGATTTCAAATTGCAAGGGTATGGTTGCAGTTGTGGGAAATGTCTGTGATATTTCTGTCTTTGAAGGTAGAGACAGGATATTATTTATTGGACATATGACTGTGAGAGCCTGCACATTTGTCCCTTGACATTACTTAGAAGTACTGCCAAACACTAGATGGACCTTGTTAGCTCTTGCCTGGAGGTATTGATTTGATTTTACCTCTGGGGGTCCAGCCTTCCTCTGCACACAACTCTTGTGGAGTGCAACCAGCAAGCATAACACTGAAGGAGCTCTTCTATTTAGTGATATTTAAATTGAATTATGGAAACAGCTAGATTAGCTGTAAGATGAACATGATCCCATTTTCTATGTACAGTTTCAGTAATTAATAATTGAGTCAACAAATGTAATTTTATTTGGAGAAAACAGTATAAAAATAATACACATCATACTGGTGAACAATACAATATGATAAAATAATGGGTGTACACAGGACATATTCCTTCTGCATGTTTTGAAATCATTTCCCACTCCAGTCAAGTATTTATTTAAGTATTACAATACATCTCTAAGATAGGAAATATGCACTATTTATTTTGGTAATTGGTCTTTGTTTTTGACTTTATCAGTAGTGAGAAGCAAAAATTACAGGCTTACCAAGGTCAGAAAAATTTCGAGCGACAAAGGGATTATACAGCAAAGTCTTTTCTAAGAGAAAAATTACCCCTCCTTCTTCAGATTTTATGGCAGCATGTTACTGACCATGTACCACAGAGTGGATAAAATGTGAAAATGACACTTAAACCTCACTGAAATCCTCAAGGATTAAAACAGTGTTTTTGAGAGTATGACTTAGCCAAAGCCAAACAGCTTATAGGCCTTCAAGTAGATTAATTGAGTAGTATGAATGTCAAAATTTAATAATTTTGATTTAATAATTTGTCACTGGATGTTGAATAGTTTTAAGTATGTCTTATTTTAATTAATATAATATTTCACAATATAAAATAATTTAACTGGATGCTTTGAATGTAATTTTATTCAAATTTGATTAAATTGAATTTTAGTAGTACCTTCTTGTCAGCTTTTATTAAATAATACACATTTGTCCAGGTTTGGGTCATGGGGCGGCTGTTTGAGCATGAAAGCCCAGACACTCCTCTTCCCAACCACTTCCATCAACTCCTCTGGGTTGCTCCTTGGCTAACCAATATACATACTCTCTCCAGTGAGTCCTAGTCTGCCTTTGGGTCTCCTCAAGAGATGGACTTTCCTGGAACACCTCTCTAGGAAGATATCTGGACAAAATGCCTGAACAACCTCAGCAGGCTCTGTTCCACACAGAGGAACAGCCAATCTACCTTGAGCCTCTCATGGATGTCTGAGTTCTTCACCCTATCTGAGCCAAGTCCCCCTGCAGAAAACTAATTTCAGCTACTTACTGTATACTCATGATCTTATCCTTTGACTCATTGCCCGTGGTCATGACCATTGGTGAGTGTTGGAATGTCTTGTGGCTCAGTTTTCTCCTTACCACCACTGACTAGTAGAGTGACTGTCACTGTGTATGGTACACCAATCCGTGAGTCAATTTCCCATTCCATTTTTCCCTCACTCATGAATAAGGCCCCAATATATTTGAACTTCTCTGGTTGAGGAGTTCAACTCCAGCCTTTTTTGGCTGAGAATCAGGGCCTCAAATCCAGAGGCGCTTATTCTCTTCCCAACTGCTACACATTTGGGAAGAGGATAAGCTTTGACTGCAAACTTCTTCACTGCAAGTTGGAAATCACTGTTTGCCGAGGCCAGGAGGACCACCTCATCTGCAAAAAGCAGATAAAAAATCCTTAACCTGAGACCCTTCTCTACTTGGCTATTTCCATAAAAAGTTATGAACTGAAATGGTGACAATGGGCAACTGTAAACGATTTGACTTGCAAATCAGATTCTGAGAATACTGGACAACCAATTGCAATGAGCTTTCTAATCCATATTCAAGACACACTACCCAAAGGATGTCTCGATGCACATGGCTGTAAACCTTCTCCCAGTATGCAAAACACATGTGGTAAGGTTGGGCAAAATCCAGTGCTCCCTCCAACAAACCAACAACCAACAAGAGTATCGATCTGGTCCACTGTTCTGCAACCAGGGCAAAAACTGCATTGTTCCACCTGGATCTAGTTCAACTTTCAGCCTGACTCTCCTCTCTAGTACCCTGAATTAGACTGTCCTGGGGTGTCTGAGCAGTTGATGCACCTTTATTTAGAACACACTGTCCAGTCCCCTTTGATAAAATTGAGAACCACCCCAGTCTGCCACTCCAGTCACTGTAGTCATCAATGTTGCAGACGTGTCAGCCAGTAGTCGTCCGGAGGACTTAGGAAGGGGTGGTTTCTCTGATCTGCTATACATTGCATATGCACAGACATCAGTCAGAACCTTTTTCATGATATGAAGGTGCAAGGAAACAACCCCTTCATTCACCAGGGTAAACTCCAATACATAAGAGGGGAGCTATGAGTAAGCCCACACAAGCACTGCACCTTTCACCTAGTGCAACTCAAGTGAAGCAGAGTATTCAGCCACAAATGGGATGGCTGGTTCTGGAAACATAGCTATGCCTAGAGGTGAGCCTGAATTATACAGAGCTTCTCAACATCCTGCACAAGCCTAGGCTTCTTACCCACCATAGATATGAAACTCCATAACCACTGACTAGTCTGTCAAGGTACCTGACCTCCACTTCCACCCAATCCACACTCCAATGGACCCGTGGGTGGTGGGCCCACTGGAGGTTGTACCCATGTTCTTGCCCTGGGCTGAGAGTGACTGGACCTCAGTCAGGGTGCCAACAGAGCCTGGCTTTAGGTTGGCACCCCGATGTTCCTTCGGGCCAGGTTCACTTACCAGTTGAGTTACTTGCCATCATGGATCTCTTTGACAACACTTTGTCTGTCCCTTTCCTCAAATTTCTTTGCCATAGCAGACCCTACAGGGGGCAAATGAAATTTCAAATTGCCTCAGATGACACAGCTCCTACACTCATGAGGATACTCAAACCCTTCCACCGAGGTAGCAGTTATGGAGGAGTAAGTGACACATCTAAAATATAATTCCGTGATACTAAATCATTACTACATTTTTCAAGGATACTAATAAATACCACTGTGATTTGTAATTAACTCATTCACTGCCACTGACATCTATAAATATCAGTTGGATTCCAACTGTTCACTGTCATTCACCACTAAAGACCTTAATTATGTTTCTCAGTGGGATGATCTGGGGATTGCCTAGTGGAGTTCCCCTATCAATATCATACTTCCACAGCAGTGTAGGTGTGAACTAATCCCCTGTGGGTGGCAGACGTGCTGTTTGTGAATGAGAGATCGGCATGTGCTATATGAGAAGAAGAGATGAAGACAATGGTGAAACTTTGGAAGTTGGACAATATCAGGCAGCTCACACTACTACAGCAGTAGTAAACCATATGTTGTTGTCAAATGTAGATGTTGAACATAGCTATATATTTCTAAATTAATAATTTTACCATCAAAAGCAATTTCTCTGTCTTTTTGTTGTTGTTGTTGTTTGATAAAAGGAAACCACTGAGATTTTTGAGGTGTTACTAAAACAATATATATATATATATATATATATATATATATATATATATATATATATATATATATATCAGTGTCACTGTTGTGTTTGATGCAGCTTTTCCAGTTCCACTGTCCCAGTTGGTCAAACACTGGTGTTTTTGTATTTAAGGAACAAACTTGTTCCCAGATGAAAGAAGTGAAGGTAACACTTCTTCTCAGAACTTTCTTTTGCTAGCTTCATTGTTTATATAGTCCTAAAACTCAATCTTCTGTGGGTCATAAAATATCGGTCATTATCCTCTAAAACTGTTGTCAGCATGGGCATCTCTGAAAATGGTTAGCAGTAAATGAGTTAATTTGCTTTGTCACAATTCACAACATTTCATATTTACTGTTTTAATCGGAAAATTAAAAGAAAAAGCTTTTATTACTTGGTACTTGGAATCTTGTGAACCTGAATCTGAATCACTTGAAACCAAAGGTCTGAGGACAGGTACTGCCTTCACTTTCACTTCAAGGCCAAACAAAACACAAATCATATTAGACATTGATATACTATATGGTTCAAAGAAAACTATATTATGATGCTGTTAAAAGGGGGGATATATCATAGAATTAATAAATGAAGCTTTCATCAATTTATCTTTCCTTTTCACAGAGGTCAAACGATTTATGCCTTAATGACTGAATCAGAATAAAATTCAGAGTAGTGCAGATCAAGGCACAACCTAATTAGCAGACAAATCACCATGAAACATTGAAAAAAAAAGACCCTATTTTTGGGGAAATAAATTACTTTGACAACATTTAATATGATATGAGAAACTCATTAGATATATTTATTGATGGATTTCTAGTGATAGCTTAGAGATGCAGACAACAGATTATACTCATTTTGAATTTTTTTTTGTGTGTGTGTATTTTGAGGCCTCTGAAAATGGTCTACAGCTTGGGTCAAAAGCCAGTGATTCAGACCTGGTTGTTTAGTAGTCATCATGTCCACAGGCTAAGGGTAAGGGTAAGGGTTTCTCCGTCAAAGGAAATAGTGTATGACAGGAGAAGCCAGAGAGGAAAAGAAGGGGACAAAAAAAAAAAAAAAAAACAAGAGAAGGAAATAAGATGAAAAGGAGTGACAGGATGGAAAAAGGTATTACTCATTGTTTGAGGCGGAAGACAGAGGTTTGTCCACAAAGTCATTAATTGCCTCTGTGGATTGCTGTGCCCTTCAAACACACAGCTTCCCTGTTGCTTCACTTGTCCCTCTTGTTCTCACCCATCCATCTCTGAACACAGTTAGCCAAAGGTTTAGCTGGAATCTAAAACAGCTATTACAGCTGCACAACCTAAGTGAGTAGCCAGACTAAAAAGAAGTGACACCACTGTCTTGCGGGAAGGTTGCCAACAGAGGACACAGCGAGTTAGAGAGAGAGTATCAGAGAACGAGGGAGGAAATGAAAGAGAAAGAAAGCAGATGGACTGTAGCAAAAGTAAAAACAGATTAAAGCCACATGAAATACAGACGACTGAAGAAGATGAGTAAAAAGAAAGCACAGATGCAAGGGAGGATTGGCTGGAGAGGGACCTTGAGGAAATGAAAGGACAAATCACTTAATGTATACACAGTATAAACCCCAACACATTTATCTAGGATAACTTCCCTGACAGTCTTTCATTCTGACTTAAAGCACAGTGTGAGAGCTGAATCTAAATGACCTGAATGAAATGATCATGTGAAAAGGAACAAATCATCCAACTCAATCAAATATCATTTGGTTATTATTATTACATTATCTGTCAATAATTCAACATGTTTACTGATCTCATGCACTCATAAGGTTGATGGCAAATGTAAGTTCTGTAACCAATAATAATTGTACAGTTGAATAATAATAATAATAATAATAATAATAATAATAATTTAACAGTTTAAGTAAAAATACAAAGTTTGATAGGATTGCGTGGAAAATCACCCTGTTCTGTGAATAACTACATTTTAAGCAAACATAAGCACTTTGTCGTAGAAAAGGAAGCATGGGGTCAGAATTACATCTTGGTTGTGTTTAGGGAAACATTGTCATCATTGTAAAACTGTGTTGTTAAGGTTAAGGAGCTGTTGTGGAACTATTTGCAAACAAAAGCCATTTTAAAGTGCAAGTTGCTTCAAGAGTACGCAAAATGATTCAACCTGAGCTGCAGTTTCATTGAATGAGATTATACTTGACTTGCAGCACATCAGTTAGAAAATGTGTGAAAGGAGGAAAAAGGGTTCCAAACTTTTGTTTCTTAGAAATAATATTTCAAGGCAAATACAAGACTTCATCACCAAATCAACGCTGCAATTAAATGTAGGTAGAAAGTCTGTTTGACCATTGAAAATGAGAATGAATGCTATCATCTGAGACACTACTAATGATCAAGAGGTTTATAAAAATGACAGTTCAAATTCAACTTTTCAGTTGATGATTTATTAAATGTTGCAGTTGCTTGGACCTTCAATAAAAATAAAAAAAACCTCTCTTGGAACTGCACAGGAAAAGAATCAATCTGTTAGCTTGGAACATGGTGGCATTTGGAAACGAATCATAACAATGATTAAAAAGGATTAAAGTTCAGTCCTCTGCCAGCAAAAGGTTGAATGATGAACATTTTCAAACTGTGATTTGTGAAGTCGAAGCAATCCTGAATGATGATCCATGACCTAACTGTCTGAAGATCCAAACGACCTTGAGTTTTGGATTCCAAACCACTTGCTTCTATTACCAGAACTATAGCAGCGTTGCATCTGTTACTGTGTTTCTGTGTGTAATGTTTAAAGTCTAAAAGCAAGTAGGCAGATATTTTTTTTCATGATGACTGCAAGCATCAAGCTTTCCTCAGAATTTAATCATTAAAAATTGGTGAAAGACAACAAAAGTCTTCTCACTGTAACTAAGGCAGCATAAGAACCTTTTAAAAAGACAGACCAATATGAGGAGAGACTTTGGAAATAAGTCAAAAATATTTAAAATTAAGCCGCATGAGTAATTCATCACATTTTTCCTTGTTTTGGTGCATTTTACACCACAACACGGAAGAAAACTTATTTTAGCGCTTGGAGAATATTCCTGCTATGATTGTACAAACTCTTTGTAGAAAATCATTGGAAGCAGCGGCACTTGTTGGAAGCTGGGGACAGCTTACTCAACATTACACAGTATAATCTATAGGAAAAATACTGTATTATGACTAGTTGTACAAAAGATATATTTGTCTGAATTTAGGTCATCACAGTAGGAATTCACAGCATGTAGTAGCTAAAGATGACATTTTTTTTCAGTTTTATTCATTGTCTTGCTGTAAAAAATGCTTCAACTAAATGATATGTAAACGCTGAACGATACAGAATGAGTTTGGCATATTCTGTCTAAATTAAATTAATGATTTCTCATGGCTGAAGTTGCTCTTTTGTTTTGAAGTAATATTTGTTTCTGACACACAGATCAAATAATAAATTCATTGCTAGTAAGGGCTTAAGAACACATCACTGTATATTGTTTGAGACAATTGGCAATCATTGGCAGTGAGAAGACAACTCATTTACAAATCCCATCTCAGTACTACCAAACTACAGATCAAATTTGCAAGACAGCGCGATCTTTTAAGTAAACATTAATAATGAGCTATGGAATTTCAGTTATTATGCTACACAGAAGTAGATTACAAATAAGCATACATTAGGGAGAGCTGGCCCCTGATCCACAAGTTGGAGAGTTATCTCAGAATGGGGTGAATGTTGTTGTTGTTTTTTATGGCATTCCGTTGGACTCAATTATATTATTCATATATGTATACATGTATGTGTACGTGTGTATCTCACATTCACATGTATACCTTTAATATTATCGTTAGGGATGATCCTGATTAGGAATAATTAAAATACTGAAGTCAGGTGTCAGCAAAGCACACACAAAGCAGTATTATTTTTTACCACTTAATACTATATAACAATATGTAATAATACACAAAAAATGAGCAGCCACACTATTATTGGTGCATTTCGACAAATCAATCTCCTTTACTAACAAGCACTCAGACTATACATACACTCCCTTACAACTGACTTGCCCTGAATGGTAGCAGAGGGGTGATTACCATTGTCAGAGGACTGCAGACTCAACACTTTGTCACTTCCACAGTTAGTGCAGCTCTGTTGAGGATTATGGATGATGTTCATACTGAACTCTACCTGCGGTAATACAAACTAGAAACCAGTTTCATACTCAAATTAGCCCAAGATTATGTTCAGCAGCATTGCGTAATTGCTTTTCTAACTACTTGAAGACAGCAGCCATGATAAAATAGATATACATGTGTGAGTTCTGCACACATAATAACAAAGAGGTACACATGAAAGCACATGCTTTTACCAGCATCATTGGTAATAGTTACTCTTAAAACATGCAGATTTAATAACTGATATTTGAGTGCAGTTTTGTTTTTTTCATGCATGGCTGGTTAAAATTGTATGACCATGTCCCATGCAGTGTAAACATAACAACAACTAAAGATTATTGAAATCTTTATAAAAGAATGCCAGGATGGATGACTTGAGTCCTATCCATCACTCTCTGTAGGATGAAAAGGTGTGAGATTGGCATACAGTTGACCATGAAATTCACTTTCGCTCACATCTACAGGGTTGTAATGTTCCAGAAGGATTGTGTTGAATCTTTCACACTCTCATGCGAAACACAGTCAGCATGTGTGCAGAGATGAAAGGCAGTAGTTTTTAAGCTGTGTTTAATGAAATGATGGCTTAACATGAGATAGCAGTTTGTACCAAAACAATATTCTGGCTGTATGAATCTGACCAAATGAAATAACATAGGTTGATCACACAGAACATATTAATTTTAATTTACAGTTGACCAATTTATCGCTTCGTAAAATGAAAAATCTATTTTTTGCCCACAGCAGATTATATCTCTCTACTACTTGACTAAGCAAATAGAAACATGCTGCACTACTTACACCACTAATGAGTAAAATGTCTCATTGGCCTGTGGCAAAGCTCAAGGCAGTGGATACACACTGTGCTGTGTTGATAACAAGCATCTCAAACTCACATATCTTCGTAAATTATACAGATTTTTATGAGGATATTATCTATAAGGGCTGGAGGTCTTCTGGTTCATCCGTCTGGTTAGTGCTCAGAGAGAGGACTGCATTGGGTCAGCGGTTGCTAAAAAGTAAACAAGAAATGTGTAAGGCAGTGCAAATGCAGACAAACTATGATAGGAGTGCACACAGTCGGAACAAGACAGGAGCTGAAGAGAGAGAGAGGAAGAGAGACTAGAGGAGAGGAGATGGTAATATTACTCTCTCACCCAATTCTGGATTCCCTGCAGCATGAATTAACATTTTATATTCCGAACAGAATGTAAGTTGCTCTGGCACTGCTGAGAGCTCAGTGAACTCTCATAAACTTGGCAAGCTCTGTAGGCTTCTACGCTGGCATTCATAATTAGCCATCCACAAATACAGCCTCTGAGAGACAGAACATGTATAATAATAATAATAATAATAATAATAATAATAATAATAATAATAATAATAATAATAATAATAATAATAATAATAATAATAAACAATAAATTATTATTATTATTAAAATAATAACAATAATTTCAGCACAGAAAATTGAGCTGAAGTGCAATTATTAAGACATTTAAGAAAAAATGACTGCGATGAAGATGATGTGTCTGAGTGGTATGTCAGTCAGGAATGAATTCTCACTGTTAATCACATCCCATTTAATTATAATTATATACTGTACATATAAAGGAAAACTTCACAAATGGGTCTGTGATATAAGCTGGAATGTATTTGTTATGGTTTTCACTCATTTTATTTTGTGATCATTTAAAACAATTCGTACAGAAACTTGAAATTATCGGGCATGCTTTTGTGCACCTTTATGTATTACTATGTACAGATAATGATGTTTCTGGCTGCAAATCCATTTTCACATATAAGCTTGACAACATTATTGTTGATGTTCACATATCCAGTACATTTGCAGGAAACTATGCCCTTCTCACTCTTGTGAGTAGTCAAGGTGAAGTTTGTATTGACTTTGTTCTGTTGATCGCGCTGTAAAGGGTAGGAGGGTACAGAGGTGATGAAATGTTGTTCACCCTGACAGCATCCGTGCAAGCAGAGACTTAATGACACGCTCAATATCACAAACAATGTCGTTAGAAACAAACAAGTACTGCCTCCTCCATCACTGATGGGGAAGATAATTGTTGCCCAATTTGCATAAGAAATGTTGTTGAACTGATTGGGGTCTTGAGCAAATAAGCATGTACATAATACCACTGATGCATAATTAAAGGTGAAGAGTTTACCGATAATTAACCAGTGACCTTCATAAATGTCGATCAAAATGCTATCTTCTAACCAGAGGGCAAAGGAACAGGAAGTGAGTGGAACAGAGAAGTAAGAGGAAATCTCCTATTCCTCTTCTTTTATGGTTTGCATTTGCTTCCCTATTTAACAAATTATATCATCATTACTGAACAAATAAAAAGAACAGAATGTCATCAGGGTCAACCGACTAAAGATAATGAACAGGAAATTATTAACGTGTCATAACCTTTGGAGCACATTTTTCCGCTTTCGCCACAAGGTAACACCATTACAATCCATTATTGACCGTTTAGTCCTGAAGTTTGAAGGTGAACACAGGTTTGATCAAATTACCCATAAAAAAAGACAAACCTCCAGGTTTTCAACTCTGCTCAATTTCATGAACTCACCTTAATTGATTCAGGACTGCCTCTCTCCAGCTGGCGTCAATCCATCACCGGCACTGCCTGTGTGGAATGTAATATGACCAGCAGTTATACAGGCTGCATACCTGTTTCTGCTTGCTCTCCTCTATTCTCCGCTCTGTGTCATTCTCTGTTTGAAAGACAGATTATATTGGTCTCCTCTCAGCATACAAAGTGTACACCCCCTTAGCTGTATCATAACAAGCTGTAAATGAACTCAAAACCTGCCGTCAACTGCAGAGCAAATAGGGAAAGGACGCGAGCATGCTTCCTTTTCTCTTCTGTCCTTTTTCCTCTTGTATTTCCAACCACGGGTGTGTGGTTTGATTTACTGCCTTGATAGAAGGACCATAATCTCTCCTCTACTTTATACATAACCATATAGAATTATTGCCCCAAACAATGATGCCAGACTTTGAAGACATTATCTCTCCTTATCCTGTACTGAAATATTACCATACTAGATGCTCGAGGTGTTTTTTGTCATATCTTGTCTTCATGCTTTCGGGTCAGTCTCTCAGGTCAAAAATCAACCATCCAGTTTGCACTCATCATCGGCTCGCACACTCAGGTCATTGCATTGGAAGAAACTTGTGACTTCTGCTCCACTTGAGGTCAGGGTGATGGGTGACGGGTGGGTGATTTAAACTTTGTAGCATATATACACTGTAGAATACATGGAATCAATACATTTAGTTTGGTTTCCTGCAGCAACTTCTTTCATTAGGGAACATTTTTCTATTGTGTTTTTGATGTTGTTGTTGTTTTCCATAATTAGAAGCATGACTCTTACATTTGCATCAGCAATTTTCAATTTATTCTTACAATGATTCTGCACTAAGAATGAAAAAAAAAGAGTTAGTTTTATGTGCCCCTGAAGCACGCACATTTATTTGCTATTCACAAATAAAGTTATGTTCTACATTGTTAATATTTTTTTTTAAGTCAGACATTCTACCCCAAAGTAATACATGAAAAAATGTCAAGTATTATGCACACAGGATTTATTTTTGTGATTTCCTGACTGTCCACTAAAATTGACAATTTTTTGCCATCTAGCCAACAGAATAACCCAATAACTGAAGACATTCAGTTATAATAACTGTGCATTCAGTGACTCATTTAAGTCTCATCTTTTTTGGCTGTAACATTTCTTACAGATTTTTTCTTGAAATTCACTCCATCTTAATTCTCAGCATGTCTGTCAGAGCTTTAAGACAGAACACTCATTTCCCAAGGAGATTATATGTCATTAGGGTGCAGAAGAACTTGTAAATCCCCCTTTCCTTTCATTGCTCCTGCCGAGGACTTGAGGAGCAGTCTATCTCCTTGTCTGTGATTAAAAATGAAGATTGAGCATGTTTACACAGCATGTGGAGAGGCTCATTACAATGCAGTAGCATGTTGTTGGACATAAACTGTAATCCAGAATGTGCTTAATGAGGCCCCATTCAGCCTCTTTATGTGCCCAAGGACAGTCAGATCTGTCTAAGGGTGAAAGAGAAAGGAAGGCAAACAGTTTTCTCTACTTACATACAGCTATATGTTTTCATAGTGATTGAAATGCAACAATGATATAGAACTCTTATGATATTTCAGATTTTATCTGTCCTATACTGCTTTTGCTTCAATGATATTTATGTCAGATGACTGTTCAAGGGCTAAATCCCTGAAAAATGAGGTATCACCGCATGTGGCAGCAACTTATAAGCAAAGGTGAAGCAAGAGAATGCCTGGTGAGAAGTTATGATGAATGAGTACATTTTGGAGTAACGGTTTTAATAATTATGTCTCTATGAAACATTTTAGACGGATTGTTGTGTGGCAAAAACTGCAGTTTGTCATCAGAACCAATTTCAGTACAGAAATACTCTTATTGGTGGTGGAGGCTGGTTGGGGATACAGTTGATTATCGGTACAGTGTAGGAAATAAGGGCAGGGAATGAGTAATTTTAAACATGTTTTTTTTTCTTGGTTTTGCTGATTGTACTTTCCCTCGAATGCAATAGAAAGTTCATTTGGTGTAGCATCTGATACACGTAAAAAATGTCTACTGTGTGGAGCCTAGAAGAAAAGCAGACCATAGAGCTGAAACTGTTGAGTGGTAAGTACTTATATCATACCTACAAGTTGTGCTAGTTAGCTGCTGATTTTCAGAATTTTTATGGGTGAGTTGAGCTTATTTATGTTTCTGATGATAAATCCATATATACAGAGACGCCTCTGAATTCAATAAGTTTTGCTGGTGCATAATGGTTAAATGATCCTGTTTGCTCTGTTAATTGCAAGTCCCAAATAATCAAGACTGCACAACAACTAACTAACTAAATAAATAAATGTAAAAATAAATAAATGAATAAACCCATCATGATGGTAGCACCATAACAATGCTACAATAAATTATTGTAGAATCCACTGAATTGGAAGGATGACATAAATATTAACTTTTACTTTCTTCTTAATTTTAACAGATCCTCATTTATGATTGCAATATCTAATTCTTTGTGCAACCCCGGTGGCTGGGATGAGTGAACTTGTTTACATTCATTTAATACTTAAATTGCTTAGGGTCATGGGGACCTGGACTCCAGCCCAGCTAACAGTAGATGAGAGACAGCGTATGCCCTGGACAAGTCGCCAGTTTCTCGGAGGGCTACATGAGAAACAAACATTCACACTCGTATTCATGCCTATATAGACAATTTTAGCATTCCCAGTTCACCTACAGGTATACTATACATTTTTGGTGGTGAATCTGGAGAGAACTCATGCAGACATGGGGAGAAAAACACAACATAGAAAAGCTTTAGGCAGATTTTAACCCAGAACTTTGTTGTTGTGAAATGTCTTATCAGGCTAATAACTTTATTAGAGAGTAAAATATGCCTAATTTTGAATATATTTTATGTGCAATTGAGTCCCAAGATATCAGCATTACAAAAAACTGTCACATGGAACAGTAGCCTGATACATAATTGAAATAAAATGAGTTTTTCTATCTTATTCTCGATGCATCCCCCTGTAGGGTGTCTTTATACATACATGTCTCTAAACCTCTCCAACCCATCGTTTATCGGGGTCTTTTCAATTAATTTACTTAATGTTTTCTTTCCATGAGTTCCATCTCGTCAAAGAGAACTGCCTCCTTGTTGCTTGGAGACCAGTTGTATTATCACAGTCATTCATCCTTGCTGCAATCTCATGGGTCAGTCTGTGACTAGAGCACTGTGCTTGTTGTGCGGTGACATACAGCTTGTCCTTTCCAAGTCACAAATTAGCCAAACAATTGCACACATGACAAATTGTCTTTGGACCTTAAAAGGAAAAATCATATTGTGACACTATTGTGTCTCCCACCTACAGTATTTGTGGCTGAAGGCTCAACTTATTTATTTATTTATTTTAATAATAAAATGTAGAGAAATATTGTCTGTACCTTCTGTTCTTCTGATTCTGCTTAAAGCTTTTTACATAATCAGCAGACGGTACGATAAGTAAAAGATCTTTGAGAAAATCACTTTCAACATGTGTGCGGTCCTTGTTAAACCAAGTAGGAACTATCACACCTGGAGGAAGTGACAGCAATTGCCTCTGCAGATGCCCATTCACAATTCATCCATCCATCCATCAATCCATTCATCCATTCATCTAACCCGGAACCGCCATGCTCTACGTACAGCGACGGTGCTACCCACTGAGCACAATTCACAGCTTTTTTTTTTATTTTTATTTTTTAACATTTTTGACATCATAGTCTTATGCAAAGACTTTCCTTTCTACTTTGATGATTACAATGCTGGGGAAATAATAATAAATAATCACATGAGTTCATGTTTCAATTAATGTATTGAAACTTATTGTTTAAAAAAAAACAGGACTAAATTCTAAGCAGCAAAAACAACTTGAAAAATGTAGAGTAACATAATTTTCTGGTTGTTGTGTCATTTTCTTATTTTCAGTCCAGACTGTTGTGTTTCATATGAATATGCATTTAGACAACCTCATGCTGACTATCAGTTACATCCACACATAACTTGGTTGCATTCAGAGCATCAACAACCAAAGAATAACTCCACCAGTCTGTGATCAAGGTGTGATTATAAGATAATCTGCAATATCTAATTCCACCAGCCTGAACATGTATGTAAAATAATAACCTCTGCTCTGTGACCTTTTCCAGCCTGTCCATGTACGCTGACCCAATTAGCATCCTACAACCTGCTATTATGTATTGTTCTGTCTCAGTGGCATCTTTGTCCAACCTGCACATGGTGTACTCTGGTAGACCCTGGCTTCTATGGCCCCTTTTGCTTCGGGCCTGTTCTTTTGTTGACAATATTAGTTCCTTTGTGATGTCTACCATTCTAGCATTTTCTAGTCATTGATGGGTCTTTTTGAAATCAGCCACTTCCTCTATTTGATTGTAGCACATTTCATTTAGGGGTTTATACTTTCATGTTGTTTGCTCCTCTTAAAAAAGTTATTTTTGGCATAGTTTCCAGGCAGCATTGTAAACTCTTGGATCATACTGCTCTGTAAGAAACTGTCTTTAAATTAACCTCAACAACATGCTGCCTTGACACGTTGCCTAAAAACTCTTTAAAAAATGTATTAGATTGCAACGCGTCAGATGTATTGCAATAGTAAATAATTCTCTTCAATCAGGGCAGTTTCTTCATGCCTTGAAAATGGTAGTGATCAAACCTCTTAAAAAGATCTAATCTGGATGCTTCAATAATAAGTAATCACAAGCCCGTATGAAATATTCCATTTCTGGAAAGGATCATTGTAAGTATTGGCTTCCAACAGATTCACACCTTTTCGTTCAAAACAATCTCTTTAATGCATTTTATTCTGGTTTTTGACCACACCACAGGACTGAGACAGCACTTAAAAAAGTTTTAACGCTAGGAATCCCAGCTTTTTCTGGATATCCATCTGAACAAAGATGCATCTTTTCCACAGAGTGGAAAGTGCTCCATTTGACACAGCTGACCACATCATACTGCTTGACAGACTGCAAAAGTGGGTAGGACGTCTTATCACTGTAGTCACTTGCTTCAAATCTTAGAAAATAGGGACTACCTTGTTTCAACTGGTAAGTCAGAGCAAAAAGTGATCAGATCCAAAGTTCCGTTGGGGTCCATCTTTATTCTATTCAATATCAACATGTTGCCTCGTGCTCAGATAATATAACATCAAAATATCTCTTACTACACTTATGTGAATGACGCATTTGCTCCTAACTAACACCAGGAAACTAGATCATATTACATTAGTCCTCAAATCACTACACTGGCTTCCTGTTCTTACTCGGTTTACAAAGCACTGAGTAGTCTCGCAGTAAAATACATCCTGGACCAATCAGCTCCATATGAAGATCCAAAGTCCTCAGGTTATCAGGAAAAGGATCACTGTTTCTTTCCCAGAATCAGAAGCAAAACATGTTGAGGCAGCATTTGGTTATTATGCTCCTGAACACCTGAGATCTGCTCAAACTGTGTGCAGTAACATAAAATAATATCAACTAGAAACACCCTATTCTTATGACCTCTTTGGAGACCCATTTCATGGTGTAACAGAGTGTTTTTTTCAGAAATTGAGTGAAATTAACTCTGTGCCACACAACCATAAAAAGCAGAATTGGAGGGGGGTGTAGATGGAGTAGCTGGTGGCTCAATGCCAGGTGAAGCTCTCCTGAGACGACTATGGGCACAGTAGCAGAAAGATCCAGGCAAAGTGCTTTGTTGTGATAAATCAGATTCACAACCCTATTTTTACTCATCTATAAATCTCGTTGAAGAAATGCAAAGAAGCAATGGAGGTTTTACATAAGCAGATAATGAGCAAGTTACTTCCCTGTGTTTCCTTGTTTCAACACACTCTAATGACCATTACTTATTTCTGCTGTTGTTGTAGTTCTAATCTAATCTGTCTATCAAAATGAGGGGTTCATAAAATAAAAAAAATAAATAAAAAAACAGAGAGAAGAAAGAGCCACACTAAGAATTACCATGCTTTATTAGTTGCATTTACCATGACAGCAACAGGCAAATAATAAAACGGTGAACCGGAATTCAGGATCAAAAAATCTGATTTGCTCTGGTGATTTTTTATAAACTTATATAATGCAGTGAATATCAGCGGTGAAGTGATCCAGCTATTTCCACTTAAGGACAATAGCTTCTCCCACTGTTTTACAGAAGCTTACAAGAGTGCTGAAGTAATGTTATTCACATACAGAGACCATAATTAAAAGAAATATTTAAAAAACACCTTGATATTAGCCTAAAACACATACGTAAACCATTATTAGCTTTATAGTAGATGAAGTTGGCTAATAATGGTACTATATCCCAACAAGATGCACATGTCTCATCACACTTCATGCAAGTACAAGCACTAATGTGAATGTTTCAAGTTAATGAAATGTAATGGAAGATACTGGATAATTAACCACACATTTTATGGTAATGATTGGAACTTGTCCAAAATTTGACCAACCCCTCCGCTTTGATGAGCATATTATTGATTACCTGAGCTGATATTCAAGAGGTTCATTTGGTCTGAGATGGGAATCCATTTCCAGACATCGTCTCAAATCAGAGTTACTCAGAGGAAATCTTTACATTTCACAATATTTACGAGTTCATGACTTCATTTATATAATTTTTATGCATTGCCCCAATCAACCAACTGTTTATCAGCTTCTTCTTTTTTTTCTACTGCAGAGTCACAATTGAAGCTGAGATTAATAAAAAATAATGATGGATAAACACTGACAATTAATTGCATGGCATATCTGCCTTCCTGCAGTACCTGCTTACTTAGTTAAGGCCAAGCAGCATATGTACTTCTCAAATGTACAGTAAATGTCTTGTTGAATTCTCTCTGGCCTGAAGATATAAATTTCCATGAGAAAGGGAACCCAACAAAAAGACTCAAGCTTAGCAATTTAGTTCCTCCTCGAGATTCCTTGTCTCAAGATTCATGTTTTTTGGCACAAAACTTCAACTAAGTCATTACAGAGTTTGACATTTTCACATTAATTAAATGAGTCCATTACAATTAAGTCACTTCAACCTCAGCACTAACAATACAATAATATGGACCAGGCCTCAGCCACTGTTTACTGGAAATCTGCCTTCTTCTTATGTAATCACAACCATTTCTGTGAAAGCAGCATATACAACATACAAGGTTAACTTCTGCTAAATAGCATACATCAGTAAAATGATGCTGTAATGACTAATAATGATTTTTGTGAATAATTTAGAAATAATGTGAGATGAATTCATGTAATTTGTATTTTATATTCAGGAAAACAACAAATGAGTCAAATTTAGCACATACTGTAGCTATGGCAGAAAGTGATGCTGAAAGTTTATAATGCTTGTAAAAGCTAAAAGGATCACAATTCTGTGAAATGAAATTCACACAGCTTCATTCATTAACAGTGTCCATGCCATAGATAGGAATGGACAGAGCAAATAGTTTGCTGTTATTCTTACCATTCATTTTGGTTCTCATCTACTTGGAGGTGATTCTGTGAGGGATCTACAACTCTCACGCTACTTCCCTCCTCTCTACTGCACATCCATCATTTGCATATTAGAAACATGTCAAGGATTATACAGCATTACTCAGAATCAGCAGCTCAGTGCTAAAGTGGTGTACTCATAAGAAAAAAGAGACAAACTACATTCTATATCAGTAAAGAAGAAACAAGACAGTTGTCATACGCTGCTACTGTATCTTCACAACACAAAATATTGAGTGGAAAATTAGATGAATCTCGTAGATCATTCACTGTATTGGACTGTGAGTGTGTGTAGTGGGCTCTACAGCATCCATCACCACTGCCAGGATGAGGGTGAAGCATCATCTTGTTCAAGGGCTGTGATATAAAAACCACTGCCATTTTCAGACAGCTAACATCTGCCTGGGCATTTACCCTTTCACTTAAAAATCCATTTTAAACGTGCTGCCGTTGCTGTCATCTCTGTGCACAGGACAGTCATATGGATGGCAGATATTTCAATGCTCTTCAAGCACAGAGTGTTAAATAGAGGCTGATGTTGAACAGTAAAAGAGTCCTTGTCTTGTGCTAAAAACACATCTCCCTTTGGAAGCTTGATCCATCAGTGTTACCATTATTGAAACATTACTTGTCATATCATGTTTAACCAAATTGTTTGGTGTCAGAGTCACAACAGGAAAAGGCCCCATCTTCCCCAAGTCCCAATGAGCCACAGAGATTAATGGTTAAAGGAGATAAGAAATTAGGTTTTTTTGCAAGACTTAAAGGTATTTCAAATAATATGTTGAGTAAAGCTTCGGGATGGACGGATGCCAAAATAACAAACAAAACAATCTTATCAGTAAAGTAAATAATTAACCTAACAGAATAACAAATGACAAGATCTTACCTCCCGAACTAACAAAACAGGAGAAAAATAGGACTAAACAAACTAAAATAATTAGAATAGAGTCGATCACTTGATCTGAAATGAAGTTATGTCCTCTATCTGAGATGACGTTGCAAAAAGCAGGTTTTGTATTAAACAACTAGACGTTCAAACCTTGTCTGATTCTGTGGGGCATGCTTAAATTCATTTATCTGTATCCTTATAGGTTTGTTTGTGAAGTGATATTTTTCTCTTCCAAAACGTGATGCGGTCTACAAGTTACACACACACACACACACACACACACACACACACACACACACACACACACACACACACACACACACACACACACACACACACACACACAAAATAAAAAATTGTGTTGACTGATAATACTCTGATCTGTTACAATAAACAACATGTGTAGCTGTGACAAACACATTTGACTAATGGACAAGTTTACTCGTCTTTTGCTACCATGGTGTGAGCTTGTTTGAAATGTATTACTGGGGTCACAAACTTACAAAATTAATACAATTGGATATTTTATTATTTTGCCTTATTGTGTGTCAAAAAGTATACATTCAATGTACGACCTAAAACTCAATTGAAAAACATTCTTGTGAAAATCGTAATTTTACTAACAAAGAGAAATTCAATGCACAAACGTTAAAATGAAAATGATCATCCGGATCTGCCTGTAGGACTAACTTGGTCTTCATGTAAAGACATACGGAGGCATTTGAGAGCGGCAAATGTAAAGCAGAGGATAAAAAAGTGGAAAATAGGGGTTATTATAGACAATAACAATAAAAAAGGAAAGTTTACTGTGAGATTACTGCGCCTGAATCACTCAGACCTGGTTTTCAAAGCTACAACATGGTGTTGGCACGTTATTTTTATAACTTTGATAGTGCACACAGTTTTTTTTAACTCACTCACTATTTGATATATGCGATGAGCTGATGACAAAAACTGATATCTCAGTTGACATCCCAAGACAATGACAACAGGAAATTAAGGCTGAGCATGAATGAGTGTGAATAAGGGATGTATGATATGACTAATAAAATATTGTCTCTGTGTACAACTGAATTGTTTTCCACCCTGAATTAAAAGTGGATGATCATACTACTCCACATAATATTGACATGGATGTGACACAATTAAACGATTTAGGGTTATTTAATATGATAAATCAAATATAATTTAGCGTCCCATCAAACAAAAATTATTTCATTAGACATCGGCAATAACTGCAAAAACAGATGATGATTAAAAAAAAAAGAAATAAAAGCCAATACTGTAGCTCCATCCCACCTTGGTATTTTCTCCATTAGTCCCCCTTTATCTCTTTTTTGTGTTCCATTATTAATTAATTTGTTCCTCCTTTAACTCTACACACTGCACTGAACCTCCTCAGTCCTTTCCGTCCTATTCTTTGTGATGTTATTTTCCACTTTCCTGTCACGTTTCACTTTTCTTAACTACTGTACTTGCGTTGCTCAAAATCCGTTGTGGTAATCAGCTTATCCCTGATACATGCACCCATGCACCAATGACACGTTCATGCTACTCATGCAGTTGTATTTTCTATGTTACAGTTAACCTGAATGTAAGCTGCATAATTCATTCATTCATTCATTTTCTTGAAGACAACACAATCAGGGATTTTCCCCTCTTCAGCCATTTATCTGAATCCAGGTCAAGGGGTCACGCTGGGATCTGTCCCAGCTGGAGTGCAACCTGGAAAAATGGCCAGTTCACCTAATTTGCACATTTTCAGAGTTGGGAGGAAGAACCCAGCCAGGACCCATGGGGAAACACAGGAAACATACAAACACACGTAAAGGTGTAATCAAACCAAGGAGATACATCAATGAGTCTCTGAACTCAGTGCACTTCCAGATGCTGTCAGCCAATATTATGCGCGTACAGTATAACGTAACTACCTACTAAAAATCTGAAATGCAGTGAAGCCAAGGATCTTGAAGCGAAAGATTACTGTACCTACCCACTGCACCACTCTAGTGCCCTTAAATTACAAAGTAAGCAATCAAATGAATTTGACAATGAAGAACTTACATAGCACCATAAGAGGTTTGATGGCCCAAACTACCAACTTTAAAAAAAAAAAAAAATTCATTCAATAATGATTTTTTTTCTCAGATGAAGACTATCTCTGAACTAATATTCCATGTACACAGACTGACCTAATGAGGGTAAATCATGTGCATGCGTGTTGAACAACAACAACTATGTCTCCGCATTGACTAGCAACACATGATAAAATATGTCAATGTCATGTGATCTCTTTTCCCGACGACAGGGGTTGTACTTAGAGTTTGAGAGTACGATCTTGGAATGTTTGTTGAAGCTTCATCCAGTCTCTAGCTGACAGCTACTGTGTAATATTATTTTTTTCTCAATGAGGATAGATAAATCCCTCCCTGTGCAAACTGGAATATCAACGTTCATTGGATTCCTTGATGCTTTTACTCGCTTCAGCCTCCTGTGATACAGATGGAAGAGGTCAACCTGATGTAGCGTGATCATACTGGCCTTGAATGATGCAAATAAATAAGATGAGTCGTCATGCCAACTCTCCTTAGATACCCCCCACCCCCTTTAATATTTTATGCTGTGCCCTGTCCTATGTGAAATAAACTATTTTAACCTAAGTCTGCTGAATATTATATAATATATACTTATATGATCATCCATCCATCTATTTTCTTGTATATGAGAAAATCACAATCACAAACTTATGCAAACAAGGGGAGAACATACCAACTCCACACAGAATGGGATTAACCCCAGAAGCTTCTTGCTCTGACGCAACAACCCTATTCACTGTGCCACTGTAATGCCATGTATTATTATACTATGTATTTTTATTGTGACTTTACCTGGTCATTGTCAGGACAAAATTGCTTGGAAGAGTGCCCAAGTCTGTGGCTTTATTCTCTGAAGTAACCCCTGACTCCGTCAGTTAAGGCAGCACATCTTATAGTTATGGCAGTCTTCAGTCAAAAAATTACAGAGGAGCACCTCAAAGAAATATTGGCAGAGGGGAGGTTTTCTGGAACATAAGGGGCAGTTAGTTACACAACAATCACTTTCACAGTAACCTTTCGTTGCATTCTGGCCTTCTGTTTACAGGAGTACTAACCTTTCTGGGACTGAAAATCACACTTAGAAAAAAGGCCTCTGGAGTGGAGGCTACATGAACAAACCACAAACCGCACTGAAATCGATGAAGACAGAATGCCTGTTTAGACATGTCTATTACAGTTGATGCAAGCCTTATCTGCATATGCAAACGACAAACAGCTATGATCAGAACAACACTGTCTTCTTTTGCTTGTGCAGCAGTCTCTGTTCACTAATACTGCCCAGCGTAGACTTGCTGAACCACCACAGTAATGTGTTCTCAATCATTATCGTTGGCATATGATCAATAAGAATCTTTCAAAATCAATTCTATGTGAAAGTAGTGGGGTTTTTTAAGTGAAAAAGAGAAAAAAATCTCAGTTTTAAGCAAAATGTCCTTAAAAGGCACATAAAAGTAAATATTGGTGGGCTTAACTTATTGCACTTTTTGGAATCTGCGTATGGGATTGCTGCATCACGCAGGAGGCTAGATGCATCTTGACTACATGTTTTTACAGCAAGGATAATTTAAACCCCCGACAATATTTTGGTTAATTGGTTTTCTCTCCAAATGGTGCTTATATTTGAGGACCATTTCCATTTCTTACAAGTCATAAGGTCTTGCCAGAGTTCCATTTCATTAAGTCTACTGAAGTGTACATATACTTTCCAGTATTTTCTATATTGAAAAATTGAGAAGGCAGTCAATATGGTAGTCAGAGTCACAGCAATAGTTCCATGCCCACAGGACAGCAGACCATGTGTGCCTTTACAAGCAGTCTCCGAGTGCAAATAAAGTAAAATAAGATAAAATAAAACAAAACAAAATAGAGAAATAGAGGAAAATAGCTCACAGTGTGTTGAAGATGCAACCTAACATCATAAGCTTTGTGGTGAAGTGCCCCTTTTAGATTTTACATAGCAGCCTCTTGACCATTGCTGTCTACCTTTATTATGTTTCACTGCTAGAGAATAGATGTGAACTTTCCCATCCGGTGTAGAATGGGTTCACTGCAGCAGGACTTATCTGAGCATAAAGTCCATCTGGGACAGGAGCTCTTGGCAAAATTGACCTTGGCTCGTCGTAACAATAATTTATTTTAAATGTAAATTGGCAGAATAGGCAGCCTTTCACATATTCAGTGCAAGCTGTGATGGCTGGTGACTTTTGACATTTGTGGCATGTCCCTTGTCGGCCACAGCTTGTATGTCGTGCACAGTTGTGTAAAGCTCCTTTGTTTTGGGACCCTGGTGATACTTTCTCTCTCTACTGCTATTTCAGGCTCCTAACTTCTTCAGGAGCATCCATGTCCACTTTATTTCCCTGTGATGTGTCATATAGTGTCCCCAGACATGCAGAATATATACCCTCAATTGACAGATGGCCTCAATATGATATAAAATACGTGGTTATATGAAATAATTGTTGGTCTTAAAGGTAACAGACTACTTACCAGCCACAGTCCATTCCAAAATAGATTCCAGTCAACGTTATTCAAACGAGGACAGTCTTTATATATCCTCATGCTGTTGATCAGTGATTGATCATCACAGGAGTTGTAATGAGATATCCACATTAACGGCTGACTTGGGGTTGTATTATACATTATGTTCATTTGAAACATTTTTCATTCCCTTGGAAAATAAACAATTCTGCAATTGGCTGCAATTTGTCTGACATTTATGAACACTTGTAAAGTTTACACTTATGAATTCAAATCAAAGAATCAGATTCGGAAAGGTAGAATTTAAGGAAAGGATTCATAGTTTGTTTGAAGGATTACAGCTCTGCACAGGCCATGGTGTGTTACTCATGCTTTCTGTGAGCAGCACCTACCATACATGCAATGTCTTAATTTCCTGCTGTCATGACCTGGGTATGTCTATTGTGATACATATGGTGTTCTCATCAGCATGTCACATCTATCTTATCTATTGAATAGCCCAATGACACACTTTGATCATTGTTTACATTACCTCATTCACTTTAATATAATATGCAAATTTTAAATTCATCATCCTTCTTTCTCACCTGGTCTCCTGCACTTCTTGCAAAGCATGTACAATTTTTAATACACAGATGCTCCGAATTAGGGAGCTGGCATTGGCTTCCTGAACCTAATGGAAATTTAACTGACGACCTATAGGTTGGGCCCTGCGATAAGTTGGCAACTTGTCCAGAGTTTACCCCTTTTATCTTGTAGACTCATTCTAACATCACTTCTTATTCAATATGATCAAGGCCAAGAGAAAATTTACCTGCAAAATTCTGGCATATTCTCTTCCTTCTGCCAACAGCTGACCTTTAATCTTTTCAGCACAATAGAATGAAATAATTATCAAAATTCATTCGAATGACAAAACACTGCACCTCTGTCTGAAAAATGTCACATTTAAGAGAATTTAAAATACAAATCCTACTAATAGGAAATTTTTGAAATATCCGCACTGACATTTTTTAGACAAAGAGAACAGATCAGAACTTACAGTACAAAAAGAAGTCATTATGACACATTTGATTGTATGAAAGGCATTGCCAGTGGTTTTCATTGTCCTTCATGTGTATTTCTGCTTTGATTGTGTTAATCTTTGGGTAGTCATCAGTTTGTGCTGCAACTGTTCAGCTGAGACAGGTTGTACAAATCCCTGTGTTGAGACACGCACACACACACACACACACACACACACACACACACACACACACGCACACACGCACACACGCACACACACGCACACACACACACACACACATGCTAAACAAAAAAACGCACACACTCATCTGATGGTTCTGTGTAGAGAAGATCTGCAACCCTTTCGCCAGGGGGTTTGGCCAGTTTGCCTTGACATCGCTTAGCAAGCTTGACTGTAAACTCATAACAGTAATTCAATTTGTCAAGACTGTGGGAGGAAAACGGCAGCAATTTAGAGGAACTTTCAATTTTGAAATGTCAGGCTGAATATATTTTCTGCATTACAATAAATATAAATTGAAGCATCTAAATTTAAAAAAACAAAAAAACAAAAAAATGAAACAAACATCAGCCAGCGCTCAAAGATTATAAACCTCTATTAATTATAACACAGATATACATACCCTTTTCTTTTAAGGAAAACATACCATTCTGCACTTACTCAAGAGTTTACCACACAGCAAAATTGCTGGCATCTGGCTTGCTGGCACCACAGCACTGGCAATCAGCTTTTGAAGTCCATGCTCTGATTGCCAACTGGCCTGCGCTGCAGGTATTCTCTACAGCAGGTGGAGAGAAGAGGCAGTGTAGGGAACAGGGGGGAGAACATGCACAACACTCGTCGCATGACAACCATTCCCATAGGAACAAGGTTCTAGCTTGTAAAACATGTGTTACCACTTACACTTTAATCTTCCAAAGCAGATATGGAAAGAAAAAATTACCCATGAGAAACCTTGTTGTCTGACCGTTTGTATGTCTGACTTCAGTGTTGGATTGGTACACTATTAAGGTTGAACACTTACTACACAATGCTAGGTGTGGTCATAGATTGGAGACAACAGTGCAAGAAAGTCTGATTACAGAATAACTGGGCCTGGCTTACATCCAACACACACTTCAAAATGATGGAGAGCGAGGAGTAAAGTCAGTCTTTAATTCTTAATGGTAGAGTAGGTCTGCTGGTGATGTTTGTACATCACAGAGAAGGACACTGACAGTATCACCTTATCTTTACAAAATTTCCTCTGGGATTAATGAAGTATATATTTATCCATCTATCTTACCCTTAGCAATCTGCAACAAGTGGAAGCAGTGGCATCCACTTCTAATTTGAAAGGAAGAAAGAAGTTATGAGCAGCCAGATCAGGGGCACGGACTAACAGTATCAAAAATATTTTAATGCTCTTCAGTCTGTACAAAACTGGACAATCAAAAAGGTTCAACATGCTTAATCCAAGCAATGGAATCCTAAAAAGTGTCATCCAATTACACATCATTAACGGACTTAAACACAGTACATAATGAAATGTGGCCATGCAAAAAATAGCACCACAATGTAAACAAATATTGTCATAAATGGGAATTTAGCTTGGGGTAATGGAGCAACACGGTCAACCATTTGAAATGCTCACTATCACTTTGCTCCATTACACCATCAACTAGAAGAAATTGCTTTAAATTATACTCAATCTCACCCTTCTCACTCTTGGCACGCCATTTTACCAAAGAAGGATCACTCCTCTGGGTTTTGATGAGAGCTTAATGAGTCGGTGGCATGGAAAAGAAATGACTAATAGACTCTGGTTTTGTGTTCTGCAGTTCCTTGATCATGAAAAGGAGCGACCTGTCCTCCGACACAAAAGAAGAAAACGTTGAAGTAGAGAAGCGAACATTTTTGGTCTGTATCCAGTCAATGATTGTATTTTAAAGTTATATTTTAAATATTAAAAAAGGTGCAGGGTTCCCAAAGCAAGAAGTACGACATCCACAAAATTTATAACTCTAACAAAGAGGCATAATTCTTATGAAGACTTAAGGGTTCAGCTTCCAAGAAGTGAGAGAGGGTGAACACTTTTATAAAAATCCTCAATGTTCTAAATACAAAAAAGAAAAAGGAAAACCTGACCGAGTCACATAAAAAGATATTTTTTAATTATATTTTTATGGTTCTCTTTGTCTTAGCAGTCTCTTTTGATACAAAACAATATTAGCAATGTGTAATGTGTAATAATTTTATTACCATCATATCACACTTTCATACACTTGAAGTAAGTGGGACTCACTTTACTGTCGTAAATATTACATGAGCCAAGTCATTGAGAAAGTAATTGACTTTTTAAGCTGTCTGATACTATTTCATTGTCTCTGAAGAGATTTATAATGTTGACTTACAGTAAGAGACAAAGAGGGTAATCACTGAGACGTTTATCCTGAAGCGTCACCTGTCTCTCATCCATCCAATGTTGGGCTAGCTGTGCAATTGTTTAGGGGCAAAACGGGTATCATCCAAAATCAGCTTGAACATTTAATAGACAAAAGGGCCAAACAAGAAAAAAAATATGTTGATTTAAAGCTGCTGGAATAACATCCATGGAGAATAGGATGCTTCATTTTGAATGAGTCTTGTTGCATTTTATTTTCATCATTTTGTAATTCATCTTTCTCTCTTGCCAAATTTCAGTCACTTGCTCTGTCCAGGTTTTAGCTGAAATTAAATTGATTTACATAATGAAAGAATATCAAATTTACCATTCAAAAAATAAGACAGACATAAAAAGACACTCCTCTGAGGGTGGATGGGGTAGGAGCCACAGGAGAAAGGAGAGGTGAAAGAAAGAAACAATAAAATGCAATTACACAGCTTCAATAAGCCCATAATTCCAGCATGTACAAAAATACCCAGATAGGCGGTTCACATTATTTTATTCAACAAAGCATTAAAGACCCATTCAAAGTCACAGGGAGCCTTACAACACCACAAATTGCCTAATCGCTAGTGTTAAAAAAAAGGTAATTAGAATTTTACCAACCCTAGTGACAGCCTCACATTTCTAGATGTTATTACAAAATATATTTGTATTATCAAGGCACCGCCTGGCAATCTTCATCAAAGAATATTAGCAAATATATACATATTCTTTTTTTAGATACATGTGAGCCTCAGATCTCCCAAATGTTTCTATAATTATAAGGTGGTGGGTGGAGGGACTGACTTAAATTAATGTCATTCATTTTCTAAACAGGTACAGTGGGTAGTGCTGTTGCCGCATAACAAGGCAGGTCAGGTTTGGAGTCCCTCTCTGAGTGGAGTTTCTGTGCGGAACCACACTTATACACAAAGACAAACACACACACTCACACCTATGGTTAATTTGGGACCGGCCAATCATCCTGCATATTTTTTGGAGGTGGGAGGAAGCCGGAGAACCAGGAGAGAACCCACACAGACACAGGGAGAACATGCGAACTCCGAACAGAGCGGGACTCTAACCCAGCACCGCTTTGCTCCGGTGCAACAGCGCTACCCACTGCGCCACTGTGCCATGATTAAATTAATGTTTGAGAGTAAATGTTTTTCATGTGTTCATTATGGAATATTTTTCTTCATGAAGTGTCAGAAACTAGTGAAAAAACAGACAATACACTTGGTTCTTTTGTGATCAGTGGGTAATTTGTTGGACTAATCCATCATACCCTACATAAACGTCAAACTTGCACTCACCTCAACAAAATGGAAATTAAAGAATTTCAGACAGCTGATATTCAGAGACTACTGCAGTGTGTCTCTACCAGGGTCTCTGCACGGTGCTGCCATGCAGTTAATAATATATGAAGGCTAAGTCTTCATGTCTGCTTTCTCTCTTCCTTGCTGGAATGTCAAAGAAGAAAGGAGGTCTGAAAAATATTTCAGTGCATACAACACAATTTCAAGCATCAGTGCATGCTTCATACCTACACAAAGCCATTCACACAAACACACATTTCAAAAGCTCCATTAAACTTGCTCTCAAGTCCTAGAATCACAGTCAGACTGATAATTCCCTATTTGTAAGTCATTATTCATGACAGCAAGAATCAAAGGTAAACAAATACTTTAATACTCCAAAATTCAAGAGAATCTGTCATCAGGACAGATGTTTGGATTTGTGATGCTTGGATTTATCAAAGCATTACACCGTCAGTCAAATTTTTGTCAAATTAGACTGACGGTGAGCAAACAAACCTAAAAACCTCAAATAGAAGGTCATAAATAAGCAAAAAAAAAAAAAAAAGAATAATGAAGAATATCCAAATTAGCTCTGACTCTGGTGAGGTCTCTCATTCATGAATCAATGAAGATGAAGCTTTTTCATGGTGTGACAGGTGCCCTGTTTTGTTTCTGAATGTAAACTACAGTGTACGATCTCTGGCTTGTGGATGCCTTCGGGAGAAGGGGCATAGACTACCTCGACATCGCTGATTTTTGTGATCCCTCACACACCCACCAATCACTGGGATTCGACTGTGGCTTAGACTATTTAAGTTCCACAAGATTGTCAGTCAGGTTGAGTCTCACTTAGACTCACAGTCTGTCATGGGCTGCTGGTTGTTGTACTACGTTTTCTGCCTTATTTCTGCTTGGTCTGATGACTTATATTAACCAAGAACTTGGGGTCTTACCATCCTTTTTTTTTTTTAATTTCAGGTCTTAATCTTGGTTAACCACCAGCTCTACTTCAGCAAGTCCTTCTTTTGTTCTGGGTATTTCTTTGTGTTGGGCAGCATCTTGGCACAGTCTCTTTACACAAAAAAAAGATTAAAATAAAGTTATCTGTCAGTTAATCAGTTGTTTGATACATAATCTGAAGTTAACAACTTCAAGTTATACATCAATCTGGGTTGTAAAACAAAGAATTGCAGATACATCTTGTCTATTATGTTTCCTTGATCCCTTCATAAATTTTGGAAGGTGTCATGACAAAAGCCTGAAAGACAGAAACCAGATTCAGCAACTGAGGAAGGGCATCGGTGGTGGGCTATCAATAATATTCATTTGCCAAAAGTTTAAAGACTTGGTGGATGTGGTAACAGTGGACATCAAAGTGGACTCACAAACTACATGAAGAAGTAGTTCCATGGTAATTTACCAACATAGTCTTCTACAGAGATTTCATCCTCTGTAGAAGTTGCCCCTAACTAGTCTCCTTATAGGAATCCAAGTGCACTAAAGCGAGAGTTAAAATGAATAAACCCTAAGACAAACTAGTGGTTAACAATAGATGAACCCTGTCAGCAGACATCAAATGTAGACCAGGATATTGTGGGGTTTGTCACTCAGCTTGAAAAAGAATTAAAGCTCCAGAGTGGAGGAAGATGGAGGATGTACACCACCACAAGGAAGCTACAAGACAGGCCAAGCTGGTCTCCCCCGAGGTGAATGGGGACAAAGGAGTCAGGAGAATGGAAAGGCTTTAAAACAAAGCCAGTTAGTGTTAACATCAGAAACCTTTGCCAAAAAGGGTATATTCCTCCAAATGCACAAGTATTAAGTATTATTTCAATGTCAAGTCCAGATGCCTTAGTATGACTTGGGCTTCACACTTACAACCAAAATAGTCTCCAATGTAATTATCTGCAAGAATTTTGAATGTGTGAGAAAATCTACAGTGATCTGAGGGAGAATGTGAAAATTCTACTCAGAAACACCTGGACACCTATGAGGTGAGTGCAAAGCTTAAGCTCCCATGTCCTTACTTTAATACATTACTTTTTATTTTTACCCAATGTTACTTCTTCCATTTCTAATTAAAAGGACATGTTCTTGTTCAGCCACTGGAATGACCACAGCCATATTAGGGCATCCCTTATTAATGCAAGTACAGATTTCTAATCAAAGAGCAAGGCAGAGCCAATTTACGGCTCTCCTAAATCAATTGTTGAAGAAGCCTCTTCAAAGAACCAGGGTCATTTTTGAGCTGACCTGATAGCATCTTCTGCTCATAAATAGTGATTAGAATAATTATAGCAGCACTAATGTAATTTCTGTTTCCAAAGTCAGTGTAAGTTTTTGACATTACAACTGTCATAAAAGCAAGACTTAAAAGTGAGTTGCAAGATCTTTTACATTACGGTACATTTCATTACTTCTACATTACATTCCCCTTAATCTTTCCAGTATTTGCTCTACAAAATATAGTTTTGTGACCAATATTATCAACATCATATTATCATATAAAGTGGCATATTTGTACGTATCCCCTCTTGCCCTTGACAAGTTAGGTACTTTGTCAACCCACGGCTGATTATAATCTCCAACCGATACGAGGCACTGTGGAGTACAGTGTAAGAAAAACTCAACATTAGTTGATATATGTTCTATCTGTGTACTTAAGGGACCAATGCAGTAGGGTGTGAAGCATTAATGACTCAGTCTACCTCCCCATGGGAAAAGGATGTAGTGCATGTGTGAAGCACCTCTCAGCAGAGAGATCAACTACCTTGAAAGCCATTACTTCACCAATAAACATAAATATGAACGTTATTGATGAAATGCTGCATGCTGAGTAGGACGAACGTCTGCAACAACCATATGCATGACTCCTTGAGTAAACCTTTGATAGATGTTTTTTTAAAGTTGCATTAAATGAAAATAACATTGCGTTACAGGCTTGGATCCAAAACTGCAGACTGATTTCCTCTGCATGAAGCTTGAAGGGCAGACAGAAGCAGTCTTTTTTGTGAGGTCGTAAAATGACAGTAAGTATGATTGTTTTTTGTTGTTTTTGTTTTTTTTGAATGTGACATTTTATTCCATTTTATGTGTCTCACAAGAGTTGCATTTAAGTGACAAGGGATTTTCTTGAAAACATTTATGGTAGATGTGTGGTTGATGGTTGACATCAGCTCAGGTGGATTGATGTACTCAGGTATGGAGGTATCATCTAAAAGCTTTGCAGAGCATTAAAGAGGCCACAGAAATAGCATTTTCAAAGGCATCTATAAAGAAACATGAGTCACTTTTAAACCACATAAACCGACAAAGCAAAGAATTTGGCTGCTATGCCAAAATAACAAAAGCTGAAAGCGAGAAGCCTTGCACCCAGGCATGTCTCTGTATTACAGAGCGAGACTCTGTATTATTTTATCAGGGTATCCATTTTAAAACGTCTCCTCAATGTCAATTATATTCAATGTTTAATACAAAACATCCCTAATAAAAATGTTCTTGTGTATTTAAATCTGTGGAAAAATGCACTTTAGAGCACCCACACAAGCCATGTGTATGTCAAGAAACTATATAGCACTAATGTTCTCCACATTCTGCACTGTGGTAAAGCCTCAGTGAAATGCCTTTATTTAAAGTGACAGAGATGCTGTAGAGGCACACTCAAATCTAGTAACACAAACACATCATCAAATCAGATGTCTGCTACGCTGATAATGTACAATGACTTAAAGAAAATTCTTTACTGACTGCAAAATAATGTCTAGGCAGGTCAGTGTAACCGCAAAAAGTAAATTACTTTTTGCAGTTACACATATCTATTTTTGGTATATTACTGGTCTTTATTTTATTTAATTCTGGACTTTTAAAGGTGACATGGTGGTGCAGTAGGACTATTGCCTCACAGCAAGGAGGTTACGGGTACAATTCCTTTTTGTGCAGAGTTTATATGTTCTCCACATGTCTGCGTGAGTTCTCTCTGGGTTCTTCCTCCCACCTCCAAAATACCTCCATGCACCTATGGACAGCCTATCCTCACCTGCCCTTAGTCAGCGGGGATAGGCTCCAGAGGACTCGTGAGCCCTAAGGTGGAGTTCTTAACTTTTTCATTCTGTCAGTATTGTGTCTCATTATTCTGTGTGACCATTGCAAAGGCTTAATGAGTTTTAATGTTGTTCCTACTTGCAATAGCTAATAGAGTGTGATAAAAATCGAAGTCTGTACAAAGAAAGCGTATAGTTGAGGCAGTTATGAGCGTTAGTAGTTATGATGTTTTAATGATGTTAAGTGTGTGACCAACCACAAAGAAAAGCTAATAGTAGCAATTTACAGTCATCTTAAAGTCATCTTATATATATATATATATATATATATATATATATATATATATATATATATATATATATATTCTTTTTTAAAACTTTTTTTTTCTTTTTTTTGCTGCAAAAAAAAACTCAAGAGACTTCCTTTACCTTACAGAATGCAATTATAGGTAAGGACCTGTTCATGTGACAGCTAAGAAACTCAATGGCCACTGGCATTATCCCTCATTTCAAATACTAATTTCATTTTGATTCTAAAAACCTTTTGACAGGGTTTGGTGGCTACAGATCTGTCATGCTTGGAGCATCAATAATAAGACCATCCATCAAGGAACTGGGTTCAGAAATCTGTTTTTTTTTTTTTTTTGCACTCTGGTTCTTTCACTGTGGAATTGATTGAACAAAGAAAAATACAAGGACAAACAGATGTTCTCTCAGCCTAGCAGCAAAAACCTTGATGTAATAAAAGTAATAAATATCTCTAAGCAATAAAAAAAAAGAAGAAAAAAATAACACATATTGCCTTTAACAAGGGTCAGTTAAAATAAGTAACCAAAGCAGTTGATTGCATTAATTCTGTCACTACTCAGTTACTCTACAACATTAAACAGAAGGTAGAGATTGTTTCACTGGAGGGAAACATTTATAGACTGTTAAGAAAAAGAACCCATGGCTTCACCTCATCTAAAATATCTGATGGCACCTGCTAATTAAATAAATTGTCACATAGAACAAAATCAAAGCTAGATTTGAAAGAATGAAAGTGGTATTCATGAAGAAAATTACTTGTGCTGCATGAAATGATTTAAAATAGTTGGTATAGAGGTGTAACGAAATGCTCCTGCAGGTGGGATCTGTTAATCAGCAAAAAAACAATTTGGATTATTTATGCATGCATGTGGACATGAATGCAGAGCCAGTGGATCACGTTTAAATAATATCTAAATGACGTAAATACAAATATGATAATTGAAGATTTCCGGACAGTGTCAAGAAGCTTATTTGAACCAAGAGTGAAAACAGTGTTCTTAATAATTCATCTCTCAACCTTGAAGGTTTGACCAGATGGAGCGAAAGGACATCTCAAAAAAACAAATGTTCACATATTCCACTGTCCTCCCCACCCAAGGAAAAGATCTTTGTCTCCGACTTACTGGATACATTACTCCTGGTCATGCTTCAGCTAGTACTATTTTATTTTATTTTTGTTTCATTTTTTTATAACTTTAAAGAAAGTGACTTATCTGTGGTAGTGGTGACAGTCAAAGGGAGAATTCCTCTCACACACAGCAAAAGCAAATGAAGACAACGCCAAGCAAACGAAGCGTGCGTGAAGCCATCGATTCCCTGTGCAGTCAGCGGCGCTCGCAGCTACAATGTAGATTCAAGACCCTCATGTCCTTGTTAAGGCTTCTTGTTGAGGCTAATGCTGTTGTAATGTTACACATAGAAAGTATCCTCAACCTCTCCAGTCAATAAATAAATAAATAATAACAAAAAAAACTAAAAAAAAGTCAATCCTGGAACTTTTATTTGTGATAACAGTCTGTAATTGACATTAGTGTGTTCTGCCCCTGTGATGGACCCAGACAGTAATATGTCTGTTGTCTGATGCATGCTGGGAAAATCTGTCTCAGTTTGACCCTAAACAACTGTTTTTAACTTATATGACTTTATCACTTTTCTCTGTATTTATATTGTCCTACTTTCCATCTATGAATTTTATCCGAATAGTTTATTTTAATTTTCAGAGGTTTTAAAGTCCACAGAATTCAAAGTACTATGCAAATAATACTACTGTTTTTAGAAATTAAATATTATGTAAATAAATTTAATAATGTTCACAGATTTCAGTAATGTGTGAGAAAGTGCAGTAAGAACAACATAGCCATTGTTATTATGCAAGCTGACTCAGAAGTGGTTGTCTGGATATGGAGATGGTAACATGGTGCATAAAACACACCCTCATACAATTCTCTTCCTGAGTACAGCTGCTATAAGCAATCGATGGACATCCAACTAAAGTCACGTCACTTCATTAAATCAGCCTGTTTGTACATTTCTTGTGGTCAAACCGTATTTGTTTATTAAGTAACATTCTTGTTCTGAATTGGTTGTTCGCTCGGTGAAAGTGAAAGTTTGGTTCAAAATGACCCTTCAAAGTAAAAAACTAAAGCTCCTCTGGTATTACGCTCTATACTGTATGGTTGCTATTTTCTGCAGTGCAGTCATATTTCTTCCCCATGTATAATCAATTGCCATTACCCAGCCAAGTACAGAGGGAAGGGGATACATTATAAGTTGCCCCCGTACAGAAGTGTCAATCACCAGGTATCCATCTGCATCACTAATGATGGGTCTCGTGTTGCCCTTGAAGTTTGGGGGAAATAGTCTGATATATGGAAGTGGATTGTTATGTTAACATATGCAGGCCATCTCTGAGGAATGACATTTTATCTGACAATGATGGGAGATTAATGGGCTTGCTTTCCTAGAAAAGGACTAAAGTGACTGGAGGGGGGGGGGGTGTTGTTCCTCTAAATAAGTGTTTATTCATTAATCTCAGCTCTCTCTGCATTAGTCACGTAACATTTGGTCATGCATATGACATTGTTTAGTTTCGTTAAAGGCATATGTATTCACTGCCCACTGCTGTGGCACTCATGCTGACCTATATTTGTGTGTATCCATCCAGACCATGACATTTGCTTGTCAGTTTGCAAAGGCTCTTAGGCTAGTGGTTGTGATTAATATTGGATAACCAAATCACTCCTTGGCAATAATGCACAACTAAATTCATGCACCATATCTGTGTCTGCATAGTATAAATGAATTATGTTAACATATTGATAAAAGCAGTGATGTAAAGTGCCATTTGAATTATGAAATCACTTCACGTTTGAACTTTAAAACAAACTTGTTAACTTATCCAGATAAATTATTGATGCCTTTGTTGAATTACATATGCTTTAAGATTTTATTTTCATTATTATTAATTGTTATGAGTAAAAGCATAAAATGACAATTTATTGCATTGCTGTTCCATCATTTCTAAGTTTGTGCAGGCGAAAGGAATATAACAACTGCAATGCAGTGTGTTTGTGAAGCGACTGCCACTTGAGTTCTACAACCAAATTCTAAAAGTCTGGAGAAAGATGTTTGTTTTTTTTGCGGTCATACATAATTTAGATTTGAAAAGCAGTCCAATTTTGGCTCTCATATATCAGTGGATATAGAGAAACAAATAATGTCCAGAAAAAAAAGAGACATTTTCCTTGAAATAAAGATATGAAAGTAAATATAATGCCCAGGTACTGTCTGGCCGGTCACTTTAGTGGAAGATTACAACGATGGAACTCTGAGTGTCTCAGCATTTTCCATGGTGACTGCCACAGTTGGAGTAGTTTTGACAGAAGGTAGCCAGGAGGGAGTCACGATTAAAGGAGTCTTTGTTTCATTGTGGCCTGTCATCTAGTCTGTTTGTTTCCATCTAGGGCTGTTTCCTAAATCTACCCGGGTTTAGAAGACATGTCAGTCCTTCAGTTATTCATAAATATCCTCTGCAATCAGTAATTAGATCCAAGTTACGCTATAGCTCACTGATTAAATTAGTTTGCGTCACACAAGACATAGGTTTTTACCAAAAAATTAAATATTTATTTGTTTTCTTTTTTTTTTTTTTAATCAATTTTCCATACATTTGCAAGTTAAGGTCAACATTTAATAGGTCTTGATATCAGGTGGATGTGACCAGTCCATTCATGACATGGTAACATTAATCATGTCTGTTTTAATTAGATAAAACCATTATTTTGTCACCAGTGTCCCCTTTCCTCCCTCAAAGGGAAAATGGTTCAAAAAGAATTATTTGAAGGAATAAAATAAACATATTTTACAAATTCACACATAAATCTGGAACAGAAATGGTCTCTTTTGTAGGACAAAGGTGGCACCCAGCTGATATGGGACAGGCTTTCTATGTAGTCTTAAGTTACTTTTTTGCTGTTTGTGCCTTATTGCCTTACAACTGGCTGTGGAAAGGATAATAAAAGAAATTGTTGACACACAATTGTCCTCAGTCTGTGTCCTCAAAAAAAAAAAGAAACATTTATGAATTACTAAAATACAGCAAAACCATGTCAGGCTCAACCATTCAGATTGACCTGGCAGTTCTTTTTCTCTCCTGCAGTTTGTCACTCCACTTTCCAGTTTTTCTTTTGCCCCTACCTCATATCTAGCTGTATTAAGTTGGGTATTTTACAAAAGTGGTCATAGAAAATAACTACAAATCTTTTTTTTTTTCAAATGTCATATTTCATGACCCAGATGTCACATGTGTGTCAGTATTCTTTCAAGTCCTCTGCCACTGTGGTCCATCTTTCTTTTCTTCCTTTTTTTCACTCACAATGTCTCAAATTCTTTCCCCAATGCCTCTGATCCTTAGCATCACGTTTAAGGAGAGTTTATTGTTGCATGAGCGATAGTTATTGTGATTTATGCAAATAAATAAATAAATTAATAAAAAACCCAAATAAATACATATTTACTTCCTCCTCAAATAAATACATTTTCCCAGGCAATTTACCTTGGCATGTTTTTTACTTAACCTATGTCATGTCAATGCTGTGAAAACAGTCTAACAGCATTAAAAAAAAAAAAAAAGATCACATTTGAAAAGCAGTTTGGTGATTGGATATGTTTTTTTTTTCTAAGATCATCAGCAGTGCTTTCATACTGACATCCAGGGGAAAAGAAAAAGAGAAATTTTAAAAAGTTGGGATCAGAGTTTCACACCAAATTTTCTTTCAAAGACATAAAGAGTTGTTTGCCCTGCCTTCAAATACAACAATTCTGGCTCTGATCATCTCAGAGGGCCAGAGGGTGAGAAGAGGAGGCAAATAAAGAGGAGACAGAAGAGGGAGATTAAGTGTCTCTCTGCAGAGTGGAATATATGTGCTAGGATCGTTCTTCTTCAGGGTTTCCCGGGGCGTAGTACCCTGCCAGTTGCCTGAAACGCGGCCCCCAGTCGCTGAGGTAGGAGAAATCCTGCTCTGAGGTGGTGGACAGGGTGTGGATGGAGCTGAGTGAAAGGGCTGGCGAGCTGGTGCCCTCGAAGGCATACGTCTGGAAGGAGTCATACGGCGGCACCGACAGGTCGGCGTCAGCCTGTTCCACCTTCTTTCGGATGTAGCCTTTAAATAGGGAGAAGTCTGCTGCAGGTCCCTCCACAACACCGGCCTGTATCCACTGGGGCAGCGAGCGGATGTCCGGGCCAGAGTCACAGCTTTTAGCTTCTGGGAAGTCATAGTGGTTCCTCAGAGCACTCATGTCGTAAGCGTGAGTGTCCTGCTCTCCTCCACCTTCGTCGTTGTACTTGATCACGTTATCCCTCATGTCCTCCTCATCTTCCGCCATCCTCTGTCCTTTCCTGTGGCGCTTCAGGGTCAGAATAAGCAAGACGAGGACTGTTGGACACAGAGAGGGCACAAGACAGAGATGGAAAATGAATGACGTTTGTCAGATCAACTTGAGCACCAATGCATTACTTTGTAATGCAACTGTGTACTGAGTTGACCACTGAAATTTCATTTGTTCATTCTTTCATTCAATTGTTAATTTTCCTGAAGGTGAGACAATTACTGATTGTCTGGTCTTCAAGAAAGCCTATATCTGAATCCAAGTTGCGAGTTTACGCTGAAGCCTCTATCTCCATGATAACTTGGATTTCCCCTCTTGGGCAATGATTGTATATTACTTACTTTTACATTTTAAATGTATGAATATTGATTTTTATTTTTTTATTTTTTTTACAATCCAGATGAACTTGACAAAGAAATACCTCAAAAAATTAAATTTGAATTGAAAAAAAAAGTTAAACCATCGAGACGAAACATATTATGTTCTAATGACAGCGGAAGAAGACAAGAGCTATATGTACAGATTAATTAACGAGGGCTTCATTTGAGCAGATATTTTTACAAATAATTACATTTGCACTTAGGAACTCAGCCCCTAACTTTATGAATGTCTCTCAAAGCTGCCCTTTTTCCTCTGAAGCTTCCGTCAGATCTCACACATCAAATTATATTTTCAGTGATTAGGTTGAGATACTACAGAAAAAGTACTATGAAAAAGATAATGAATATGTAGTTACTCCAGTTTGATGGATCAACAGCAATTATGCTACCTTCTGAGTAAATAAAAAATAAAAAAAGAAGAGAAAATATGGGTGACACTGATGTTTATTACATGAAAAATAAATTGGAAAAAAAAAATAAAGATAAACTGGATAATGGACATAAAACAGAAATTAAGTGAACAATCTTCTTCGATATAAATAATTATAAAATAATAAAAGTAATAATAGTAATAATAAATATTATTATTATTATTATTATTATTATTATTATTATTATTATTAAATGTTTAAATTACCGTAAATAATAAGATAAATAGTTCGTCGTTCTATCGCAGAATTTGTCAATCGCGTGTGGTTCCTGGGCACACTGTATATACAGTACATACAGTATATACTGTGTATATAATGTTTTTTCCTCCCTTTTCTTTTTGGACAATGAGAAATTACTCTAAAGGGATACCAGCAAAGGGACATTTAGATAGATCATTAACCAGTAGGCACCATGCATCTTCGGAAACGGATGACCTGCTGCCTAAAACAAATGCCTACAAGCCCACAGAGATAAAAAGATGATCACTTACAATGGGGGCAAGTGCTGTGTGGAATGACACAGATTGCTTGATACTCTGGATCCACCAGAATAGTCATCAATACAAAAATGAGACACATATCATTTCGCAGTCAGACTACATCAGTGCCAAGACATTATATATTATGTACAAGAAATGCATATTTAAAGCACTATATACAGTTTGTGCCCATGACAACAAGAAAAGATGCACTCTTTCAAAGTGACCTTGAAAATCAAGGATCAGCATTTTTTTTTGTGTCTTCACCAGCTCTTTCTGCAAACAAATTCTCTGTCTCTTCTATGCACATAACTTGTTGTGGCTCCTGATGATTGTCTTCATTTGGCGCAAACGGCCTTAGAAATAACCTGGGGGAGTGAGAAGCACCTCCTGCCTGGTCTCTGCATGAAGAAATGTGCCAAACAAAAAAAGCCTTGTGATTGTGAATTTTTTTCCCCCCAGTATTTCTGACTGATCATGCACAAGAGTTCTCCTCTAATACTGTTTATTGGGCTCATTGAGAAATTGTTACCTCTGACCATAGTGTGTATTTTTCTCTTCCACGGATGTCTCAGATCAATCGCTTCAGAGTGAAGGAAGAGGCTGAGGTTTTTGGTAATTTGTGGCTCACATTGCTGTGCTTTCCAAGCACAGAGACTGTTACTCTAAATTTACTGTAATGAGGGTACAGTAGCAAGCCTTGCACAAATCAGAGGCTTCTCCAGTAAATAGTATAATGTGTAATCAGATAAACTCCTTAACTGATTACATGTTAAATTGGCAACTCTTAGGTGCACAGTTACTTCAACTGTGAGATGCAGGAAACCTATTTAACGTGGAGATAAGCATATCTTATCCTGTGTTAATGCCCACCGTTTTATGAGGCAACTACCTCCTATACATTCAAAGCTGGTCCCCATGTGTGCAGATGTTGTGATAAGCCTTCCTGACAAGGGAGTTAATTTGCCATTGAGCCACGCTGGCTGCCCCACCCAGGAGTTCATCAAAAAGCAGATGGGAGGTAATTGGAATGAATGCCTGCAGATGCTGCAACACAGTGGAATGGATTCATCACATCAGGCCAATAAATGAACTGATGGAAGGACTGTTTGTTTGTAAGGTAATTAGGCAGAAATTTGTTTTCATTTCTCTCATCATCCAACAATTGATGTAATAAAGGTGGTCCAGCCTCTGGAGGGATGTGGAGCTGCCTGGATAGGTTGATAGATTCTGCCTCTGAGAAGAGAGTGGGTGTATGTGGAGATGAGGTCCACAGAGGAATAGTGCATGGGGAGAATGGATTGCATTACATTTAAATTGCAAGGATTGATTTGACAAATGACATGTAACTGTGCTTAGCATACATACATACATACTAACATACATGCAGAAAGAAAGCTACTTGTTATGCGGTGTATAGTAACACTTTCTAGAATGCATTCCTGTGCCCATTTCTCACACCATGCTACCGTTCTGAAAAAGACTGCTAGGTACCCAGATCTGTTCAGTTCATCTTCTACTAATCAGTATCAGTCACTCAAAGTGGTCTCACCATTTAGATTAGATTTATTCACACTGATTGAATCAAACTTGCTTCTTTTTATTGAACATCTAACAACAAAACTAATTGAATTATCAACATAAGCATGTCATTAATCATATTGCGAACATGATATATATATATATATATATATATATATATATACATATATATATATATATATATAATTTGTTTGTTTATTTATTTATTTTTTTCTGTGTGGCATTTAGCTTTCTAGATGTTTAAAGGCAAGAGAACTGTTTGAATTTCAGGTCTTGGAGGGGGATGTCATCCAGCCCCCAAAACATGAAAACCACTATCCACAGACAAACATGGTTATTTATAGCTTTAGATTTGTAGATAACATTTTTTTTTTCGTTGTTGTTGAGGCTTTTAAAACCACAATGAATAAATGATGCCCTGCTTTTTGAACTTCATTCCAGCAGATGGCTTTGGTTAACAGAGGCAGATTTCTTTGAACGACTCTCATTAGGAAATGTCTTAAAAGAAATATATATATACTGTCACTGTAAGTTATACTTAGGGATGCTTTGTGTCAAACTCATCTATCATTCATTGCTGCCCAATGTAAAATAAATGTAGGACACGAAACACTGTCACATCATAGTCTTTTCTTTCAGTGGCAGAGATGGGACGCTAAGATGCACAGGGGAGGATGGAGCTAGAGGGTCATAAAATTTTCAGATATGACTATAGTAAACCTCTTTGGTCTCTGAGTATATACTTATATGTGTGTATATACATGTATATAAATTCTGAGAATGCCTGGAAAGCCTTGCCGACAGAAATGCTCCTGTTCCAGGGGTGTAGGAGTGCTGAGACAACTGTTTCGCCTTTTGGTCTTTCTCTCTCATGCCTCCATTTTCATCACCACATCATTCCATCTCAGTTTGTGTTCCTGGGATCAAAAAAACTTGATATCATTCATAAACCCTGCCATCATTGTCTCCTCTTCTTTCAACAAAAGCACCCTTATCACTGTAACGGTGGCAAAACGTCAAACAGGACAACTGGTGAATGAACATGACCCTGTTTTAGTGTCATTCACTGCATGTGCAGTTTAATTCATGAACAATTGATAACTTCTAAAAGTAGCTGGTCCCATATAGACACATACGTAGTTGCATGCTTTCATGAGTAGATAGTTGCAGCTCCATGAATGGCCTTTGTAAGACTGCAATACTGCTAGTGATGTTGCTGGAACAACTCAATTCAGCAATTGACCTGAAAAAGCAATATTAAAAAACTGGAAATATCCACTTTTTTTTCCAGCCATCCACTATTGATCCATACATTTATCCCCTCATGCATCCATCCATCCATCCGTACTTTAAAACATCCATCTACTTACCTATGAGGATGAGCATGCAGACCAGTAGTGCTATAAGCGCCCCGGGGCTGAGAGCTGCACTCATTACATATGCAGTGGCATTGCAGGACTGGATGGCTCCCTCTGTGTGAGCAAAGGAACATGGGTATTTACAATAAACTTTATTCAATAGTAGTTATGACTTAATACATTTGGACAAGGATTAAGCACTTTAAAAAAAGCAACAACAACATTCTAATAGCTGAAATCACATTCTGGGCTTTTTTGTCTTCAAATGTCACATCTAGTGTTATTTTGCTCTCCTCAAACATGAGCTGATAAGAATTGTTTGTTTGCCAGAACAATAGCATAGGTGACCTTTGAGCAGTGCTGCTGCTGATGCAGATGGTGACATTGATGATAATGTTAGTAATGGTGTAACTCCCCCTCAGTAGCTCTCACCTGTGTCACAGCCACAGACGTGTATGGTTAGGGTGCCTGTGGAGCTGAGGGAGGGGGGCCCGCTGTCCACAACCAGGATGGGCAGGAAGTACACATTCTGCTCACGGCGGTTAAAGCCCGACCGTTGGGTCCGGATTCCAGCTGTGTCGTCTGAGTGGGTGGTTTGTGTTTGTGTGGGTCAGACAGACAAAGCAAAGTGGAGAATCACAAATGAGTGACTTTTGAAAGAACAAAATCAGTTTGTCTCCTCTGATGTCTATTTTTTTTTATATCAACTGCAACAACATTGATGAAACTCCATCCACTGTGAATTTCCTTGCCTGACTTTTGTTTTACCTTCTTTGAATGCTTTGACAGCATTGATAAAAGAATTAATGACCTAGTTGACATTCCTAAAATGTCAAATACATGAATAATAATTTTCCAGATTTTGACAGTGTTAAATGTTTGTTATTTGATGCACAAACCAGAATTCGATGTACTTGTGGCAAACCCCCCCCCCCCAAAAAACAAAACATAATTTACCATCCTTAAAAATATTCTGAATAAGTTATTTGTCATACAATCATGCACAGTTCAAGAACTCTAGTTGCAAGGGTAATATAACTTTGGGCTTAATGATTCCACCATGGAGGTGAATGTGTGATTACATTTATCATGTTTTTTTTTAAGCAAACAAAAACAGGAGAGAAAATGAGTGAGAGAGACACTGTTTGAAATTAAACGTCACCGGTGTATATATGAGTGTTCTCCCGGAGACATAGACAAATGTAACTCAGGGCAAGAGAGGAGGTTTTGACAAATAGAGTCAGAGAAGCTTAGTGGGTAGACCTGCACAGAGGATAGCAAGCAATCCATCTCCCAGATCATATATCACCCTCATCCACGTCACCCTGGAGCTTTTCTGGCACATGTAGAACAATCTTCATATTACTGTTTATGTCGGAAACATTACACCCCTTAGTTTGTCCTTTTGACTTTTACGTGACATTCTCTTACACCAGCCGTCTGCTTGTGAAAACAGAGTCTGCTCTCTACTGTATGTTTGACATGCTAATATATTTAGATTGAGGCATCTTGGCATCTTTGTTTCAAAAACAAAAAAAACAACAAAGTTTTATCTATTCAATCAAAATATCCTTACACATCCACCTTTCAGCTCCGAAGTTCTAAAGTATAGAGCAAACTAAGTTTTTTTCAATATTCAAAAACTTGCTAATTGCTATAAGGCATGACGTAGGGCTTATGATACTGACCAAGGAAGCGGCAGTAGTTCAGTCCACTAGGTCTTTGGCCGTAAAGACCAAAAAGTAAGTATGGAGTGTGAACTGGTAGCTGGAGAGGTGCCAGTTCACCTCCTGAGCGCTGCCAAGGTGCCCTTGAGCAGGGCATCAAACCAAACAAGCTGCTCTTAGGGTGCTGCATATCTGCTAGTCGCTCCACCATCTCTCTTTTTAATTTGCATGCTTGCAGGCCCTTTGTGTATGTATGTGTGTGTGTGTGTGTGTGTGTGTGTGTGTGTGCGCGCGCGCAATCTCTGGCCCATATATGTATAAAAAGAGTGAAAAACACTGATCTTTGATCACGAAACAAGACACAGTATTGGCATGAGAATTCAGATCAGTTTATGCACAACACAGAATAAAAACCTTAAAAAAAAAATATTTATCTATGAATTATGTCAAAGGTGCATCATATAAACATGAGGTTTACACATTTACGTATGAACTACCCTCCATCCAAATTGAGATTTAGGCCGAAGTAGTCAATGAAGTAAATGCTTGTAAATAAATTCACATTCATTTTTTATTTTCATTACACTCATTTTCACAGCAGTCCATTCAATAACTTTACTATTATTCTCTATTCTTTTTACATATGAAATTCCTTTTTAAGGGTAATATTGGACATTTCCTGGTAAAATGGTGACAGATTGTCACATTACAGCAAAGTTTATTTTGTTAAGTTGAGGTTGTGCTCCAGAGGCTTAAAAAAAAGTTTAGCAACATGGAGGGAAAAAATCCTTTTCATCATTGTGAGTCAAGGCTTGGAGACATAAAGCAATGTGAGGCCATGATGGGAAAAGAAGAAGTGACAGATTGAAACTGACAGGTTGACAAATGTGTCCATGAAAAGAGACACCACAGTGCATAAAAAAGAGGTGGGAGGATAAAAAGTATGTTGGCAGTAGGGGGTGGGGTTGTTTGCATTTCACCCAAATATACTATAAATGGTCTGCGGTATTGTTTGTTGGTGAGTGCATGAAATAAATTTGAAAAGAAGATGTTTCATTTACTTTGAGCATACATTTCTTAATTATTATTCCTAGCAATTTAAACATAAATTCCTTCACTAATACCCTACCAAATACCCTTATACTCACCATTCCAGTATTTAATTTATGTAAAAATCCACAGAAACAATTGCAAAAAAAGGTGAAAAGTGTTTTTGCATGACATTGTTATATTTGAAACAACATCAGGATGAGCACTCCTCCTCTTTTGCCCATTTATGCACAGGTTGGACTTTGCAGCAAACCGGAGCTGCCTTTATATGGTGACATTTCTCTTGTCTGTCCCCTGACATTTTCCTGGTGTCAGATCAATCTTGATTTAGCCAGGTGTCACATCCACTTAGGCACACATATCTAATTGAGGAATCTGCATGCGTGTTTACAGAAACACAAGCACGCATGTCTTCTTCACAAAGCAAAGTCATTGCTCCATGGAACAGTGATTTTAATATTTTCCTTAGGGTGTGTATAAACATTGTGTGATAAGCTAATTTGACAATATCACTCATGAAAATCGTGATTTGTGAAATCTTCAAAAGTGGAATCGCTGTGTGAGCTCTTTATACAGCCATGAAGAAAAATCCATCCATCCATGCATCCATCCATCCATGCATCCATCCATCCATCTATCCATACATGAGATGACCATAATCATTCCTTGTACAGCTGCTATTTCTGCTTTGCATGTCACAGGTCTGCTGGAGCAAATCCCAGCTGACTACGGGTGAGAGGCGGGGTACACTCCGAATGCATGGCCAGTGCATTGGGAAGCCACGTGAAAGACAAACAACCACTCACACGCAGACTGTTGGTTATATGAACCCAAAAAGAATGCTCGCAGAGAAGGAGAGAACATGCAAATTTAACATCAAATCTAGAATATTCTTGCTGTGAGGTGACAGTGCTAACTACTGTGCTGCCCAGTATTATTATTATTATATTTATTATTATTATTATTATTAGATAGATACTTTATTAATCCCAGAGGAAATTGTACATATCCACTGCTCAGGCATTACATCACGAATAAATACTGGATTAAACACCAGGAGAAAAAGAAACACTGACATCTCAGGACATACTGCAAGACATACACTACACTAACAGACACATAGATAGATAGATAGATAGATAGATAGATACTTTATTAATCCCGGAGGAAATTGCATATATCCACTGCTCAGGCATTAAATAACAAATAATACTGGATAAACACCAGGAGAAAAGGAAACATTGACATCACAGGACATACCACAAGACATACATTACACTAACAGACAGGCACATGCAGCACTAACAGGACTTATATACTAAACTATAACTAAAATATAAACAGTATAAAAATTTAAAAATATTACAGTATTAAAATATAAACAGTATAAAATAAAATCTAAACAGTATAAAATTGAATTAAAATATAAAACACATGCAGCACTAACAGGACTTATATACTAAACTTTAACTAAAATATAAACAGTATAACATTAAAAATATAACAGTATTAAATTAAAATATAAACAGTATGAAATTAAATTAAATCCATTCAACCGTGCGCTGACCTCGCCACCTCCCCCCCGCTCCTCCTGAGAGAGTCATCGTACCCCCTGATGGCACGGGGCACGAAGGAGGACCTCAGCCTCTCTGTGGAGGCGCTGTGTGACAGCAGTCTGTCGCTGAAGGTGCTTCTCTGCTGGGAGAAGGTGGTGTGCAGGGGGGGGCTCGTGTTGTTCATGATAGCCTTAACTTTAGACATGGTCCTGCTCTCCAGAAGCGTATCCACAGAGTCCAGGCTCAGCCCGACCACTGAGCCCGCTCTGCGGACTATCGCAGTGTCATCGGAGTACTTCTGTATGTGGCATGTATCTGAGTCGTGCTTGAAGTCCGATGTGTAGAGGGTGAAGAGAATGGGGGAGAGAACGGTCCCCTGTGGCGCCCCCGTGCTGCTGGTCACCATAGAAGACAACAGTCCCCCATACGGACGTACTGGGGTCTGTCTGTTAGGTAGTCCGTAATCCAGCTAACGAGGTAGGGGTCCACAGCCATGGAGGTCAGTTTGTCCTGCAGGAGCCGGGGCTGGATGGTGTTGAAGGCGCTTGAAAACTCAAAGAAGAGCACCCTGATAGCACAGCCCCCGGTGTCCAGGTAGGAGAGCACACGGTGGAGGAGGTACAAGACAGCGTCGTCAACCCCAACCTTGGCCTGATAGGCGAACTGGAGAGGGTCCATTGCACCCTGCACCTGTGGACGCATGAGCTCCAGGACCAGTCGCTCTAGGGTCTTCATTACGTGGGAGGTAAGAGCGACCAGTCGGTGGTCGTTGAGCTCAGTAGGGCGTCCTTTCTTGGGTACAGGGACGATGCAGGAGGTCTTCCACAGCGACGGGACCCTCCCCAGCTGCAGACTGAGGTTGAACAATCGCTGCAGAGGGTCCCCCAGTTCCGAAGCACAGACTCGGAGGAGTCTTGGGGAGATCTTATTATTATTATTAATTATTGTTATAATTATTATTATAATTATAATTATTATTATTATTATTATTATTACTATTAATAATAATAATAATCTTTATTATTTTATTAGTCATTATTATTATTATTATTATTATTATTATTATTATTATTATATTGTTATTTTAATTTTTATTAAATTATTACTACAGTTATACAACTCCCATAGTTTCTCATTAAAATGTCACTATTTATTTGATCCAATAGATTTAAATCAAACACACTTTTGCGACGTGTCACATCAAACGCATCATTTATTCACCTACAAAAATTAAAGAAAAATATGGAGGAAAAAACTCCTTGGTTTCTAAAGCACTATCTGCCATAGCTGGTCAAGTCAGGATGCACAGCTGCTGTGCCATATGTTGTGGAATTAATTGTTCAATCCTATTCCCATCTACGGGTGGCACAGCAGCACAATGGGTAGCACTGCTGCCTCACAGCAAGAAGGTTTTGGATTTGATTCTTTTCTATGTGGACTTTGTATTTTCTCTATGTCTATGGGCTCACTCCGGGTTCTCCAATTTCCTCCCACTTCCAAAATCATGCAGCTAAGGTGAAGAGGTCACAACAAAACTGCCTATAGGTGTGAGTGGTTGTTTGTCTTGTGGCCCCTGGGATAAGATGGCATCTTATCCGGGGTGTACCCTGCCTTTCACCCATGGGATAGCTTCTAGTTAGGATCCTCCCATCCACAAGGATGAATGGAACATCCCATTATTATGTGCTTCATTACGATGTTGAACACTTGTTAACCAAGCTCATTTTTGCTGACCTGTACACAAAAATATGGCACCCTAAAAAAAAAATCCAATTAGGTTGATAATGTCATTTGCACAGACACTCATATTAATTTCAGTGAAAGACCTTTTCTATCTCTCTCACCTTTGACATCCCATAAAGTGAAGTGTCGATTGCTGGAGGCTTCTGGAGCCAGGGTGAAATAAAAGCGATGTCCAGATTGTGGCTCGTCTCTGTCCACCACACTGATGGTGTGAATCAGCTGAGGAAAGAGAAGGTAACCAGTGCAGAAAAAAAGGAAAGAAAAACACAAGAAAGAAAAAGAAATGGAGGTTAGAAAAAAAAAAATTCAAATTCATTTTTCATGAAGAAGGAAATGATGTGGAGTGACTTCACTTAAATGCAGCAGTATCAGACAGCTTCCTGTGAAAGTGCAGTTCAAAGGGCCTACAGTCACAAATACATGAAAGCCCCCTTTTGTTCAGAAGTTAACACAATAATAAAATATGTCTTAATGCTACAAATACAAAAACCACAACTGCTTTATGAAAAAGGCATATAGCACATAATGAGAACTTTCTGTCAGATGAAGCAAAGAACAAAATGCAAATGTGAAAAAAGAAACAGGAAAGAGGAAACAGAGTCAGCGAGGGTCTGGTCCCTCTATTCAGGGCAATCATTGTGATCAGCATTGAAAGATAAAACTCGACTGTGATCCAATTTTGAGAACTCTGTGCGGACACAATAAGGTGAGATAGGCTTCACTGTGAGTCAGGCAGACATCAAACACCCCCTGGAAATCCTTTCACTTTAACACAGACTTCTCTGTGACAGTTCATCCCTCTCTCATTCTGGTAATCTGCAGCCAGCGTCAAACTATAAATGATATTTTCACATCACATCCCTCTCCTGGTTTTCTCTTCTGCCGGCGTGATATGTTGCCCACATACTTCTTATTATTTTGATTTCCTCCACTTGTGTTGTTTACTGTGTAACACCAAAACCAAAACGACAATACATTTTTCGATGTAGCTGTATATAAAAAGCAAAAGATGTTGCAGGCGACATAAGGTGCAGAACAAATGCAGAGTTGTTGGAATATGTTTACAGGTAGCTTGCCTGTTCATTTTCTTGACATGAATGGAAAAAAAAAAATCAGATAGAGCAGCACGACAAGTCAAGCTAATGGATCTTATTCTCAGCAAGTTATTATGATCAGAAATACACAAAATATCATAATTCACCAAAGGTTTAAGTAAAAATCCGTTTTTGTATTTGAGAAAATTAAACATTTTCTTTCATACATCTGACAAAAAAATAAGTTTTTTGAAATACACAAAGAATTTTGTAAGTTATTTAGGTGGAAGTTGATCTTGTACTCTTAAAGAAGTTTTAAAATGTTGATTGTAAAATCAAATTAAATGACGCAAATAAAAAGACTGATGTTCATAATGAGACGTCTCTGATGTGAAAGAAAATTAAGGCTGATGCACTACGAGTTGCCCACCTATAAAGGTCTGAAGGCGACCCAGAATGAGACCAATAATGGCATGAAATAAAATATAAAAACATCCATTTACCTCAATTTTTGGAAACACTAATAATAAGAAAAATAAATAAAAATACATCCTGCTGGGCTGACGCTGCTGACAGCGTCCCTGACCTGCTTGGTGAACATGTGGCATGCCACTTGATTTCACCACAGTTGTATCACATTTTTTAAATCAATATTATTGCTACCACCATTGTTACGAGCATGGTTATAAAACTTTATATTATTAATCTTTACTGTTTATTTATTTTTCTATTGTTCTGTGTATTATGTATCCCAGTTCAATTTCACTCATAGGTTTTCCTAGACTGGAAGTATTTGTCCATCAGTGTCTCCATTGAGGGTGAGAATCGTCAGAGGGCAGGTTTGCTTCTAATTAAGGGACAGACTATAAACTGTAGAAGAAAAAAAATTAGAATAAACTAATAATATATAGCCGCTGTGCACTGGCGTCGTGCCCGGAGTTTCCCCTGCTTCTTGCCCAAGCCAGCTGGTATAGAATCCAGCTCCCTGCGACCCGATATGGTGGACAAAGCGGAAGAAGGTGAATGAATGAATAATATATAGCTTAACATGGAAGAATTCAGAATTAAAAATTAGACTAAACTACTATGAATTTAAAAATTGAGATGCAATGTGAAGCATTTTCTTCTGCTTCCTCTTTTGTTTGAGATGACTTTTATGTGAGGGGGGGGGGGGACCTTTTTGTTGCTCCGTGGATATCCTGAAGGCAGTGATTGATGCTCTTTAGTGGCCATCCTGACTGGTTCATAAAGACAAAGCCAGACTAGCTGTTTTAAGGTTTATATTGCACACACCCATGCTTTATGATGAGCAGATGTCTTATCTTGCTGTCCTTACCAAAAACGAAGTGAAGGTGTTCCATAAAATGTCAAGTTATAGATTAAAAAAAAAAAAGAAAAGAATAAAACCTATTCACCTTTAAATAATACCAAAATAAGTTTCAATATCACTGTTTTCAAAAGTATGGCTTGGACTACATTGTTGTGTCTATCACAGAAAGAAACAAGAGACAACAACTTTTTATTTTGTCAAACCTTGCAACCAGATTCTAAAATTAATTTTTAATTCAAATTTGAAAAAAGAAACAAAACAGCAAATCATAACAATTTTCTCACAACATTTCTCAATAAGCATAAAGGACAAAAGACCAGTATTATATTTGAGGGGATCAGCTCTTACATTAGATTTACATTACATTTACCTGAAGTAAATTATAGTTAGATCATCACCACACTGATTTACTTTGATTGAAAGTAAAAAAGAAAGGAACATATATGCTAACAAATCCTCAAAGTGACCAACAGCTCCATTCATTATTTTCAGTTGAAATCTCTTGACTGGTGTTTGTCCTTCCTTATAAATGCAATATAAAGCAGAGGCCATTACGCATCCATGATTACACCGTGATCTACGGAAAATGCAAATGACTGTCATATACCATTACAGCCATCAGCTTAACATACTCTGTGAATCCGTTTCACATTTGTTTCAGTTTGAAGGTAAATGAATAACGAGAAAACATCTAAAGCTTGATTGACCATTGAACCTGTTCTATTCTTTGAAGAAGAGTCATTGAAATGTGGTAAGTGAGCCACAAGCCACATCCTGCGACAGTGGCCTCAGCGGGGGGGGGGGGGTGTTCAGGAGGTATCTCTAGATGAAGGCAAACTGCTGAGGGTTACAGAGAGTGTGAAGCGAGAGAAAGAGAAAGTGAGTGTGTGGGAGTTTATTGAGCAACTACAGCAGCTCCTGAAAGCACAATTACCTAATTAGATTTCTATCTAGCAGTCTCCTTCTCTGACCCCCCCCCCCTCCTAAATCTCTCACATCTCAGGAACGCTTGTAAGACAGCACATTCCATCTACGCTGGAGGTGTCTGAAAGGTCAAGGTTGTAAGAGGGAGGCGGTTTCCCTAATCTCAGCAGAAAACAAAACAAAACATTGGATTTCTGTGCAAAATGTACATTAAACAGCACCTACTCATTTGTGATTAAACTGTGTGAGAATGGGTTTTAGAGAGCCTTACCACAATCGTGTTGTGACTGTTTAAACAATCAAGACTATACAAAGTCTTCAACCTTGCCCTATTCTTGCTTGTGAGTGAAAAAGCCTTTTTAAGAAACCCTCTTCACACAAAATTAAGATGATATCATCTATAATCACTTTACTTGTTAAGCAGTTTACTGTAAACAGTAAAAAAAACCAATAAAGCAACCAAAAACAGTGACCTTATGCTGTTCACTCTGGACCGTTTGGTGCCCCTCGGTGTCCCTCAGCTATTTGCTGCCCTCCTATTTTGTTGCTGTAATTTGTTATCTGGCCCAATGAAATCAATTTGTCATTTAAGTAATTCAATTCAAGTGATCACAGGGATTCCCAGGGAAGTTCTGCAACTGGAAAACTATCCAGTTCTTTATTTGCAGCAAAGTTGTACCAGAATATCTGATATTGTCACTGTCGTGAGCTTGAAGCTGTTGCATATATTCCACAAATGCCACACGGCCTCGCGCTGTTGGGTTTTGGGGACACAGCATCCTCCAGATGCACTCTGATCTGTGTGAGTACTATGGGATGCTACAGGTGTTGCGATGGATGCTGATTACGGCCTGGTTTGATGAGCTGATGGCTAGCATTGGAGGCAGGATTGTGTACAAACCACAAGCTGCAGAGAACCTGGATATTTGTCCCGTCATCTATGATGGCGCCCACTTCTTTACCCGTGACAGCAACCACTTCCAGGCTTAAAACAACTGATGAGCATTAATGTGGCAGGAAAGGAAGCCAGCAGAATGTTGCAGGATTTTTTTTTTTTAATCTGGGGCTCTGGTGCTGTTGGACATAGCCCAAGTGATTTGTCTCATGGATAATTTTTCACTCATTCATTCATTTACATTGACTATGTATGCAAACATGTTGCTAGTGGATGAAAGAAAGGTCCGGACTGCATGCAATTTTTACTACAGTAATATAATTCATGGTTTAGGCTTTATGTGTCCATGTGAATAAAGAGTGAGAGAATAGCATGTATAGTAGGTCATATGAACATCGATTACATAATTCCTCTTTACACTTATCAGAAAAACCTCCAATGTCACTTTTTGTGTTGTGGTCGCAAACATTTCAAGCTTGAAGAATTTCTACCCTTGGAGAATAACAATTTATGTTCCATCAAACATCATGCGTGAAGAATTGCATCAACCAAACCTGAGCTTTTTATGTGGTAAACAACATACATACAAGGACAACATTAACCAGCGGTGGCTGGTCAGTAAAGGATGCCAGTGCACCCTCCCCAAATCACACAGCAGCATGCACACAACAATACATTTGTGTTTTTATTATTATTGTTGCTGTCGATAATAATAATAATAATAATAATAATAATAATAATAATAATAATAATAATAATAATAATAATAATAAAAAATAATAATGGTAATAATAAATTCCCCTCATCTGGGGGAAAGAAAAAGTGATAAGGTCATAGACATCACTGCAATCTAATGTATGCATTTAAAATGATAATTACAGTAATTATTCAACAACAAAGTAGCAGTGTGTGTTTTTGCTACTTTTACTTTTTGCATTAAATTGTATTGGGATGTTTGCTTAAATTGTTTGGATATGGCACAACCCCACTTAGACAATTTTTCACCAGCAAACATAGACTTCAGTCTGTGCAGTCTTTTGTGTATTTCTGATTCATCATTTACATTTGTGAGACAAAAGGAAGAGGAATTTGTTTTACCAGTACAGCAGATGACTCACTCAGTCTATGACTCACAAAGCAATGTCTGGCAGAACTGGACACATTATAGTCTTTGCTGGTCTGCTTCAGTCTAATGTGTATCTGTGTATTTCTTTTCTCTATATGCTGGAGGTGGGGAAGTGCTGGCCTTACCTGCATATGATGTGATGTGTTGGGTGATTCAGAGAGGTTTAGTATTTAGCGATTTCAAATTGAGTCTCTCAGGGGTTAGAGGTTGGCAGTACTATAGCTAAACTGAGGTGATCCGTTGCAGTGACCCACTCTGCCAGCTGTGAGACGGCAGGACAGAGCTGACAGGCCCCCACTGCCCCAAGCCATACTTAGTATTTGGCATTCAACCCAGCCTTTTTTCTCCTATATGATATCTGTCTCTCTGCATTCAGTCAGAGAAATACCATGAGGTTGGTGAGGAAACCGCAGAGATGAAGAGATTGTATTCAGATTACGAAGATGCACGAATCAGGTGCTGAATCCAAAACGGTAAAACATGTGAGGATAAAGTAAAGTATATTTTTTTACTAATGTAAACCTTGTATTATTTTTATCTGACAGAAAGTTCACATGGTTATTGATGCTTTATCTAATACATTTCACGGCAAATTAAAAATCTTATATTTAATTATCATTAAAGATAATTATCGTCAATAATTGATTTGTTAACATTGTATAGATAGTTTTATATTAAACCTACCAGTTCATGCACTTAATTAAAAAACAAAACAATAATACAGCTATTAACAAAAGCTCAATTATGATCAAATCAAAACTGCGTATAAAGGTAAATATAGTATAAATTGATTAAAAAAGCATTCAATTATTATATGATTACTAGCATGTCTTGTATATATATAGGGGATGCACTTATAATGGCAGTGTTAAAACAAGTAAATACTTTCTGGTTCAGAAGACAAACGTTTCTCATTTTGAGTACGCAGCCTGACAATTGTAAGTACACACCTCTGAATACCCAAACATCTGCATAGTTTACTCCAGGAGGAAACTTTATGAGATCACATGATTATACATCTTGTGTTCGACATCACCTTGTATACCATCTTAAAATATACGCGAGCATAGCAAGCATAAAGGTGAGAAAACTCAGCTGAAAACCTTCCTGTTACAATGGATAAAAGATGCCAAATGAAAAGAAATAACAACAAAACTAGAAATAAATCTCAGCTACTAATGAGGCAGCTATATAGGCTCTATGCTGCTGATGTTAACAGGCCATCACTGCAGTGTAAATTACTCAGTGTAAGATAAGAAACCAACATTTTCTCCCATCGCCTAACAGCTACAAAGCCTGCCTATATTACACCTTTGGTGTGAGCTATTCCTGCAAAACAAGATGATTGACTTGTAAAAAAAGTTTGAGTACCAAGTTTACAACAAAGTGCAATTTAGCTAAGAGAATTGTTTTAAAGGTATTGTACTAACCCAGAGGGGGAAAAAATGCACAGAATTGTTTACCAAATATCTACTGAAACCAATTTATGTACAAACTGAGGGAATGTGTGACCTATATAATGTATTTGATTAAATACATTAAAAAAAATGAAGTGCATATAATTCCAAGATTTGCATAAAAATATAAAGATACCCAACAGACATGGATGCGAGTTTCTCATTCTGTCTTGTTGTTAAGTCCCTTAAGAATTTCTTTTTTGCTTTTGAACATCCTGCAGAGCACCCCTCAAAGGCCGCTTAAATCAAAGGTAAGATGCTACTTAACATTTTTTGTCACGGCTCTGGCACCAACTGTATCTCAAAGCAAAAAACTGCTCAGCTTCTGTCATTTTTTATTTTTTTAAATTTAATTCTCTTCCAACCTTTTCCCCCCTCCCTTCACATGCATTCTCCCCCCTAAACACAAACAAAATAGATTGTGTTTCCAACTCTCAAATGGGATCAAACCCAACCACAGTTAAAAGGCTTAGGTTAATCTGATTTTCTCTGCGGTTCCAATGAAAAAACTAGACCTGAGCTGGGGGGATGACACTTCATGAACCAGACTGAGTTGATAACAAAGCGCACAACAGGAGACAATGGAATGCTCCTCATTACCTTAGTAAACCGGGGGTTGATCTGACATATTAAAAGTGTGACAGTGAAAGCTGTGTTTATACGGTATGCGAGTGGGTGTGTGTGTATAAGCATTTATTGTGGCGCACAGCTGCACAGGAACATGGATGGTTGATTGTATTTGTCATCTAATTAGGAGAGAAAAGAAGAGCCAGGCAGTTCAGATGAAATGGACAGGAAGATGAATGAACTTACCAGCAAACAGATGAGATGGATGCATTGATGATTATGTGGAAAGAGTTCTTTGTACAAGGATTGGAGGTCACTCGAAATCTGCAAAAAAACTTTTTCTCATTTGGTTCCCATTGCACGTAAAAAACAGGATTTGGGCATAAATCAGGTCCTGCTATCAATCAAGGGATATTCATAATGCTTCAGCGGTGGGTTTTAGCTAATTTGCAAAAGCACCCTGGAGCTAAAAGACCACTCTTCTATCAAGAGGTCTGAATCTCGAGCCAAGCATCTTGACAGTAGATTCAATTGAATTGAAGTATATTGGGTGTGCTGTTTGCTCTAATTAATGCTGTGTGTGTAGCAGGCTTATAATGAGGGTGAAAGGGGTCAGACTCTGAACAGAGCAGCAACAGTCCCTTTTACCTCTGGATGTTCGTTCTCACAAAGGTCAGGTTAGTTGAGCAACAAGCATGTTCTCTGTGTCCACAGGCATGTGCACAAAGAAAAGTGTTTGACATCTGTTCCAGGAGAAAAAAAAACCTTTTTTTTTTTAATAATGGTTGTTTTCAATATGTTGCTTTCCTAACCATGCTGGACTACATCATGTCAAACAACAGCGATGACTTCTGCACCATCGTGCTGCAGCTCCATTTTTCAATTCACATGCATTATCAACACCCCCCCAAACTCAATCAATTAATTTTTGAAACCCTTACCCTTGAGGCTTCATCCCTTAAATGATAGTCATTTTGAGAAGTGAACGATGGATGAAAGCAAGATCTGAAAAATCCCAGGGCAACCATTTTAAACAAATAAGCTTTGGATTGATTAAATCGCTTGACAATTTATCATTCCATTTTGAATTTCACATCTGATTTCACCAGTCCATTTTGAAATTAATTTGCATTTTGACATCTAATTTTTCTAGATTTTGCCCCACATAATATTGAGCAATATTAGAAAGGAAAATATTGGGTATGATCTGATGTGGTCCTGTCTGGTCTCATCTTACAAACCAGAGGTATTCAATTAAAACTTATGGAGGTCCAGTTATTTAAATTTCCTTTTAGTAAAAGATCTGAACCCAAGTCCAATCTGCGTCTTACAGCTGGCCCCTATGTCCACGTTTTCATGGGTTCGACAATATTTATTGTAAATTTTCAATGAAGGATATGTTTAACTGATTACACAGCTAGCTCTTTTACCATAAATAAAAGTAGACCCAGACAAATAAATGTAAAGCCTGTATGTGAGATTGAAGAACACACAAACCTCAGAATTTAAAAAAAATTGCAAAGCGCAAACAGGGTTGATTAATCCTAAAGAACTGAAGGCCTACACTTCCAATAAAATAAAAGCATTAAAATCTTCAGAAAGCCATAATTAAAAAATGGCTCTTTCAGTGAAAGAATGCAAGCAGTTTTCTTAATGAGAGAAAGGGGCATGTGGCCTGCCATTAATTTAAATCTTTGTTGGAATGGACTCAGCGCCATTCTCAAGCAGACAAGCAGTTGTTCATTGGTGAACCTAGAACGGTACTTGTTTTTGATAATGTTCATGGTTGAAAAAGTTGACTCACAGCTGTAAGTCGATCCAAACATCATCAAGGTGTGTAGTGCTACTTTAGTTAGACCAAGGAACACACTCTCAGACACAATCTGTAGCCAGGAAGTATCAGGGTCGGTTGCCTCAAAATCCTCTCCTAATGCAGCATCTCCTTACAGATCAATGATCTCTAGCTGGAGAGATCCTAGATGTGCCCACTTGAATGTCTGTGTCACCTACTTAAAAATATTTGTGAAGGAACCTGACATACACCAAATGCTGGGCATTATCAGTAACATCTGTAAATGTATCAATGGCTAAAGACATGCATGGTAGGTATGTAGAATGGGTTGATATACAGTAGGTAGGTAGGTAGACAGGTAGGTAGGTAGAATGGGTAGATATAGGTAGGTAGGTAGGTAGGTAGGTAGGTAGGTAGGTAGGTAGGTTGGTAGGTAGATAGGTAGTAGGGCATTACATCCTTCACTTTCTGTCTCTGTTCTATCCTCAATGCTTTTAGCAAGCCAGGATCTTTTTGCCGGTAATCATGTCTGTTTAATTAGGAGCTGAAGGTTAATGTGGGCTCACATAGATAGGAGAGGGAGTCAGGTGGAATGAGGGAGATCCGCTCAGACAATGTTCAGGGACGGGGCAGGCAGGCAGTGCTGCAGAGGCACATGGGGGCTATAAATGCTGGAGTCAGAAGATTGGGGCGTGGCAACTGTGGGGACACTTGGGTGTCATGACTCATGTTAATGCCCCTGCCAGCATGGCTGCTCTATTTCCAAGCCTTGCTTGTAGCATTCTCCCTTTACAAATTGGCCGTAAGTGTGAATGTGCCTGGTTGTTTATCTTTCGTGTGGACCCGTAAGGAGCTGGCATCTCAGCCAGAGTGTACCGCGCCTCTTCGCTATAGCCAGCTGAGATAGGCTCTAGCGGACCTACGACTGACTAGGCGGATAAGCAGCTGTAGACAAGACGATTGCAGACATCTGGACTTTACTATTTTTAAAATTTTCTGCATCTAAGCTTGTGCCTGAGGAAATGTTAAAGGTGTCTTTTTATTGCAAGGCAAATCAATCCACTAAAGCTAGCATGTCGACTAGACAGACAAAGTTCATCCTGTCCTTTCTATATCTCAAGGTGGCTATAGAAAGGACAGGACCTTACACCACCATTAAGGACCTTAAACCTCCTTAAGCTGTGGGATGTGTTCGAATTATCAATATTTCATAGTCTCCCTCACTAGTCCAATAAATCAATTTAACCTGGGAAATATTCACACACCTACTTCGAGAAAGTTGGTCTATTTAAATAATCCATTCCTACACTCTTACAGAATGTTTAAATCACTTTTGTATGGAAGAAAAGTTGCAGGAGTAGCCATGAGTCGTAACACAGCGCACACACAGATGCTTCTCAGCCAATAGCATGTGTGACGGTATCACGTGACTACCTACTAAAAATCTGCGATGCAATGAAGCAGTGCATCTTGAAGCACAAATAAGCGAGGGATTACTGTATTTCAAATCAGAAAATTTGTTATAATATACTACTTATGGTTAAAATTCTAATATTTCTGACCTTATTTTATATCAACTTAGTTCTTTAAACAGATACAGTATATTCTTCCAGTTGATTTTTTTTTTTTTTTTTTTTACATATTCATGAGTATACTGATGTTGTAGGACTGTATTTATCTCATAATCAGACTTAACTCTTTACTTAACTCTTTTCAATACATGTTGAATGTATTCACAGAAACAGAAACACAACATGAACGAGTCGGTTTACAACTTCCTGTCTGGATGAAAGTTAGAGCTGGCTCAGAATAATCCTTCATTTTGTTGCTGCTAGGGGATTTCCCAGGATCCTATTATCATCACATCATTATTATTATTATTATTATTATTATTATTATTATTATTATTATTATTATTATTATTATTATTATTATTGCTGTTATTATTTTTTCTGAACAGTTCTGCCTCTGTCCTCCTCCTAGGCCTGGGACCGCTTTAAGGTATTAAAATGGTTTTCCTAGTCACTCATTTTAGAAATGTATGCAACTGCTGGGTCATATGAGGTTATTAATGCAAGGTTTAGTACTGCTTTGTCTGGAAAGTGATATGAATCACTTGGTGATGGACATACTGTTCTTACTATATATGTAGTTTATGTACTCTGAAAATATGAATGAAAGAATGAAAGCCTTTCACTTGATGTTTTTTCATTTTTTTTTAATCAATGATGAAATAAAGGATCTATTTGTGAGTCCACTCTAACTAGATGAGCATAATGTTCAAATAGCATTTTGAACATAACAAATAACAGACATACCTGGCCTGGTTTGGCATCTTCACATATCGAGGCTTCGTACGGTGTGGCCAGCTCAGGAGGATTGTCATTTACATCCAGAATCCGAACACTCACAGCTGAATGGGACGCCATGGTGTCATTATCTACAGAACAGATGGGAAGCAAATATACAAACGATCTGTTAAGGTACATATTTGAAACTGCAATGACCTGAGGCAGATTTTTCTTTGCATGGTGTTTTAGCTGCATCTGCAACTACAAAATGCAAAGTAAGTGTAAGTGTGAAATAAAGCCTATTGATGAAAATTCTTGGATATAGCAGAAATAACACACGCACACACACACACACACACACACACACACACACACGCACACACACCACCAACTGGCAACTGAATAGCTGAAGTTCTGAGACTGGCTGAGTGCTTCCCAAGTACCAGGCTGTGCACATTGGAGGGGTTTCAGTCTCAATGACCTGCTTTTCACTTACACCCAAAGCATATTTTTACATTTCAATTCCTTACCATATGTGCATAACTACAAGCATTGGGTTGTAATCAGTGCCAAAATGAACCTGAGTACACAGAAGCCCTTTGGTCCAATATGTTCAGTGTAGATGTTGACAGGGAGTTCCACACTAATGTTGGCATGATTTTCTCACATGGGGCTGTTGTGCACAAGGTTGGACAAGACTCCAAATGTTCCTCTTTTCTGACTCCGGTACAACGGAGACAAGACTTTGAGACTAAAACGGATGCAATTTCCACAAGGAAGCAGATATTTGTTTTCTCGTTGTTGCTGATCTAGTTTTAATCTAGCGCCTCGGCAAAATTCCACCCATTACCCGAATAACACTTTTTGGCACCAAGGTGTGACATAAAAATAATAGCAATCCCATTTTGTTCTCAAGGTCCACTCTATGTGATAATAACATTCCAGTATTTAGCTTTTTAATGGCGTGTTTGTGGTACACCTCAAGACAAATGATTATAAATTGATGTCTTTGACACAATAGCAAATGTATTTCCGTAATTGTATTTCTTACGCCACTTTCAATTAGATATAACACAGAGAAAAACAGCAGGATGCATTCTCTAGATATTTTCTTAATAGGCCAGAATACAACCGTGGGAGTACAGAAAATTATGCAATTTTTGCAGTCAAAACCTACTTCAAATTAACTACACATCTCTTTGAATCTCAAGTTCCATTTTTAATCATATCATTTCTAATGAACCTTCCATTTCACTAATAAAATATGATGTACCAACACAGATGGTTGTCGCAATGCGTGTGTGTGCGTATGTCTGCATATGTTTGTGTGTTTGTGTGTGTGTGTATAAGTGTATGAACAACATGACAAAAAAAGAGAATCTGCGTTAAATAACTGATCTGGTTTCTCCAATATTTTGTGCTGGATTCCAGTTTTAACAACATGCAGCTACTGTCAGAAACTCATGACAAAAGCTCCACAGGATGGCTTTAAATTGCTGTAATCATCATTTGAGCAATCTCATATTGTGAAATATTGATGAATATGTATACTGTATGTGCGCTTGAGTGTGAAAAATGAACAAAGAAAGAAAATCTGTGTTAAAATTAAGTAGAATAGGAGAAAAATAAAATGATTTTAAACAACATATCTTTAAACAGCTGAAGTACTGTAAGATAATTATTGCCGAAGCGGAAAACATATTTTGTTAGAAAAAACAAGAAAATGCTGTCTGTTTTTGTGCTTGTCTGTAATGATATTGGATAATGTTCTGTTTTTGTTAGCTACAAATAGCAGTTCTCATTAGTTTTATGCTTTTGTGTGTTTAACAGGTTGATGCCTCTGGTGACAGCCATGTCTTGCAGGCCTGTGTTTTCAGATGATCGTCCATGAGGGTCTTCCTCTGTCAAGACTAAACAGGCTTTTTCTAATTACTGTACATCAATTTTAATTATTATTATACTCTTAATTGACGAAACTAACAACTAATGAGAAAGCATTTATTTCATCATTTAATGAAAGCTAAGACATGTATTTTATATTTGTTTGAATTTACAGAAAGACTGGTGGTTTCTTCCAGTGTCTTCCTCACCATTCTTCAATTTCTTTTAAACTGTGACTTCTTATATATTCTATTATATAAATACTGTATATACTACTAATACAGTAAAGTATATTGGTATATACTTTACTGTATTAGCAAAGTATATACCAATACACGAAGAAAATAGTTTTTTTGTCCGTACAAACAAAGCAAGAGATGATAGAAAAGCATGAAAAAGTGATGCGTTTGGTTGATCTCTCCAAAGAATATGGCCGTAATGCATCTATAATCACCACGTTATTAAAACAAAAGGACGTTTAAGGAGTTTAAGGCATCGCGTGGGTGGTTGGAGAAGTTCAGAAGGAGGACTGGATTCAATCTGTTCTTCATGGTGGGGCAAGAGAGCATGAACCAAAGAGGGCAAAAAACAATGAGGACAGCAGTTAAAAGGTTAATGACCATTATTTTATTCTTTACTCTATTCTTTGTTTTTCACATTATGCACAACTCTCATTTATTGTGTAATAATCTAGTTGTAACATGTATTTGTTACGTTTTGATGCATTTTTATGCTTAATAAAACATTTATGTCTGAATTTTGGGGGGCTTGGAATGGATGAGGGCATTTGCATCGAAAACGCGTCTGTACTTACAAAATTTTCTACTTACGAAATTTCTTCCAGAACCAATTAATTTCATAAGTAGAGCTAGCACTGTATGTAAACTAATATATAAATACTCATAAATACTAATATATATATATATATATATATACACACACATACATACACCGTATGTATATATACCGTATGTATATATACCGTATACTGTATGTATTGTATGTATATATATATACCGTATGTATATGTATAGAAGATATATATATATATATATATAAAACACTATCATATTATATATGATAATTCACATTGAGTAGTTACCTTCTACCTGCCAAACATACTCTTAACATATCATAAAAATTTTGTGGTTGTTGTGTAATCCTGATATCACATAACAAACCAAACAAACAAACAAACAAACGAACATACAAACAAAAAAACAGAAAAATGTGTCAGGGGAAACTGTGGTTTTAAGCTTGGGGCAGGTACTGTATTGAACAGGGACAGATTGGGCGGCAGTGGCTCAGTGGTAAAGCGGGCGGTAGAGCAGGTCGTCCTATGATTCAAGATCGGCGGTTCGATTCCCGCTCCCGCCCCCCCCAAAATATACCCGGAGGTGAGCTGACAGTGGGAGGTGTCAGCTCATCTCCGGAGCACTGCCGAGGCACCCTTGAGCAAGGTGCCGTCCCCTTTACAAAAAAATTGCTCATTTGAGGCGCACCAAGAAGGAGCTGCCTGCCACTCTACCTCCCCTGCATGCCTACAGGCCCCCTTGTGTGTGTGTGTGTGATACAGGGGCCTGTACTCACATGTATGCATGCGTTTGTAATCAGTAGCTAGAGTGTGCTGTCTTAATTTCCCTTCGGGGATCAAACCAGTATATAAAATTAAAAAAAAAAAAAAAAATTAGAGTATCCAGTCAATTTTCAAAACACAACATCAAGGGCAGATTTGTGATTGTCAAAATAGTCAAAGAAAAAAAAAACACACACATACACGCACAAACTCACACAAACAATTTTGAACAATCAACTTTGCAGAGAAATTCTACAGCTATGCGTGTGGCTACAGAGTTCTGCCTACCATTTGCACAGCTGCTAATGAATATATTGGAATGTATATGAATACATTAGCAGAATTCCTACATCAATGCAGGGTTTAATGTACTGCTTTTTGCAACAAAAATATAAATTCTTCACAACTGAGAAATCTCTTCTCCTCTTCATCCAGTTCTGTCCTCACTCTGCCCAGAATGAAAACTGGTAATCATCAGACGTAACACATTTTAAGTTTTACTTCCCAGAATTGAAAAAGGATAAAACAATGTCTACCCACCCCAAAACTCCCTCCACGAGGAAAAAAAAAAAAAAAAGATTTATTCAGTGAGACAGATTCATTCATCTGGACCAAGTGGTGCTGTTCTAAATCTGTCTGCAGATAGTGGAGAAGAATGAAAGGATTTCAACAGATTATTGGCACGTTCTGTATCTGTGCAGTGCTCACCAGCTGCTGCAAATGTTTCAGCAGAGCAGTGTAGTCAATCTCTTTGTCACTGAATTACACTGACATAACTTCAGGGAAGACAGATAAAGGATGCAAGAGTGTGCATATTTGTCTTTGCTAACATGTGTGTGGCTGCTTGTAACTGTGTGTCTTGCTCCTTGTGACTAAATGGTTTGGGATTACTCTGCTGTAGTAACACATTTGGGTTTAACTGTCACTTTTGTGAGGGATGTTACATTTCGATGCAAACTAAGCATCACCATTTTTGTCTGCTCTCTCCTCACATTCAGAATCAGCTTTATTGGCCAAACAAAGGAAATGACTCCAGTTTAACTTGCTTACAAAGTATGAGGTGTTTTAAATTAAGTTAACAAAAAATGGAAAGACAGAAACATGACAAAACACAAACTTTGGAAAAGTGGTAGCCCAATGAGGTTGATTAAGTTGTAGCAGTAGAACAATTGAATAGTGCAAGAAATATGCATGGAAGTTATGTTATAAAGTTGCAGTCTGACTACTAAGAAGTTCACCAGAGTGACACTGTGAGGAAAGAAGCTGCCCCTGTGTCGGGTCGCTGAGAGGATTGTGTAACACTAACCAGAGGGGAGGAGTTTGATGAATTTGTGACCAGGATGTATGAGGTCTACAAACAAGTTTTCTGCCTGATTGCTGACCTTGGGCGAGTACAGGTCCTGGATGGTGGGAAGGTCAACACAAATCATCTGCCCTGCAGACCTAATGGTGTGTTGCGGTCGGGTTAAGTCCTGTTTTGTGGCAGATCCAGACCAGACAGTTATTGATGAGCTAAGGTCAGAATGAATGATGACCGTTGAGATGATGATCAGCAACGCCTGAGATGGATTGAACTTTTTGAGCTGTCACAGGAAGTACAACCTCTATAGGACTTTCTACATAGACAGTGTCTATGCATGGGTACAACTAGAATGTCTATGTAAATGTGGGGGCGGGTTCAGCTCCATTAGCCATTATTCTTCAGTTGCATGGCTCTTATTATATGCAATGAATTATAATATTTTTATTTCAGCCTGAGTTATTTTGTGTACATCTTTACTTTTCAATTCAACCAGAAAAAAAAAAAAAAAAGCCGGAGAAACTAAATAACTGAAAGTACTTAACTAATATAGCCAAGTTACAAGGCAAATGACTTGAGGCAAAATAAACAATCCCTAATCAGTTTTTGTCAAAGATAAATGTTATGACAAAAGATTCAGGTGAAGATTCCCTTATGCAGTGACAGCCACTCATTTCCATTACAATGTGCAGCCAATAAATATAGAAAATCATTTTCATTGCAATCCATATGAAACAGGTTTTGCAAGTGGGGATACACACGACTAATACACCGAGGACAACCAGGCGTTCTTCCAAATGCATAGGTGTTCTCTGTGCTGCGAATATTCATTAATTTTCATGACTATAAAACAAAATGTTAGATAAAATGAACGCAAACAACAATCTTGTGAAACCTATCGCACAAAATAAACACATAGACCACACAACAAGCTTTCTCCATCTAAACACCGGCTCAACACAAACAACGTCTTTCTGTTGTACCCGTGCTAACATCAACATTAATATAAGAGAGATAGATAGGAAGCCGATCAAGCATGAAACCAATTAGAGCAGTCCAGAAACTCACTCAGTACAAACTGCACATGAAAAATGCTGAACTACTATACAAGGTGATACATCATAGATATAAAAGAACAGATTACACAAGAAAAGAGAACAACTTTAATAGGACAGACATTAAGCATCTGAATGAGGTCTTTTCTGAATATTTAAGCAATATTGACTCATATTTGGGATTCAAATCAATGTTTTTGATCACAAAATTAAGATAACTATTTACAGAACAAGTTTTTTAGGACCTGAGAACATGAAAATTCTTAAGTGTATGAATGAATATTTACAGAAGAGCCCCAGAATTGAGATCCAATGCTTTTGATCACAATAATAAAGGAACTATTTACAGAACGAGTTTTTAATGAACTCAGAACATGGAGTGAATTAATGAATAGAACACATGCAATACGGAATTATGAACTACAATGTATGCATGAACAATAATTGTCATATTCAACACAACTTTCTAATTTTTTTTTTCTTTATTTTTTAAAATTTCACGATCAAACTTTTTTTTCCCCAATTCTTTATTTATCTTTACCACCTAATGTTCTTGCCATTTTTTTCACACAAAGTTAAACAATGTTGATTAAGGTGTGTGTCTGTGTGTGTGTGTGTGTGTGTGTGTGTGTGTGTGTGTGTGTGTGTGTGTGTGTGTGTGTGTGTGTGTGTGTGTGTGTGTGTGTGTGTGTGTGTGTGTGTCACTTTGTATATGTGTGTGTGTGACTGAGTGACTGTGTGAGAGGGACAGATAGAGAGAAAGCGATGGAGAGAGAGAACACGTGTGTGTCTGTGTCTGTGTGTGCACACTATATAACAAAATATCTATACAGTATATAAATTATTGATTTCAAATAAAGTGAGAAAGTGTCAAACTAAGAGCAAGCAGGTAAAAAAAAAACAAAAAAACCACTGGAGTAAAAGCAGCGACGCGAGCAGTTTTCAGCTCTGTCTGGTCAAAAGTACCGCGTACGTGTAACAAAACAGCAAGAAACAAGTTCATCAAGTAACCTAAAATAGACCGAAGTAGAGGCAAGCTGAAGAAAACCCAAAAAGAACAACGTGAGCTACAGTGAAGCCATGCACAGAGAGATCAGTCAATGTCTGTCTGTGTGTGTGTGTGTGTGTGTGTGTGTGTGTGTGTGTGTGTGTGTGTGTGTGTGTGTGTGTGTGTGTGTGTGTGTGTGTGTGTGTGTGTGTGTGTGTGTGAGAGAGAGAGAGAGGGCCAGTGATAGCGCTTGCCGCCGCGCAAGCAGATGAAGCGTACAGGAAATTAGTGAATGAATTAAGAATTGAAGAGTTTTACTCGTACAGTACTCGTCAAAAACGCGTTATCCGTACCGGATACTCATCTGAAACGAGTATGCAACTCAACCCTAGTAGAAACCTCTGAATCTTATACGACTGTGTGTTCCAATATACAATTTAAAAGTGTGTGTGTTTTCTCAAAGTTGGTGATTAATAGAATTTCAGAAAGAGAATCATTCTAACATTCCAAAAATCATTGTTTGTTTGCTTTGAAGATAGAGAGTGAGAAAAGTTTTACAATAAAATCTGTGTCTTCACTGCAACAGTAAAACGATAAAAGACTTTCCAGCTTTGATATCTCTTTACCCTCGGGTGATACTCTTTTTTTTTCTCTCCCTCCAACCTTTTTGGGTAAAAAAGAAGTCGTGGAAGTTATATCATACTTGTTATCAGGTTTTGAAAATTATATGTCACTCTGACTCACCTGGATGTGCTTTTACGGACAAACTTGCCAGAGAAAAGAGAACCCTGTCAGAATTTCAGTGACGGAAAATTTTAAGTTCTTGCTCACTTGAAGTACTCTGTGTTCTCTAAAAGCAATATAAGTGTTACAAATAAGAAGCTATTTCTTTAAATCTTTAAATATCTCAAGATGCTGCTGTTAATTGGATGGTTTTGAGGATATTATGTTTGTGTAAGTGTTTATTTCTTTCTTTGACTGGTTGGGTACCCCTAAAAAAAAAAAAAAGAAATATTTTCCGTTTCTCCACACACAAGCCTTGTATAATTTTAATGTATTTTGTGCAGTTTTTTTATTTTTTTTTTAGGTGGGGTTACTCCTGGGGCAAAGGCCGAGAGGATGCTGGAAAGCTGTTGTCACTTGTCCAATACTGATACAATGGCAATACGATAGTTCAAAGGTCAACATTGGATTGCGGGAATAATTAAGGGTTGTAGCAAAAAATCTCAACAGTGTCCTCAGATAAGTCGGTCTTGTGGCTTTCTAGCTTTAATGAGCCAAGGGACCCAATGAAAAAGAACAAAATCACTGAAAAGAAAATGAAGTCCTTTCTTTAAATACTCGAGCTAGCTACTCCCAGTCCACTCCCTCTATTTCTATCCCTCTTGTGGCTCTTTTTTAGACTTGTGTTTTTTTCCCCCTCCTTCTTCTTCTTTCTGTCTACTGTCTGCTTTTACAGCTCTCAGGACTCCCTGAGTTAACAACCGATAAAAAAGCATTCTGGATGGGAATTCTGATGGCAATGACCGCTGACTTTTCCTGTCTGGATGTTTCCTTGGAAGGAAATGTGAGAGGCTTTATCTATCGAGTGCAGGCATGTGTTTATGTCTGATATTGGAGGGGTTATGGCCGCTTTAAATGTTCAATTAACATTAAAATGTGCCTATGACATAATGCCAAGCACAAAAAGGCAGAGCACAAAAGCGGCCAAATTGCTCTGGGAATTACAGCTTGAAAAAAAAATACTCTGGTCTAATTTTGTCTTAATGTTTGTGTTAGGTGAGATGGCTTACTATTCAGTTTAGGCTGTATTGATTATCAGAGTAATTGCAGTCTGAGGCTCTATGAGAGAGGAACAAATATGCAGTCATTTTAAAATCGGATTTGTTTATGTGCATTGTTTTCGCATTCCATCTTGCCATACCCAATACCGGTTATGTGGAGAATGCAATCTCTGCTTTCACTGCAAAATCACTTCATCTGTATGAAATTGAAAAAGTGGGGTATACCAGGCCTCCTTGCCAACTTAACTTCTAATGGTAGAGTAATAACTTCCTAGCTCCCCCAACAATATTATTCATTTTCTTTGCAATGGAAAAAAATAAATAAATAATGCAATGGGATGAAAAATGTGAGCTTATTCTTCATTTTTAGTAATGACTTTGTCTTCGCTTAAACAAGCAGTAAAATCCTGCATTCTGACTCTAGTAGCAAAGTGAAAGCATGAATGGATACAACTTAAATCTAAAATGACCCTGAAGAGATGGGACAAGGCCTGACAGCAGACCAGCTCCTTTTCTTGTGAAGCTGAGGAATAATCACTACAATGTTAACTTGGTCTAAACTTGAAAGTTGGGACTGATGTTTGTATTTCTATAGAAGAGTAATCTTTTTCTTCATTTTTAATCTCGTGAACCTTGTATCTTGTTTTCAGATGAATTATGTGGTTTACATAATAACCCTTGTGTCCATTAAAGTATTTTTCTGCTCTCATGATATAATTTTCAGGTATTTCTAAACAGCTAAAAGCCAAAATTGCTGAATATGTACCAAAACCCCTTATCACCCCTGGTGGAAGTCAGCAAATGATGAACATAATTCATCATTCACCTATGTATACAAAAAGGAACAGAATAATACACATTTTTTACTCAGTTGCTTCCTCTTTTTGTGTGATTTTCATGGTCCTTTTTTCTCCAAGGTTTGTTCCACATCCACAAGTCTGAACATAAGTTACAACAAGCCATTATAAAAAAAAAAAAAGTTTTTGGCTCTAATTGCTCCTGGAAACACTTAAATGGATTACACAGCGCACTTTTTGCAAATTTCAGAAATTAACAAGATGACAAAGTCACTCAATAATGGATAAAAGACATGCCGAGCAGTGTTAAACTCAAAATATGATAGACTGGAATGGAAAGCCACGTACCTGCTTCAATGGCCTTCACGGTGATATTGTGCCAGCCTGCAATCTCTCGATCCAAACTCTTGCCCAGAGTGATAGCACCCGAATCAGGATCAATGTGGAAGATCACGTCCTGATCTGTGGAGCGATCAATGGAAAACCTGCAAGACCAGACAGAACAGAAAAAAAAAGGATGTTAACAAAGGAACGCAATCACTGAAGGGAAAATGAGTCAACGATCCCACTTTAGAAGTCATTTGGTTGATGTTTTCCTCCATTTAAAACAAGTATTTGGAGACTAGACTTCAGCTACAGCCAACAACACCATCAGGTATTTACATGATTTTTGTCATACCTCATGTGACCCTGAGTGCATTGTATTCCTTAACTGTACACAGCCGTATAGCCGTTCACTGTTTTTGCCTATTCAGGGTAAGAAAATAAACATTAAATTTTCATTGTACACTGGAGGAAAAAAACAAACAGAAATGCATGTTTCCTTCTTCGGTGTGCTCTGAAAGATAGGTGAGTCATCAAAATTTGCTGAAAGGTTTTTCTGTTCATTGTTCTTCTCTCCTAACACACACACACACACACACACACACACACACACACACACACACACACACACACACACACATAGACACACACACACACACACACAAACACACACATACATGGCTAACTTACTCATGCCCAGATACACTGCACTAACGTACTGTGGGCATTACGAGCTCTTAAGGCCTCTGACAAACTTGGCAGCCAGCCTCTGCGGTTACATCTTGTAGAAATGAAACCTAATAGAGACCCATTTGTTAAACAGAACATGGATTAAATCTATTTCTGATAACAAATTAATGTTATCAAGTAGTACAGGACTAGAATTTTATTTTCATCAAATTCATTTTGACTGACTTGGACATCAATAATGAAAATTCTGATAATGAACTCCAGAAGAATCCCTTAACCTTATTTTTAATCAAGCTGTGAACAGATTTAGATATAATTACCTCAAGATAACGTGCATGATTGAAATGAAATCAACCAATATACGTCAACAGTGGTGAACTTTTACATTACATACGGTACATACATACATACATGTGTATTTGCCCGATTTCACATATTTTTCAGTCTACAGTTCTTTCATAATTAACATCCCATTCACAACGGTAATTGGATGTTAGTGACACAGCATTGATATTTGTTTTCTGTATAAATATACATTTATTTCTCTCCTTTACCAAATTTTAATTTCTACTATGCAACACTAATTGATTTTCCTTTTTTTGATGGAACTTTTGACAGGATCTGACAAAGCTAATAAATAATTCACAATAAATTATTAATTCCTTTGCAAGCTCACACTCAGCTCTTCATACATACATAATTTCAAACATATAACAAAACACAACTTTTACTGCTGCATACATATATATTATGGATCACCATCACGGCATCCTTCAAAATAAACATATATAAACAATATGTATTTTAAAATATACATTGTTTTATATTCTTACTAAAATAAGTAATTTGAATTTTGTTTTATGTTTTACATAAGTCCTGGTTACATTTGCACCTTGTTTTGTTGTAGTGGAGTTACTCTCACACTGATGAAGAATGTTCCTGCTGATAAATCCACCGTGCATGCATATTCTGCAATAAAACACCATCACTCTGGGGGTGTGATTTAGCAGAGGGCATGCTGCCTAATGCCAAAGGCCGTAATCATGCTAACTTTGCCCAGTCGGTGGCTTGTGGCCAAGCCCTCTCCCTTCCTTTCACTAAGTCACCCATTCACTTACTCGATACATGCACACGCATAACTACACACACTTTAAATATGCTTGGACACGTATCACATTCATTCAGCTCCAGGCGGCCAAGACACTGGTGAACAACAGTGCTGCTACTGTGTTGTACTTTATTACACCTGGAACTCTGAGCCTCATGCAATTTTAATCGAAGTAATTTGCAATGGAACGGCATGTGTCGATGTATACCCTGTCAGTAAGACTGTTTTAGCCTTTATCTACATTCCCCTCTCACACCGATATTGCTCCTCAGAGAACATATAAACTACAAACGGGAGATATACTGCACACACACATATATATATATATATATATATATATATATATATATATATATATATATATATATATATATATATATATATACATATATATATATATATAAATTAG